>NC_140591.1:1486847348-1487292348 GCF_964204655.1 Triturus cristatus | reverse complement strand
TCTCAAATGCATTGACAACCAGGAACGTGCTGCAGTCACCCCCATGCCATATTTATACTATAGACACTCCCCTGATGGGGCTGCTTGAATAAGACAATGTCCAGTGCATTCTGGGGATTGTAGTGCTCTTTATTAAAAGCCAAATTAAAGCGCACTCATAACTGCGAAAATAAAGCCCAACTGGGCTCCTGCCGACCTGGGTGCCTGGGTGTCCTTTTCCTGTATTGTTCCTCCGTATCGAGGTAGGTATATCCAGACCTCACGGCCCCCTTGAGATCTTAGGGTGGTGCTTTCTCGGCGGTCGGGTGCCGCCATATTGTTTGCAAAGTTTGGTAGTCCCGTTGAGCAGCACTCGATGAACAACCAAGGTTACCAGCCTTCCTCATAGGTATGGACACTCCTCGTACGGCTGGTACATTGCGCAGCCTGTCATCCGCCTGACGCGTTTCGATGAATATCTTTCTCAAAGGCATTGACAAGCAGGAACGTGCTGCACTCACCCCCATGTCATATTTATACTATAGACACGCCCCTGATGGGACTGCTTGAATAAGACAATGTCCAGTGCATTCTGGGGATTCTAGTGCTCTTTATTAAAAGCCAAATTAAAGCGCACTCATAACTGTGAAAATAAAGCCCAACTGGGCTCCTGCCGACCTGGGTGTCCTTTTCCTGTATTGTTCCTCCGTATCGAGGTAGGTATATCCAGACCTCACGGCCCCCTTGAGATCTTGGGGTGGTGCTTTCTCGGCGGTCGGGTGCCGCCATATTGTTTGCACGTTCCTGGTTGTCAATGCCTTTGAGAAAGATATTCATAGAAACGCGTCAGGCGGATGACAGGCTGCGCAATGTACCAGCCGTACGAGTGTCCATACCTATGAGGAAGGCTGGTAACCTTGGTTGTTCATCAAGTGCTGCTCAACGGGACTACCAAACTTTGCAAAAAAAAAAATATATATATATATATATATATATTATCTACTGGCAGTCGCCAGTAGATAGTTATAGTTAGGACCGTGTTTCCATAGGAAATCCGCAACATTCTATTTGGAATAACTTCGGCGCCGGTTGACGAATCCTCGCGAAATTTTTAAAATAGGCGGGGCGCTCCGCTCCGCTCATACCCTAAAAGTCTCGTGGGGATTCGTCAAGTGGAGGGTGAGAAAAAAGGGGGTCTCAAAACGCGTTTTTCCCATGCATTTTTCCATAAATAGCTTTAGTCGAAGGTACAGCCCAAATGACTGAACAGAATTATTTGAAATTTGGCAAAGAGAAAGTCCTCAGGTCAGGGATGTGCCTTTTGCATATCTGGAGTCAATCTGTTCAGTAGTTCCTGAGAATATTGCAGTTAAAAGTACATACATATCTATAGCCGCGCACCGTACGCGTACCATACGCGCACCGTACGCATACCGTACGCGCACGCCACCGTGCGGGAGCGTAATTCTGATTGGTGGTTGCATGACAGTAAACATTCCAGTTGGTCGAAATCGGGAAGTGTCGGCCGCCATTTTGTGTGTCTCTCACTGAAAAACAAAGGTAAAGAACGTGAAAAGGGGGCAAGGTAGAGAGTTGCAGAACCCCTAGCCTTTGTCAGGGGGTCCAAGAAGGACCCAGAAGTGTGAAAAATACATTTTTTTTTTTTATTAAATCGCGGGGTACGCGTACTGTGCGCGTACGGTACGCGTACGGCGGGAAATAAAAAAATTAAAAAAATAGAATTAAAAATCAAAATTAAATGTTTAGATGTTAGGTGGCTCTAAAAAGAGCCGTTGTGTTTATGAAGTGTATTTTTGGTACCTACAAGTAAGTACCGATGCAGAGTCTAAAGTTCGAGAGGAAGACTCTGTTCCCTTCATCATTGAAATGTACACCGTCTCCTCTATAAATGTCTTGCATGTTGTAACGCAAGTTGTTGTGGTATATAGAACCCATACCATAGTCTCTGAGGAAAGCAGAAACAGACTTATTGACGTGCTTTCTTGCTTTGTCAATCTGCGGACAAAATTGGTTGGACCAGTTCCACTTTTGCCTTTGGCATATATTAGAATATACAAAGGCAGTTTGAGGAAAAAGTGACATCAATTGCACAAAGGTTTCCTTAATAAGCATTTCCAGACCTACCCCAGTTAAAGTGCCTAGGTCATTTCCACCACAGTGCACAATAATAAGGTTAGGCTGTGGGAGATGTAGAAAGGTTTTCGCCAAAGGCATTAATTGGTGCCACTTTAACCCTCTCTGACCAATCCATTTAATGTCTACATTTGGCAAAGCAAGGTCTTTCACAATACCTCTTTTTTCTGCAAACTTTTCACTCCAGAAGACATAGCTATGACCTACAATCCACACTGTGAACATCTTTCAAGGAGATCTGGATGCACTCAGAAGGTGTCTTTAAGTAGAATGGCAACATGAAAAGAAAGATAGTTGTAAAATGGAGGCTAACATACTTTTTTTTTTAAAAAAGAACTGATTGACTGATTCAAACCATTTTACAGTTAAAACTAGGCTGTATGTTTAGATTTTTACAAGCATGTTTTGTATTGGTTCAGAAAAATGTGTACCCACAGAACATTACTTTGGATTTGCTGTTAGGTTTGAAAAGTCAAGCACTCTTGCTCTAAGGATTAGAAACATTGTGTGTTGAAGTTATGACCTCTCTGCTCACACCAGTGTTCCATGACCTGTTGCTATGGTAGCAGGCAGAAGTCATGTTGGGGGAAGGGATCATTTGGAAAGGGTTGAAATTTCCTACCAATAGAAATGTGTGTTTCCATTTGAAAAAAATGTGGGAAGCACTGTGATTTGGAGTTAACATGTATATGTGTGAAAAAAGAGAGGGAAACATTGCCATTAACTGGTTCTGGTGAGAGGAGAGAGGTGTACAGCTCAGAGATTGTTGCTGTGATAATCTGCTGTTTGAGTGCCACATTTCTTTCTGAACTAACTACTTTTAAAGGTGAGTTATGAATTTGAGAGGGGATGTATGTGGTGCATTTTGATATAAATAATAGAAATGTGATTCTTCTTTTAAAGTTGTGTTTCACATTTTGTGTTTTGGGAGATATTTAACTGTCTTGAACTTGTAAGATATTATTGAGTATGTCTTCACCATAAGTTAAGGTGTACTGGTATCACCCAGGAATACTGTTTTCTGCCTAGAATCACACCATGAGTCTGTGTGCACACAGGAATTGTTATCAGAGATTTAATTTGTGTTGCTCTTGCTCTGTTAGCCTTGCACTCGCAGGAAAGGGGCAGCTTGTTTTCTTGAACTGTGATGGTTAGCGTTCAACAGAAATCACTTTCTCACAAATGAGAGGCAAATGCTAACAAATTTGTAATGAACATGGTACATTTTCCTTCCAAAGTTGTGTTTTACATTTTATGTTAAGGGAAATATTTAAGTGCCTTGAACTTGTAAGATATTATTGAGTATGTCTTCTCCAGAAGTTAAGGTGTACTGGTATCACCCAGGAATACTGTTTTCTGCCTAGAATCACACCATGAGTCTGTGTGCACAAAGGAATTGTTGTCAGAGATTTAATTTGTGTTGGTCTGGTTCTGTAAGAATGGCATTCGTAGGAAAGGGGCAGCTTGTTTTTTAGAACTGTGATGGTTTGTATTCAGCATAAAACAGTATCTCACAAATGGGAGGCAAATGCTAACACATTTGAAATTGATATGGTAGATTTTACTTTTAATCATGCAATGGGTAAGGTTGTTCCTACATGTACAAAACTCCAATTAACCCTTACCACACATGTACTTTTATATACATCACTCCAATGTTTATGCTGTTGTGGAAGCGTCCATGCTCATGTCTATTTTAACTGAAAATACACAGTCTGCAGAAGCAGACTCTTAGCACAGCTGCTTATCCTGTACTATCATGCTTAGTATTCACAACTGTGTGGTGTTTCAGATAGTAGTGAGTAACGCTAATACATTCAACATCACCAAGGCTCATTTCCTTTGCTGGAGTGTAGTCAGTCACCCAGGTTACACATGTTCATGGTCTCAAAAAGCTGTTTGGGCATGTGCTCTTTTCTGCTTTTGAACACTATAATGAAAATGTGTTAGACAGTTAGAGTAATTATCACTTGCTCTACCACAGTAGTAAGTGTGCTTTCAAATTGCAAATCAAATTTCGTTTTCTGCCTAGAATCACACCATGAGTCTGTGCGCACACAGGAATTGTTGTCAGAGATTCAATTCGTGTTACTCTGTTTCTTTTAGAATTGCATTCGTAGGAAAGGGGAAGCTTGTTTTCATGAACTGTGTTGGTTAGCATTCAGCCAAAATGAATATGTCACAAAGGAGAGGGCAATGCTAACATATTTGAACTCTACATGGTAGATTTTACTTCCACTTGTGCAATGGGTCATGTAGTTCCTACATGTTCAAAACTCCTATTAACCCTTACCACACATGTAGTCTTACATACATGTCTCCAGTGTTTATGCTTTTGTGCAAGCGTCTATGCAGATCTCTCTTGCACCTGACAGTAGACAGTCTCCAGAAGCACACTCTTAGCAGAGAGCAAGCTGTTTCTCCTGTACAGTCATGCTTACTATTCAGCACTGTGTGGTGTTTCAGATAGCAGTGAGTAACGCTAATACATTCAACATCACCAAGGCTCATTTCCTTTGCTGGAGTGTAGTCAGTCACCCAGGTTACACATGTTCATGGTCTCAAAAAGCTGTTTGGGCATGTGCTCTTTTCTGCTTTTGAAAACTATAATGAAAATGTGTTAGACTGTTAGAGTAATTATCACTTGCTCTACCACAGTAGTAAGTGTGCTTCCAAATTGCAAATCAAATTTCGGTTTCTGCCTAGAATCACACCATGAGTCTGTGCGCACACAGGAATTGTTGTCAGAGATTCATTTTGTGTTACTCTGGATCTTTTAGAATTGCATTCATAGGAAAGGGGCAGCTTGTTTTCTTGAACTGTGATGGCTAGCATTCAGCCCAAATTAATATGTCACAAATGAGAGGGCAATG
This sequence comes from Triturus cristatus, assembly GCF_964204655.1. Classification (NCBI taxonomy): domain Eukaryota; kingdom Metazoa; phylum Chordata; class Amphibia; order Caudata; family Salamandridae; genus Triturus; species Triturus cristatus. The sequence goes on along the minus strand of NC_140591.1, from coordinate 1,487,287,342 downwards.
CTAACACATTTGAAATCAACATGGTAGATTTTCCTTCCACTCCTGCAATGGGTCATGTAGTTCCTACATGTTCAAAACTCCCATTAACCCTTTCGACACACGTAGTCTTACATACATGTCTCCAGTGTATATGCTTTTGTGCAAGCGTCTATGCAGATCTCTCTTGCACCTAACAATAGACAGTCTCCAGAAGCACACTCTTAGCAGAGAGCAAGCTGTTTCTCCTGTACAGTGATGCTTACTATTCAGCACTGTGTGGTGTTTCAGATAGCAGTGAGTAACGCTAATACATTCAACATCACCAAGGCTCATTTCCTTTGCTAGAGTGTAGTACGTCATTCAGGTTACACATGTTATGGTCTCAAAAAGCTGTTTGGACATGTGCTCTTTTCTGTTTCTGAAAACTATAATGAAAATGTATCAGACTGTTTGAGTAATTATCACTTGCTCTACCACAGTAGTAAGTGTGCTTTCAAATTGCAAATCATATTTCGTTTTCTGCCTAGAATCACACCATGAGTCTGTGCGCACACAGGAATTGTTGTCAGAGATTCAATTCGTGTTACTCTGGTTCTTTTAGAATTGCATTCGTAGGAAAGGGGCAGCTTGTTTTCTTGAACAGTGATGGCTAGCATTCAGCCCAAATTAATATGTCACAAATGAGAGGGCAATGCTTACACATTTGAAATCAACATGGTAGATTTTCCTTCCACTCCTGCAATGGGTCACGTAGTTTGTACATGTTCAAAAGTCCTATTAACCCTTACCACACATGTAGTCTTACATACATGTCTCCAGTGTTTATGCAGTTGTGCAAGCGTCCATGCAGATCTCTCTTGCACCTGACAGTAGACAGTCTCCAGAAGCACACTCTTAGCAGAGAGCAAGCTGTTTCTCGTGTACAGTCATGCTTACTATTCAGCGCTGTGTGGTGTTTCAGATAGGAGTGAGTAACGCTAATACATTCAACATCACTAAGGCTCATTTCCTTTGCTAGAGTATAGTACGTCATCCAGGTTACACATGTTCATGGTCTCAAAAAGCTGTTTGGGCATGTGCTCTTTTCTGCTTTTGAAAACTATAATGACAATGTGTTAGACTGTTAGAGTAATTATCACTTGCTCTACCACAGTAGTAAGTGTGCTTTCCAATTGCAAATCAAATTTCGTTTTCTGCCTAGAATCACACTATGAGTCTGTGCGCACACAGGAATTGTTGTCAGAGATTCAATTCGTGTTACTCTGGTTCTTTTAGAATTGCATTCGTAGGAAAGGGGACGCTTGTTTTCATGAACTGTGTTGGTTAGCATTCAGCCCAAATTAATATGTCACAAATGAGAGGGCAATGCTAACACATTTGAAATCAACATGGTAGATTTTCCTTCCACTCGTGCAATGGGTCATGTAGTTCCTACATGTTCAAAAGTCTTATTAACCCTTACCACACATGTAGTCTTACATACATGTCTCCAGTGTTTATGCAGTTGTGCAAGCGTCCATGCATATCTCTCTTGCACCTGACAGTAGACAGTCTCCAGAAGCACACTCTTAGCAGAGAGCAAGCTGTGTCTCATGTACAGTCATGCTTACTATTCAGCAGTGTGTGGTGTTTCAGATAGCAGTGAGTAACGCTAATACATTCAACATCACCAAGGCTCATTTCCTTTGCTAGAGTGTAGTACGTCATCCAGGTTACACATGTTCATGGTCTCAAAAAACTGTTTGGACATGTGCTCTTTTCTGTTTCTGAAAACTATAATGAAAATGTGTCAGACTGTTAGAGTAATTATCACTTGCTCTACCACAGTAGTAAGTGTGCTTTCAAATTGCAAATCAACATTTGTGTTCTGCCTAGAATCACACCATGAGTCTGTGCCCACACAGGAATTGTTGTCAGAGATTTAATTCGTGTTACTCTGGTTCTTTTAGAATTGCATTCGTAGGAAAGGGGAAGCTTTAATTCGTGTTGGTTTTATTGTGTTTTTCACTCGTAGGAAAGGGGTAGATAGTATTATAAGATTTGAAAAGCTCAAAAAAAATATAGTAATATATTTAAATTATATAAAGGTATTTTTTTTTAGTTTCTTTCAGGTATTGCTGAACCACAGTGAAATAAATTAAAGATGCCTATAAAATCAAGAAAGAGAAAAGAACAGAATAAACATTTATATTTGAAGACAGCTGGAGGACCCAAATTAGTTGAAGATTCTCATGTTGGAAAAAAGAAAAAGTCTTCTGGTAAGCAGACTAAGGATTTTTTTAAAAATATCTTCAAAAAAAGAAAAAATTTGAAAAACTTCCCCACTGCAAATAGTGTTTCAAGTAGAAAACAACAGGACAAAAGTGAGAAATTACTAAATGCTAATGTACAATCAGAAACAATAAAGATTGACTTAAAAAGAAAAACAGCATTTAAAGACATTCGTAGAAAAATGTTTCAGAGAAGAGTGATGTCCAATTTGCTAAAGGATGTGAAAAAATATAAGAAGAAAGCGAAATTTTATAAGAGAAAGAAAGATATTGAATCAATTGTAGCTAAGGCTTTAGATTTAAAAATAAAACTATTCATTTTAATTTTGAACAGGATCCGTACATTAGATAAAATGGTCAATGTATTGAAGTCACAAAGCAAAACGAAAAGAGTAGTGAAAAGAAATAACTTTTGTAAAGTGTTTTTAGGAGAATGGATGCATAGTTCAAGTACTGAACCATTTTTTAATGAAGATAGTTATCTTCTAAGTAATAGTTTGCTGCATGCAGTTGACACCAGAGGTCGTGCTTATGAAGATGGTTGTGTAATGGAAAAGGAGAAAATGGTTCCAAGAAATGAGGAAGAAGTGATAGCTGATGAGGTTATGGGGAGACGTCCTAAAGCCCCAGTGTACACTTGGAATTGTAGTAGTATTTGTACTGTACGACAAGAATCTATTGATAAATTACGTGAGTTTCTAAGAGAATATAGTAAAAAAAGTGAGTGTTAAACAGAAGATTAAGGTGTTTCAAAGACTAGATCCATGTAGAGTGAGAGAGAATACTGGTTTGCAAGGACATTCTCTGGCTTGTCTTTCTAGGAAAGTTTGCCAAAGTGTTTTTCACCATTTTAGGATGCTGGCAGTTCATCATACTGAAATGAGAAAGTTTGTGAGAAGATTGTATTTTGCTAATAGTCCAGCTCAAAAGTTAAATGAGTTGAATAGGGCTTTGTTCCATGGATCTGTAGCAGATGTACAGAAGGTTACTGATGAAATTCAGTTTTGTTACTTTGGTCCGGAACAAGTAAGTGCAGGTAATGACACAGTTATTGAAGAAAATGTGGAAGAGAATGAAGAACCCACTGTTAGTAAAAATTTTGAAGATCAAATGACAAAATTTACTATCATCTCTAACGAAAGACCAAATATTACTTGTATTTGTTGCCGGAGAAACCATTACAAAATTCAAACAAGAAATGTTGATCTGTATAAAAAAAGTGAAAATGAAGATAATTATAAGTGGAAGGATTTTGCAACATATATATTTCTGGAAAATAGTTTTGATTTGGGTGAAGATCAGCGTATTTGTAAATACTGTTATAACAAGTTAGAAGAAAATAGAATGCCAGCCAGAGCTGTACATAATAATTTAGAATTGGTTGATATTCCTGCAGAACTTAGTGATTTAAATACGTATGAGTCTATACTCATTCAATGTGTCCATCCGTTTCAGACCATAGTGCGTATGGAGCCAAAAACAGGTAAATTACCTCCTTCGGATTTACAAAGAGGTTTAAAAGGAAGAGTTGTCTATTTGTCATTGGATTTAAGAAAAAATATGGAAACAATTGATGCAGATAGATTAGAAACTGAACTATTAGTTATTCTGGTTAATGGAGTACCAACAAAGAATAAGAAAATTTGGCAGGAGCTGGTAGATGTACAAAAAGTACAAAGAGCAAATTTATATTTGAAAAGAAATAATAAATGGTATGAAACAATTTAAATGGATGAAGATGAAGAAGTTTTACTACCAGACTCAGGAATACCAGCTGGGCAAATTGAAAAAGTGAATAAGTCAAAAGAAGAAGAAATTTATGAACATTTCTGCATACATCCTCTTCATTCAAAATAAGTTATGGCAAACACTATTGATCTGTTTCAGATGAAAAAAGCACAAGGAACTCCCGTGAGTGTATGGGAGGAGAGCTTGGAAGCTCGTTGTTTTCCCCAGCTGTTTCCTACAGGAAAAGGTGGACGATATGATGAACGTCCAGTACAGATTCCTGCTTCTGAGTATCGGACTACAAGATTATATGCAGAAGATCCAAGATTTCGTCAAAGTATTCCTTATTTGTTCCATCTTTTATTTGAAAGTGACTAGTCTGCACTATCTTATGCAGTAAATCACATTTTAAAAAGTGGAGTACATCTACATAATGTGTCTGCAAAGGATTTTATGAACAAAGTGCAACAGCGAGATGATCATTTGGAATCACAATTGATGAATCTGATGGCTTGTCAGCGTGGAACTAATGAATATTGGTACCGACGCCATGGAGAATTGAAATGTATGTTACGGAATTTAGGAACTCCTACATGGTTTCTCACCCTAAGCTGTGCTGAGTATGCTTGGGATGATCTTCTGGATTTTCTTCGAGAGGCAAATTCAAATATTGAAAACATCCAATACAAGACAACAGGAGAATTGTGCTCATTGGATCCGGTTAATGTTTGCAGATATTTCAATCATAGATTTGAGGCTATGATGTCCTTCATCTGCAATAAAAAAATCCACCTCTTGGAGAAGTTGTGGATTTCTTTTGGAGAAAAGAGTACCAAGCAAGAGGTGCTCCTCATATTCATATGCTGTTGTGGATCAAGGATGCCCCAAAATTTGGAACAGATTCTGATGATGCAGTTTTATCTTTCATCGAAGGATATGCCACATGTGCTATACCTAAAAGCACAGAAGAGAAAAACTTAAAAGAGCAAGTTTTACGTTTCCAAAGTCATCGGTGTGGAAAATACTGTCGACGAAAGTACAAGAGTAAAGAACAATTTTACACAAAATGTCGATTTGGATTTCCACGGCCTGTTCTTTCAAAAGGAAGAGTCAACAGTTTTATGTCAGCTGTGCGACATACTATTACAAGAAAATCTCCCAAAAATACGTACAACCTAAGAAGAAAAGAAGAGTCAAAATATATAAATGACTACAACCCAGTCATTTTATCCATGTGGAATGCTAACATGGATATACAGTATGTTGCTGACAATTCTATTGCTGTTGCTCGGTATGTCACATCTTACATCACTAAATCTGAGAAAACGGAATTAAAGGAAATGTGGGAAGAGATTTCTCACGAGAAGACTGTCAGTAAGAAGCTATACAGTTTCAGTTTAAAGATGTTATCGCATCGAGAAATTGGATCCTACGAATGCTCAGATAGGTTATCATCTGCAAGTCTGTACTCCAAATCCAGAAGAATAATTTGGGTAAGTTTAGGCCTTGCAGGAATGCGAAATCGGGTACTGAAATCTGTTGGAGAAATTGAATATGTGGCAGAGAACGACCCGGAAAGTACAGATATTTTGAAATCAAACATGATGGACACATATTACCCAAAAAGAAGTCGTCATCTTGAGAACATGTGTCTCTATGAAGTGCTGCAGAACTACATTTATACACGGAAAGCCACAAAAGACATCAACAATGGAAAATATAAAGTCATTGGTGAGTAAGGATGTTTGGTGAAGCAAACAAAAGGAAGTTTGATTAATCACAGGAAGCTGAGTTGCGACACTCCTGACAAAAAGGAATTTTACTACTTAGCACTTTTACAGCTGTTTAAACCATGGCGTTCAGAGGATTAATTGCTTGGAGATTTTCACAGCTATGAAGATTCCTTTAATGCATGTAAAGATACGATTGAATGCAGTACTTTCACAAATTATGTGCAAATGTTAAATGAAGAAATTGAACAGGAAGCTACAATTGCAGCTGAAGTAGCTAGAGACAGTTCTCAAGACAGCCAAAGTTCTGGAATGCTCAGTCAAGATCCCCTAGGACAACCAATCGTAGAAAATGAAGCTGCAATAGCAATGACTGAAGTGGAAACAGCTATGAATCAAGCTCAGGAAGATTTAATAGACTTACCAAATTTGGAACAGCAACTGAATGAAGAACAACAACAAATTTATGAAGAAGTCACAAAAAAAAGTGATCATGATTACTACATGAAAAGAAAGAGTGCTCATGCACATCATTTGAACCAATCAGGATGTATGTGAGTGGACACGCTGGAACTGGAAAACGTTTCTTAATTAAAGTCATCAGAAGCTACCTACAGCAAAAAACAGATTCAACTTTGTCTTGTGTTGTTACTGCTCCAACTGGGTTAGCAGCATATAACATAAAAGGAATTACCTTACATCGCTTGCTAATGTTACCAATGGAGCATGAGAACGAAATAAAATATCACAAGCTAATAGGAGAAGCATGCTTCGAAGTTTCAAGAGTGTTGAAGAAGATGCAAGTTCTCATTATTGATGAGGTAAGCATGGTATCAAACTTAATGCTTGCCTTTGTGCATTTAAGAATGCAGCAAATTCTAAAGAGAGACTATGACGTGTTATTTGGTGGAAAACATGTTATCGTTTTTGGGGATCTTCTGCAGCTCACTCCAGTTAAAGGACAACCAGTGTTTAATACTGTGACACATGAAGACACGAAGAAGTCATTAGGAAGTATTAGTAATGCGAATATTTGGTCATTCTTTGAGTACAAAGAACTCACTACCAATATGAGGCAAGCAAATGATGAAGATTATGCAAGTATTCTGAAAGATATCAGAATTGGACTACTCACAGAAGTTGGCAGAAAAGCATTACAGAGTCGGTTGCTACATAATTTATTTGCAAGTGAAGAAATAGTTGCAGAGAAAATATACCAGAACATTGCAGAAAAAAATACTGTAATCTGCTTAATGCCAACACTACGTGAATGCTCAATATTCAATGAGGAACTTTTGAAATTGGAAAACGAAGAGATTAAGAAAATGGAAGCAGTGGACAAAATTCAGCATGAAGGAATTACTATTACATTAACAGGCAAATTGAAAAATAAATTGGATTCTCTAGAGAAGAACATTTCGAAAACAGCTGGATTAGAAAAAAATCTTTATGTTTGTATGAACTGTCGAGTATTTTTAATAAGAAATTTGGATGTAGAAAAAGGTTTAGTGAATGGAGCTATGGGTAAAGTTGTGGGTTTTGTGAAATACCAGAAAAAAGATGGGATTGTATTTTTAAAAATAAAATGTGATCAGATTGAAGAGGTTAAAGACATTAGTCGTTGTTCAGTCCGTTTTTTGCTTGTAAAAGACTTATATGTACGTAGGAAGCAGTTTCCGTTTTCTCTAGCATATGCTGTAACTATTCACAAATCTCAAGGATTAACTGTAGATAGTGCTTTTGTAAACATTGGTTCTACTGTGTTCAAAGAAGGTATGGCATATGTTGCTTTGTCACGAGTGAAAACATTATCTGGTTTATTCATGATAGACTTTGATGACTCAAAAGTTAGTGCTGATGCAAATTGTGTAAAGGAGTATAATAGATTAAGAAGACCCTATGCTCCTCATTTAGGTCAGTATCCTGTGTTTGAAAAACGTGTTGTTTCTCGGAAAAGGAGAATTGAGAATATCTGTAATGAGGATGTACAGAAGAGAAAACAAAAGGAGAGTGATGTGATTGCAAGCAAAAAGAAAAAGGACAATGTTCAAGAGGTTGTTGGTTGTCATTTTGAAAATAGCTCTGGTGTCAACTGCTACGCTAATGTAGTGCTGAATGTTGTATTTTATCTTGAAAGTTCGCAAGAGCAGATAATAGTAAATCATGAAAAAATATTTTGTTCTCTGATGAGTTTTCTTTTTGAGAAGCTGAGTATTGATGAAACTGAAATAGAAAGTGCTTCTGATGTTAGAAAACTTTTAGATGTATGTTCAGGATGTACACAGTTTACTCAAAATGTCAAGCAAGATGCACAGGAATTCTTGATGTATATCCTTATGGTACTGGAAGAAGAAGGGGTAGAAATAGAAAATATGTTTGGTCTCTCTTATAAATGGGAACATAGTTGTGAAAACTGTTTCAACACATGCAGCTCTAATGTTGATTCAGAAAGGTTTATATATTTAACATTACCAGAGACTAAATCAGTGACTTTTAGTAAATTAGTTAAAGATGCCAATCACAACATGGAATGTTGTAAATGTAAATCAGACATGTTTTCAACGTTATTTTTAAAGAAATATGCACAGTATGTAATTTTAATGATGCAACGTTGTAGAGCTGATGGTTCAAAATTGGACACTTTAATAAAGAAGTTTACAGGACATCAATTATCAATATCTGGAAAAACTTTTGTTGCAGTTGCAATCATTTTCCATGATGGACCTTCTATAACTTCTGGTCATTACACAGTTTATCTTAAATGTGAAAAAGGCTGGACACTGTGTAATGATTCTCAATTGATTTTCAAGCAACGTTTGCCTGCAGAATTACCAAATTCCTATTTAATTTTTCTGAAACCAAAATTTTAGATACAAATTGCAACATCTGAACAAATCATTTTTGCGATTTTATTGGATTACCATTGGATATTTCATCAAAAAAGAATTTAAAAATTACCATTTGGCCTCATGGAAAGGTAAAAATTTCTCTTGTGCACTTCTTTGACAGATATTATTTTGGTGTATGTGCTTAAGCAACAAGATTTACAGACGATATTTATTGCAAATAGTTATTGTTTTTAGATGATGTTTTTATTAAATATGTTACATTTCTATAAAGGTATGTTTTACTGAGAAGAGATTCAGGGCTTTTTTTAAACAATCTTTCAGATTGTTAATATTTTTGCCCGCTGTTAAGTGATGAATGCAATTGGTTTCACGATTTACAGTGAAATTCAATATATTCTGAAAACAGCAAAAAAAGGGCAAAATATTGTTTTTTTAAATATGAAAATATGTGTACTGTATTCTAAAATGTATTGTTAAATATTAATACTTTTTTCTTTTTTTACAGATTGAGAAAGAAAATTTAGGAAAATTGATCCTTTTTTCTAGCAATTAAAAAAAAACATTTATTGATAATTAAGTTATTTTGTTGGTCAGGTAAGTTTGAAATATATGTATTTATCACACATTTACTTTCATACTCCCTTTTTTCACTTCTCCTCACTCTGCTTTTCACATTTCCCTTGTGGTCCCTCAAGTACCTTGAAGGGTGAAATAAAGATTTTATTATTTTTTATTTTTTTTAAATGAGTGCGCGCACGGTAGAAAAAACTTTTAAAAAAGTGATAAAAAAACTAAAAATTGTGAGGTAAGGTGGCTCTTAAAAGAGCCGTTGTGTTAATACAGGGACAGAGGAAGGAAAGAATGGCAATATTATAAGGTACCGCACTTGTGCTGCTCTATCTTATTGTCTATTAGAGGAATACTAGACTCCCCAAAAACAATAAGAGAGTAGCAAGTATTGCACCTTATATGTACTCTCTGAAACCGAGGGTAAATGTCCAAAGGAGCAGAAGAGGGTGACGCTCCCACCGCAGAGGAAGTGCTCGGCTGATCTGCCGAAGATGTACTCGGCTGAGCAGCTGCGGATGTGCTCGGTTGAGCTGCTGAAGGGGTTGCTGCAGTAGCTCGAGCAAAAGTCTTGGGCTGTACATCCCTAATATGTCTGAACATAGTGAAGATTCCAAAAGAGTACTTCTTCTTTGGATCTCCTCTAGACAAGACACGCCCACAAAGTTTGCAGGTGACTAATGGAGCATTGACTTTCTTCTGCCCCTCTGGAAATGTAAAATATTGCCAGACAAAAGAATCCTTCTGTTTCCTCTTTCTCTGTCTGATAATGCTGTCCTGCTCACTGCCATTATATCCCAAAGACACTTCAGCTCCTTCTCCTAGGGAATCACAAGCAATAATGAGGGGAATGGGTGTGGTGTTGGAAGTTTCTGGAAATGAAAGAAGTTTAAACCAATGAAAAGTGTTGTTTCTGGATCACATGACTTTCCGTGCGCGCTCCGTACGCTTACCGTACGCGCACGGTAAAAGTACGCATGCGCATACGTAAGACGCGCGCACGCGTGCATGCGCGTACGGCGGTTCCGCGTAAGGTGCACGCGCACATGCACAAAAAATAAAACGCTCGCATGCACGTAGGAAGCAAGCGCATACGCGTAGCAAACGAAGTACGGATGCATACGTAAATTGCGTACGCATGCGCACACGGAGCATAGATATTATGTACGCGCACCGTACTCATAGCGTACCGTGCGCGTACCATAAGCTTACAGTACTCGCACGGTAAAAAATCCTAAAACAAACAAAAAAAAAGTATAAAGGTTTGTAGAAGATATTAACTATGTTGTTCAACTATATCTAAACATTTATTTAAAAAATGTGAACCATTCCATATTGCAGGATACAGTAAATCTATGATTATATACATAGGTAGCATATTGTTTAAAAAAAAAATCTCAAAAGAAATAATAAAAAAAAAAATTGGATTTAAAAAACCTTGCAAATTCATTAAAAAAAACATAGGTTTCACACACATTATAGTTAGGAATTAGCATTTAAAAAACCTTGCAAATTCACTGAAAAAACCATAGGTTTCACACACGTTATAGTTAGCTGGACATTTCTCTCGTAAAACACCATTGAAATTCCCCCTTATAGTTAGTTCAGCTAACTATAACTCGCGTGCCCACAATGCACTGCTGATGACGTCACATATTACATCTTTTACATCTTTTTCAGACAGATACTGGTGGTAACTGAGTCTGACTAACCAGTCCTAGAGCCAGTGCTATGTTAAAAGACACTCAGAATACAGTGAAAACACCTACATACACTAGGGAACACTATGCGTTGGGGTCCCCCTGTGATCAGCATGACCTCCTCTGTAAGCCCCTAGTATATAATAGGGCAGGGGATTAAAACTACCTCTTAAAACGCGCCACTGGGCATGTTTGCTCAAGTCACCTCAGGCCCCGTCCCCTCACTTCCCCGCTGTGTAAACACGCCCTGTGGCCGTTTTAAGTTGGGAGATTAAGTCCCCTTGAATCCTGAGGGTCCCTAGGGTCCAACTAGACCACTAGGTACCTCCAGTAAGTGCCACAGAGCTGCGTTGCAGAGAGATGTAAAAAGGGGCACGGCCTAGACCACCTCTCTGCAACGCAGCAGAGTGGTGCTTACTGGAAGCACCTGGTGGGCTAGTTGGCCCCCAGGGTCCCTCAGGATTGAAGGGGAATTATTTCCCCAACTTAAAACGTGCCACAGGGCTTGTTTGCACACGTTAACTCAGGCCCCGTCACCTCCCTTCACCACTATGTAAAGACGCCCTGTGGCCGTTTTTAGTTGGGAGATTAAGTTCATTTCAATCCTGAGGGTCCCTAGGGTCCAACTAGCCCACTAGGTACCTCCAGTATGTGCCACAGAGCTGAGTTGCAGAGAGGTGTAAAAAGTGGCACGGCCTGGACCACCTCTCTGCAACGCTGCTCAGTGGCGCTTACTGGAAGCACTTGGTGGGCTAGTTAGCCCCCAGGGGCCCTCAGTATTGAAGGGAAATTATATCCCCAATTTAAAACGTGCCATTGTCATTTGAGATGTCATCAGTGATGTCATGAGTGATGTCACTGACCATGTCATGAGTGATGTAATATGTGATGTCATCAGCAGTGCATTGCGGGCGCGCGAGTTATAGTTAGCTGAACTAACTATAACGGGGGAATTTCAATGGTTTTGTACAAGTGAAAAGTCCAGCTAACTATAACACCCCTGAAACCTATGGTTTTTTCAGTGAATTTCTGAGGTTTTTTAAATGCTAATTCCTAACTATAACGTGCCTGAAACCTATGGTTTTTTCTGTGAATTTCAAAGGTTTTTTAAATGCTAATTTCTAACTATGCCTACAGAGATAGGACCTGTGAAGAAAGAAGAAAAAATGCACAGAAAGAAAAAAAAGAAGTGCAGAAAGAAGCAACAGAAGTCCTCAAAGACGAAGAAAAGTGCAGGAAGAAGGATAACGTGCAGAAAGAACAAAAAGAAGAGCAGAAAGAAGCCTTGTTGCAAAATCATCCTGTACCCTCAACTTTTTCAGACGGATACTGGTGGTAACTGAGTTTGACTAACCAGTCCTAGAGCCAGTGCTATGTTAAAAGACACTTAGAATACAGTGAAAACACCTACATACACTAGGGAACATTATGCGTTGGGGTCCCCCTGTGATTAGCATGACCTCCTCTGTAAGCCCCTAGTATATAATAGGGCAGGGGGATTAAAACTACCTCTTAAAACAGGCCACAGGGCGTTTTTGCACACGTTATCTCAGGCCCCGTCCCCTCCCTTCACCACTGTGTAAACACGCCCTGTGTCCGTTTTTAGTTGGGAGATAAAGTTAATTTGAATCCTGAGGGTCCCTAGGGTCCAACTAGCCCACTAGGTACCTCCAGTAAGTGCCACAGAGCTGCGTTGCAGACAGGTGTAAAAAGTGGCACGGGACGGACCACCTCTCTGCAATGCAGCTCAGTGGCGCATACTGGAAGCACTTGGTGGGCTAGTTAGCCCCCAGGGGCCCTCAGTATTGAAGGGAAATTATATCCCCAATTTAAAACGTGCCATAGTGCGTGTTTGCACACGTCACCTCAGGCCCCGTCCCCTCCCTTCACCACTGTGTAAACTCGCCCTGTGGCTGTTCTAAGTTGAGAGATTAAGTCCCCTTGAATCCTAAGGGTCCCTAGGGTCAAACTAGACCACTAGGTACCTCCAGTAAGCGCCACAGAGCTGCGTTGCAGAGAGGTGTAAAAAGGGGCTTGGCCTCAGAACACCTGTCTACAGCGCAGCTCCCTGGCGCATACTGGAGATGCCTGTTGGGCTAGTTGGCCCTCAGGGACCCTCAGTATTGAAGAGGAATTAATTCCCCAATTTAAAATTCGCCAGGGGGCGCGTTTGCAGAGTGCTGCAAGGAGGGGGCGTGGCCTCCGGCACAATGCCATTTTTTTATTTATTTTAATTTTTTAAGAAGGGGGGCTGTGTGGTTCCCCTTCTTATTCTAATTTATTGGCCCTGATGACCCCATCCCCCAGGGCCTGTCTCCTAATTATATTTTTTTGACCCCAATCCCCAGACCCGGCCACTGTTTTTTATTATTTTAAAAAAATATATATTTATAGACACACCTAGGACATGCTGGACAAACCGTACGTACCTATCACCTTGACGATTTGCATGATATTCATTAAAAGGTGACTATGCATACAATGAATCCATGTGGAATGTATTTACACCACTAGTGAAGCTCTGACATGTCGGATGCCCTACCGTGCCTAATCCCGGTAGACACCCTTGTCGTTTATTTATACAAACATGGGTAGCTATTGACGGGCACATTTAATACACATGCACACCAAGCCATTCAAAGGGGATTCGACAAAACTTCGACCAAAACTATGCAAGAAACCCCCCTCACGGTTAATAAAACACACATCCACTGCCGGATGTGTAATACTTTTTATTTTACTCTCTGGAAAGGGGACGAACATCACTTGAGAGTCACAGCGCGCTCCTGGCAGAGCCCAATGCTGTGTTACACCCACCATTGCCTGCTGAGTGCCACACACCTTTGTGTTGTATTCCACTAGCTAGTGCATATGCTATGACACTCTCTAGCCCATGTGCACTGTAACACCACCCCATGAATATGTCATGCCACACTTGTCTTCGCACGGGTTATATTGCCCCATCTAACGTGCCTTCCTCGATGCCTATGTTATAATGCACAGTGCTATGCCATACATATTACAATCTGGGATCCATATCTTTGTCACAGTGCATATGCAACGTTACACTCCCCAGCACATATTTTATATTACAACTTTAGAGACTAGTTAGGTTACACAACACTGCCCTGTGCATATTACACTCCAAGGCGCATAACGCATAGCACGCGCTAGTGCCTGTGCTATCTCGCGCTCTCCAATGAATCTGTAATTGCGCACAATGTATTGCATATTATATTTCACGCCCGGTTCATCTTATATCACACTTTTTGGTGCATAGTTTATACCATACACTATATCTAGTTTTCATTTTCAATCGTGCTCTCAGGACTATGTTCTATATAACACTGTGTTCACCTAAACTTTTCACGGGCATTACATTTTGCGATAGGGGGGTGGAGGGTCAGGGGGTGTTTCTGCCAAGTGAGCCCGGAGTCACAGTCACAAACGTCCTCTTCTTCCTGAATAAAAGTGAGATTATGCTGCCTACTTATTCATATTTTAAGTAGTTCGCACGGACATATGTTTTAAAAACAATAAAGTTCCTAATACCCGCCTTCTCTGAACAGTTAGCTTGCTGCCCCATCCCCCTCCTCCCTATCCTCTGTTGTGTGAATCCATGGACTAGCCTCCTCCCTCTTGCCATGCATGGTCTGATGTGCTGCCACTGCCCTCAATTTAGTATGATGTACCAGTCCACTCCTCCTGCCCTCCATTGCCCAATTCTATGCCCCATCATTGACCTCCTGCTTAAACTCTGTGCTTAGCTTGCTGCCCCTATTCTCCTTCCCCCTGCCCTCCGATGTCTTTGTGCATGCCCCTGCTCCATCCTTTTTGCCCACCATGTTCCATGGACCTGCCACTCCTATCTACTCTGAGTATTCTGTTGAGCTGCCACTCCCCTCCCACCTGCCTAGCATTGTCAGATGACTGTAACCTGTCCCTGCCACCTCCCCCCTGCCTGTCCACATGCCAAGCCCCTATCCTCTTCCTCCTGTCCTACATGGTCCATTGTACTGCCACACCCTTCTGCCCTCCCTGGTCCGTTGTGCTGCAACTGCTCCTCCTGCCTGCCCCGTGCGGTCTGTTGTGAGGCCCCTTCCCCTGAACTTTCTTGTCTGTGCACAGGTCCTGACCCTCCCTTCTATCCTCCATCGTCCTTTGTGCATGCCCCTGCACCCTCCTTCTTGCCCATCATAGCCATTGTGCTGCCACTAACCCTCCCACTTGCCATGCATGTTCTTCTGTGCTGCCATGGCCCCTCCCACCTTCCCTGTGTGGTCAGTTAGCTGCCCCTGACCCCCTCCCACCTTCCCTCCATGGTCTGTGTGTATGCCATCACAGTCTCAGTGTTGCTCTTCATGGTGTGTCTTGCTTCTAGTGCCCATCCTGCCTGACCTCCATGGCTATCTTGCTGCTCCTGCCCTGCCCCCTTGCCCCCAGCCGTCTGTTTACATGTGCAGACCCCTACTCCCTCCCTCCTGGCTTGTCTGTTCCATTGTAATGCCCCTGATCCGTCCCTCCTGCCCTTTATGGTCTGTTATGCTGCAGCTTTCTCTCCTGTGTGTCCATTATGGTCAGCTAGCTACCATTGCCTCTTGCCCCTCTGTTCTCTGTTGTCCATGTGCATGATCCTGTCCCCTCCCTCTTGATTTCTATGGATTGTTGTGCTGCACTCCCGTCCTGCATGCCCTGTGTGGTGTATTGTGCTGCTGCAAAACCTGATGCCTGACCTGCCATGTCAGTTTGGTGCACCTCTCCATGTCCCTCCTGTCCTCTGTTATCCAAGTCCATGTCCCTATCCCATTTCCTTCCATGATCCAATGTACCATACTTGCGAACATTTTGAACTTGGTAAGAGGGAGATTTTGAAAAAAAACTGTGGTATTGATTTTCCCCTTTGAGTTACACTCTTCTTGAAAGATCATGCGGCCAGTTGGAGTATCTCTTCAGCCAAAACAAAACTTTGTTTGTTAAGGATTCATGAGATTCACGTTGTGCCTACCGCAATCGGGGAAACATTCTCCAAAACCATTACGTATGGCGTACGTTCTGGCGGTATATGTGTTCGTATTTGATTTTAATTAGATTAATTGACCCTACTAGTACCCTTATTTTCCCTTTGGTTAGTGGCCAGTGTGGGATCCAGTGGGTCACGGGCCATTCGTTTACCCATTGATGTCCCAAGAGACAGCAATATTTCAGATTTTGGAGGTTAGGTTTGTAGCGAAACTTGTCTCTGCCTAACTATATGTGTTTTATTAGAAAGCCCTTTGTTGATTCTTCAGGACCATCCATTATATTTATAAATCCTTTTTGAGCCGAGATTACTTCCTCTAGTTTCCCCTACAAGATGAAAAGTTTTTAAAATGTTCCGGTGCACAGTCTAAATATAGAGTTTAATTATTCATGGAGTTGATCTAGACTGAAGGTTTGTTTTGGGCCCTGTTTTTTCCTGGCAGATTCCCCTTTAGGATTTTTTCCTATTGATTTTCTCCCTGGACCTTCCTTTTTATTGGTGCCTTGGAATACTAAAGAGCCAGGGGTCAAGTCCAGGGTTCTCAATTTTTGCAACTCTGCTATATTTAGTTCTTGCATGCTTTTTTTGCAGGGAGGACTATCCAACCATAATATAGTTTCCAGGGCAATTATAGATTGTGTATCTACTGTCACTCATGGGTTCGTGATCAAACAGGGAGAGCATTCTGGGGACTTTTTGGAGATGATGAATCCACTTTCCTTAGAGCCCTGGGAATTAGTTTGTTCCGACTATCACACTCTTTTTATGTTTGTAGTAGAACTAGCAGTGGAGCTGATCTTTTTATTGCTGAATCCATCTTGGCTTCAACTTTGTCTATTTCATTTTCTATAGCACCCATCACCAATGTTAAGTAGCTTTTAATTGAATTATTCTGTGCTTCACTTTTCTACCTTGTTGGGTCTAAATTCCCCCCTTTCTTTTCCCCATAGTATGACTATGGTTCTCACAAAAAGGTTACCTTCTGGAACTCTTTTGCATCTCAAACAGCTTCTTTAAGGGTAGTCTTTCCTGGGCCCAGAACCAAGAGACTGGGCCCAGCCCAGCCCCTGTTGGGTGCAGATGGGCCCACCCTTTGCCCAGGCGCAGCCCAGGTACGCCCTCGCAGCGGGACCTTGGTGTGAAGTTTAAGCGCCTCTGGGTGTGGATTGACTGTGGTGTTGATGGCCGCAAGGCAAAGGCTCCTGGGGCTTGTAGGCTGCCTCCTTCTTCCTGCTGCACAATAATGGTTCCCACACTGCGGGACCCCGGCATGAAGTTTAAGCACCCCTGGGCGCAGATTGATGGTGGCGGTGATGACCGCAAGGCAAAGGCTCCTGGGGCTTGTAGGCTGCCCCCTCATTCCTGCTGCACAATACTGGCTCCCGAGCTGCGGGTCCCGTGTGTAAAGTTTAAGCGCCTCCGGTTGCGGATTGACGGTGGCGGCAATGACTGCAAGGCGAAGGCTCCTGGGGCTTGTAGGCTGCCCCCTCCTTCCTGCCAGAGAAACAGATTAACCCAAACAAAAGCATGGAGGACAATCCCTACCCACTATCCCAACCAACCCCCCTCCCCTACTTCCCCAAAAGAAGCATGTGTCGCCCAGTAAACGAAGATTTAGATTGTGAGAAAAGTAGTTATGGAAGCGTAGTGTAGGGCAATGTGTTGGCCCTCTCTGCGTTTAAGGATTGGCATTCCTCCAGTTTAAGATATTATTTATGTTAGTATGTGAATAAAGATATGGGAGCTGCGTGAAAGGTCGGTGTCCTCAGAGCTTGGCTCTGGAAAGTCAATGGAGTGCACTTCGGGTGTCCGGCCTATCAGAGTTCTCACGGATATTTGCCGGTTCCTAGGATGCTGACGATCTGCTCCTCTCATGGGGGATCCTGCAGGTGAGGCAGACGCTGTTACATGGGCGTTGCGCATTTTTCGGGATCCAGTGACCTGTCCTCAGGAGCCCGCAGTCGCACCCACCCATGGTCCCTTCTGGAGCTCAAACTGAGGGGGCCCTTCTGTGGGTGTATTGAGCATTCCTCAGTCACCCAGGTCTATGCTGCCTCTGGTGTATCAAAGAAGTTTGACTTATTATGAAATATCACTTTGAGACGGGCCGGGAAGAGAAGTCTGTACTGCAAATTGAGGGCCCACAGTTTTTGTTTCACATGTATGTATGATCTTCTTTGGCCTTGTACTTCTTTTGCGTCATCGGGGAAGATCATAAATTTGGCATCTTTGTGGAACAACTCTGATCGGGAGCGAGCTTCTTGCAGGATGGCATCGCGGTCTCTGAAATTTAGAATCCTTCCAATTATTGGTTGGTGTGGGGCTCCCCGCAGATGTTTAGGAATGAGCGCCCGATGGGCCCTCTCCACCACAAACCGTGATGACAGGGCATTCGGGGGTATTCAGGATTTAATCCAATCTTCGATGAAGGTATTCCTTTGTGAGGGTTCATTTTGAGGGTTCGGATTCCTCGGGAAGGCCCACCAGGCGAATATTATTCCGACGTGATCAGTTTTCAGCATCCTCAGCCTGCCTATGATTGGATATTGGATTAAAGTTGCTTTACTTGTGCCTTCAGGGTGGAGACATCGTCTTCGGCTTCCGAGATGCAGGATTCTGTTTCTGTGATGCGAGCGGCTGCATTGCGGAGGTCTTGTTGAATGAGGGCCATGTCCACTTGCACCTCCCCGATCTTTGTCTCCAATGGTTCCTGACAGGTCTTGATGGCCTGCAGGACGGTCACCTTTCAGGTGGTTGGTTGAGGGAGGTGCGGCCTCCCCATGTCCAGGACCATTGACTGAATATTGCTCCATTCGAGTCTTAGTCAACAGGGGTTTAGCCCTTCTATCCATCCCCATGCTTTCTCAGTCTCACCGAGGGGGCGGCCTGACCCTGTCATGCACTTTGCCGTTCAGGCTTCAGGGCTGTTGGTCAGCTTAGCCATGCGGGGGGATCTTGCGGTCTCAAGAAGATCTCTGTGGCTTATTGAGGCCAGAGTGCCAGGTGAGCTGCGTCCACTAGTTTGAGTCCCCAGTTGTATGTGGATGCCGCTTGGTGCTCGAAGAGTGGTAGGTCCCGGCAGAGGTGATCCAGCTCAGTGGGGAAACTGATAGCTCACCCTGGTGGTTCACTGGACTATGCGATTACTCGTGCACAATGGAGTGAGGGTTAAGGGTCTAGGGGACTCTTGGAGTCTGGTCAGGGCTTCAGTGTCCCCTTGTTGTTGATGTTGTTATTTTCCCGCCGATCGTGGGTTGAGTAGCATTGTCTTCATCCACAGTGGGCCTTCAGTTCTGAGAGGACGTCCCCCCACAGGTCAGTACCAGGCCTCCCACTCATCAGCCGCCCCAAGAGGCACCCTGCCGGTCATGGGCCGAGGTGGCCTCTGTCCACATAGTTGCTCCACGCACCTCAGGGTCAACCACTACATTAGTTCCAGTAACTCCCTGGTGCCCTCCGTCTACCAGCACGGATACCAGCGGACCCAGTGTTACAGCGCTAGCTGTCCCAGGCGTCCCTTGTCCGATGTATTGCAATAGAAATACTAAATCTAATCCCTCCAAAGCCCAGCACTTTCTTCACTGTTTCCTAGATTGGAGTTGGAATAGTCAATGTAATCACTCTAAAGTACAACCCTTTCCATACTTTACCTTAGATTGGAGTGGGAATAGTATATTTAATCCCTCCAAGTTCCATCATCTTTCCTACTGTTACTCAGATTGGAGACCCAACAGTAAATGTAACCCTTTCAAGTACAAAATTTTCCCTACTGTTGCTTGGAATAGAGTTGGAATACTAAATATAATATCTCCAAAGCCCAACACTTTCCCTACTTTTACTAGATTAAAGAGGGAATAGTAACTCTAATTTCCCCAAAATCCAACCCATTTCCTATTATTGGAAGGATTGATGTGGTAATATTAAATCGGATCCTGCCAAAGTCCATCACTTTCCCTACTGTATGTTAGATTGAAGTGGGAGTAGTAAATCTAAGCCCTCCAAATTCCAACTCTTTCCCTACAGTTACTCACATTGAGGTTTTGAATGCTAAATCCAATGCTTTCCATACTGTTGCTCAGAATGTAGTGGGAAAAGTAAATGTAACCCCTCAAAAGCCCAGCACATTCCCAACTATTGCGCAGATTGGAGAGGGATTGGTAAATCTAATCCCTCTAAAATCCACCACTTGCCTACTGTTGCATAGATTGGAGTGGGAATAGTATATCGGACCCAGCCAAACTCAAACACTTTCCCAACGGTACCTTAGATTGGATTAGGAAAAGCAAATTTCAAAATTTCCCTCAGGTTACTTAGATTGGAATGGGAATAATAAATGTAACCCTATAGAGTCCAACACTTTCCCTACTTCTGCATAGAATGGAGAGGGAATAGTGAATATTATCCCTGCAAAGTCCAACAGTTTTCCTGCACTTGTGTAGATTCAAGAGGGATTAGTAAATCTAATCACGCCGAAATCCAGCATTTTCCTTAATGTTGTATAGATTGGCATGGGTATAGTAAATCTAACCCCTCTAAAGTTCAACACTTTTTCTATTGTTGGTTAGGATGGAGTGGTGATAGTCAATCTACCACCTCCAAAGTCAAGCAAGTTTCCCACTTTTGCTTTAATTGGAGTTATGATAGTAAATCTCACTCCACCAAAGCCAATCACTTTTGCTAGTGTAGCTCATTTTGGATTGTTGTTATTTGTTTCTTTTTTTTATATGTAATGCTTACAAATTAAATGTTGTTAAATTAATTTTACATTTTTAATTATGTGTCACAAGTTTTTTATAGATATATATGATTGCTAATTTTCATTTTTCAAGTTATTAAGTTTCTCTAAATGCAAACTATTTTCAACATATTTCACATTTTCTCTTTATATTTTGAAAGTATATTTGCATACCATGTACCTGCACTGAAATCTTGCGATGATTTGAGGTTTGAGTTGCTGAAGTAACCTCCGGCTTTAGTGAGAATCAAGAGCTACAGGTAGAGCCAGGTCTAAAAGAAGGTGGCTGCAAGGAACTGAAAAGATGCAGGAAAGCCTGAAGCTACATTCAATCTACAAAAAGGGCATTTGGCACACAAACCTCTCTCAGGCCAAGAAGCAATGGTACTCTAAGAGCTGAAGGTGGTCAATAGATGCAGGGTGGCCAAAAGCTGAAGAGACCAAAAGAAAATTAGGGGCAGAGAAGATATCCGGTTACACCACAATTTCTGGGACACCAGGAGCTAAAGGGAGCCCACAGCAGAGAAGCTACAGGGAGCATAGAAACTAAAGTTCAACATCATTCCATCAGCTGAAGGCACCAGGAGTTAGAGGGAGCCCTTAGCATGGGGGCTGCATATATTAAATAACCCTTCCCTCAACCTAGGAAGTGTAACAACATGAAGAACTAAAAAGAGGCCTCAGCCCAATAGCTGAATTTGCAACCAGGAGCCATAGTTATAGCCTAAGAACTGCAATGAGGCAAGGAGTTTCAATGAGGCTAGGAGCAGGAGGGACGGGATAGGTTGTGTAGGGCACAGAGGCTGCAGGAGGCAACATTGTGGATCTCTGGCCAAGGCACTGCATGGAAAGCTTGTATTGAACAGTAAAATATTGCATCTTCAGTCTGATGAGTCAGTGAAGTGATCAATGCTGGAAAATGGGAGGAACATACTGTATTCCGATTATGGTAGCTATTTGTGGGCCCTGAAAAATATGCTGTATTAGTCCTGGGTTCATTTTCTGACACCGGGACACAATTCTGCAGCACCTGCATGATGTTTGCACTCCTTTGGAGCAGCAACCTTCAGGTGGCAAGGGGTTTTTTTTTCCACTTCCAACTGGGCCCAAAACACAAGCAGGAATTAAACGAGAATCAGCTTTCTTTTGTTCGGGTATCACTACCATGCTGAATGGGTGTGGCTTATTTGTGACACTTATTGTTTGTGTGAAGCTTGCATTTTTCAGAATCTGTTTGAGTTCACTGACGTAACATTGATAACAGCTCTTGCCCAGTCCAAAGATTTGTCCAGCACCACTGCTTACTAGGGCCACAGGAGCTCCTATAGAACTGGGATCTTACTGTTAGCTCCTTCCAATTCCTTCAGCTGCATTAATGAGAGTAGGAGAATCCACTGAAGCACCTGTGGGGACACTGTGAAGGTCTCATTGTGAACGCACTGATAGGCAAGCACTGTGCATGCTCACTTTTGTAAAGGTAGATTAATCCATTCAGCTCTGGCTGCCTGCCACCAACAGAGGCTAAATAACAGGTTATACCCATGCTGATGTTTGGCTTTTAAAGACATTACAGTCATAGTCATTACTACTTTCAGCTTGATTGGTGGAGGGCAGATCATGGTGGTCAATAAAAGCACATAGACTTACTTAGGACAGCGGACTGGAACTGGGAAAATTAATTATTTGAGTGTTTGTTTAATTTTATGCTAAACAAAAAGCATTAAATCTAAAACAACTTCTTGGAGTCGCTAATGCACAATTCCTCCTAGTTCACCAAACTTCCCGAATACAAGATTTTGCTCCACAAAGCAACTTACTGAGAGAGGAGGAACTCGAGTAACAGGTATATACATTACTGTAGTAGAGGTGGGCAAGTGAACAAATTTAAATGGAAAGCTGAACTAAGGGTGTGAGGTGATCTCTTGGGAACATTTGGCATGGAAATCACACAAAATATTTAATGTAAAAATATGTTAAACTGGCTTCAAAATTCAAAAGAAGTATATTTCTTTAACAAGAGTTTCACTTAGTGCATCCGATTATATCACTGCATTGAGCGGACTTGTTAAAAGTCGTAAGTGAAGTTAGAGGCAGATCAGTTGTCATGTGCGTCGTATACCTGGGCTACATTTTATTTTACACTGAGCAACATAATAGCTCATTGAATCAAACAAAAGAAAGATTTATGTACAGGACACATCCTCACATATTTCAAGGTTCTTTCATATGTAATAATGAAAAAGAAATCGCCTTGGAACACATAATTTAGGCAAATGCCAAGCCGAGACTTGCTTCATATTGTGTTATTGAGATACTAGATTGGTATCCTTTTTGCGCTCCTTTTTGGCATTAACGTGCAGTTGTTGGACTTGGCACTTTTTGCAGAGTCATCCCCCAAAAACCTTTTTCCTTTACTCCTACTATTTTTGCTGAATTTGTTTTTGTTGCCCTTAGGACTCTGTGCACTGTACCACTGCTAACTTGTGCTAAATTGCTTGTTCTCACTCCCAAACACATGGTAACATTGGTTTAAGCCAGATTGGTATTGTTAATGTACATATAAGTCCCTAGTAAAGTAATATATTATATACCCTGGGCCTGTAAATTAAATGCTACTAGTGGACCTTCAGCACTTATTGTGCCATCCACTTAAGTAGCCCCCTAAAACATCTCCCATGTCTATCATTGCAGCTTGAATGCAGCTTTAAACTGCTAAATTGACTTGACAATATAACCCCCTTACCAACCTCCAAACACACCTTTTATTGCATTTAAGTCATCTCTAAGGGAGGGCCTGGTAGACCATTGGGAAGGGAGCATAGTGATTAAAAATTGGACCTATACTTTGAGATTTTTCATGTCCTGGTAGTGAAAAACTAATGTATTTGTCTTTTTGTTACTGTGAGACCCACCTCTCCCATGGGAGAACGTTGGGTTCACTTATTACATTTGATTTCGATTGGGAACAGGTAAGCATTTCATGTTTGGTATCTGAGAAATTGTAATTAAAAATCCTCTTTAATGGAGGAATTCAGTTTTTAAGTTATACACTTGAAAATGACACTTTTAGAAAGTTGACATTTTTCTGTCTTAGCTATTTGGTGCCTGCACATGACTGGGAATTGTTGACAGTTGGACGTTGTGTAATCTTCCCACACAGCCATACAATAGAGATATTAAATGTGCTTGGATGGCCCAGCCCCACTTGCAACTGAAAATTCTGAGAAAAATGTTCAGAGAGATATAGTTCAGCAGGCCAAGGCTGCAGACGGTGTCAGAGGAGGAAGTTTTATAATTGTGGATCCGTTGAATGAAATTGTATTGAAACTTTTTACATATAGACTTACTCACTTTTCTAAAAGTCAAAAATCTCCAGCTGTACAAAGCTGGTGGTTGTTGCTGATGAGAGATTCAGGAGGCCGGATACCCCTTTGCCGAAGGCCCACTGAATAGGATATGGTGCTGCAGAGAAGAATTTAGCAGGAGCTCCACGATGTTAGTTAGACCGGCAATGCACCTTGACATGCAGGTTGGTCCCGGTCTTCTTTAAGTTCTCAGAGCAGTTTTTAGCCAAAAGTTTTCTAAGTCTTAAAATTTGAATTTTGGCTATCTTGGCACTTTTGACACCACAAGGTCCAATACTGGAGGGGCACTTCTTGAGGGTTCAGGACCACGCATGCTGGGTCCAGGTCTAGATTCACTCTACTCTACCCCACTTCACTCTATGCCACTCCAATGTATGCCATTCCACTCTTTTCCACTCCACTATACTCCACTGCACTTTATGCCACTCCAGTCTAAGCTACTCCACTAAACTGTACCATACTCCAATCTACACAATTCCACTGTGTGCCACTCTACTCTACACCACCCCACCTTATGCCCCACTCCACCCTACACCACTCCACTCTTCCCCCTATTAACTGCATTCCATTCCACTCTACAGCACAACACTATACTCTATTAGACTCTACACTACTACATTCTATGACATTCCAGGCTATGCCACTCCACTGTATGCCCCATCACTCTACGCTACTCCACTCTACACTATTTCACTGTACGCAACTCTTCTGTACCCCGATACAATTTATGCTAGTCCACTCTATGCCACTCTACTCTACTCTACTCCAGTGTACATCACTCTAGTATATACTATTCCACTGTACCCTTCTCCAATCTACACCACTCCACTGTACACCACTCCACTACATGCCACTTCACTCTACACCACTGTAATGCATGCCCCTCCACTCCATGCTACTATACTCTATGCTATTCCACTGTACAACACTCCATTCTAACCCACTCAACTCTAAGCTAGTATTCAATTTTCATTCACACTACATCGCTCCACTGCTCACCACTACACTCAACATTAATTCACTCTACATCACTCCACTGTATACCAATTCACTCTACAGTAATCCACTTGAATCCACAACACTGTACGCTATTTCACTCTGGGCTACTCCACTGTAGTCTACTACACTGTACACCGCTGCAGTCAACTACACTATACTCTATCCCGGTCCACTGTACTCCACTCCATTCTATACCACTCTAGTCTATGCTATTGCACTGTATGCCACTACACTGTACCTTAGCCCAATCTACACCACTACACTGCATGCCACTCCACTTGTATGCCACTCCACCCTATGCTATTACACAGTAAGCTACCCCACGTTTTGCCACTCCACCCTATGCCAATCCACTCCACTCATCACTCCGGTATACCTCACTGTTGGACTTGGCCCTTTTTGCAGGGTCATCCATGAACTTTTTGCCTTCCTCCTATATTTTTTCTGACCTGTTGTTGGCTGTTTTATGACTCTGGGCACTTTACCACTGCTGACCAGTGCTAAAGTGCATATGCTCTCCCTATTGTAAATTAATGTATGAATTTGTGATTCCATGATTGGTTGGTTTGGGTTATTTGTCAGACCCTAGTACAGTGCACCAGGAGTGCCCAAGGCTGGTTATCCAAATGCTGCTGGTCGGCTTGCAGCACTGGTTGTGCCACCCACAAAATCAGCCTGCAAAAAGTGTGTCTAAGGTCTGCCATTGCAGAGCCTGTGTGCAGTCTGGTACTGCCATGCTGACTGGGCAGGTGCACCCACTTGCCAGTCCCTAAACTTTCCCTTATCTTCATATCAGACACCCCTATGGTAGGCCTATGGGCAGGGTGCATTGTAAGTATAAGGTAGAACATGCCCTGGTGTGTGTGGCATTTTCTAATAGTGAATTACAGCCATTTTCGTTTTCACTATTGCAAGGCGCTCTGTTCTCCATAGGCCAGAATGGGCAGTTTGATTATTACATCTTATAATCCTCACCGACTCAGGGAACATGGTAGAAAATCAAATTTAGCATGCCTGAACTCAGAATGATAAAATACATCTTTCAGTGCAGTTGGTTTTAACATTCTGTGTTTCAAAATACCACTTTTTGAAAGTAGGTATTTTCTTGCTTAACTGTCCAAGCCTGCCTCTGCTAGGTTGTGTATGGTGTGTCTGGAGTTTTGAGTGACAGGGCTGGGGAATTCCAGGAGACAGGGTGAGGTGTCCCAATGGTGAATAGAGAGATCTGCTTCTAGATCGGTGGGAGGAGTTGCACCTGGGACCTGAATAGGGCTGTGCCTTCCCTCCACAATGCTGGCTTCACCTCCTGTGATGTGTCGTATGTCTCTGCCCGGCAATCTGAAAGGAAAGAAAACAAAGTGCTCCAGGACTGACCAGAACCGGTTTGGACAAGGCAAAGGCCCCTCTGCCTCCAGAGGACAAAGGATTTTGGTGTATAAGTAGTGGGACCCTGATCCCAAGAAATTAGATCACTTCTGGAACAACAAGAAGAAACCTCTGCCAAGGAGAAGAACCAAAGGAAGCTGTAGGAGTGGACTGCCCCCTGCCAGTGTGTTGTGTTGTTGGGTTGGCCTACAGTGGTGTCTTTAGTGCCAAGGAGAGGAGAAGGAACTTTGTGTGTACTTCATCATCTTGCAGAGTATTTCTCCAAGGGCTTGAACTTGTGCTTGTCTCCTGCTGAAGTCTCAGGGACAACAGACTTCACCACCAGCTTCCCTCTGAATTTCCTTGCTGGGAATTCTATCTGCAGAAGCCTGCGTGTTGCTGGGAGCTGGAAGCATGACGCAACGAGAAGAAGCGTGTCGCCGCCGCAGCTGTAATCCTCGCATCGCTGGAGAAGCATGCCGCCGCCGCATCTCCCAGAAGCGTGCCTTCGTCGCAGCTGTCTGCTGTCGCATCACCGGAAAAGCACGTCGCAACCGTGAGGGTCGCCGTCGCTTCATCAGGGAAGCGTGTCGCAGGGCCTGTCGCAGCTCCAAAGTACGAGAGTCTTCGCAAGGCTGCCAGGGCATGTCGCATCATCTCAACGTCGTTGCATCAAGGGCGCCATCATTGCATCGCACCGGATTGTCGCATCACATCGAGGCGCCATCTTGCCGCATCGCAACTGGGCTGCAGCATGAGAAGCTACGCATCACCTCCTCTCTGGTAAGGATCAAGACGCATCCCCTACTCTGTGCAAGCATTGAGGCGCGACGCATCGTCTCCCCCAAAGCAAGGAACCGACGCATCTCCAACACTGTGAGCCTTTTGTTTAGTGTGCGTTATGCATCCAGGTACTTTTGTGAGAACTGTGTCGCATTTATCAACAACTTGAACTAAGCTAATTCTACCATCTTGAAACCAATTTAAAGTACAGTATTGTGGATTTTTGTTGTTTGTGGTCTTGTGTTAAGTCTATATAAAGAATACTCATTTTTATAAAACCTGTGTGGTGTCCATCTGTAGGGTTTTCACTGTATTACTGTATGTGTTCACAAATGCTTAACACACTGCCTCTGAGATAAGCCTGTCTGCTCGTGCCAAGCTACCAAGGGGGTGAGCAGGGGTTATCCAGTAGTGTAATCCCCTTTCCCTGACTTAGAAGCAAGGGTCCTATTTGGTCAAGGGTACCTATCTCTGCCAACTAGAGACCCCCAGTTCTAACACTCACTCTACTGTATGCTATTCCACTCTTCACCACTCCACTCCATGACACTCCGCTGTGTCACTCTACACCACTCACTGTACACTACACCATTGTATACCACTCTACTCTATGGTACTCCACTCAGCGCCACAACACTCTATTCTATTTCACTTGATACCACTGTACTCTGAGCCACTCCAGTCTACACCACTCCACTGTACACTACTACACTGTACACCAGTACTGTCCACTAAACTGCAATCTACCCCATTCCACTGTACAAAACTCCAATTCACAGTATTCCACTCTACATCACTCAACTCGACACTCCAATATATGCTATTTCACTCGTTGTCATTCCGCTATAGGCCACTCCACTCTATGTCACTCCAGTCCATGATATTCCACTGTATGCCACTACACTGTAACTTACTCCAATCTACAGCACTCCACTGTATGCCACTACACTCTATGCCACTCCACCATATGCTATTCCACAGTATTCTACTCCACTGTGCACCATTCCACCGTACACCACTCCGCTCCACTCTTCACTCCCATATACTCCACTCATGATTCAAGATTCAAGAAATACTTTATTCGGTTTAAAAAACAAAAACCATGAAAGCAACAACATCAAATTACAAATTTCACAGGAGAGATATAAAAAGAAGAACAACGAGGCCAATTATATTTCATCAAAGCCCATTGTTTTCCGAAGTTTAAAAACAATTTTTAAAAAGCTTAAAACTATGGTAACAGTTAGAACAGTGTCCATTCTTTGTAATTCTAGAAAAGCTGGACGGCATTTATTTAATTTCAGTTCTTTGAGGAATGGAATGATTAATTGCCTGCGAGGTAAAATGTAAAATTTACAGAAAAATAAAATATGAATATCAGATTGGGACGAAGAATCATCACACTGGCACAAGGGCAAATTAGACGACCATAAATTCATTTCTGGGAAGGTCAGGAGTCTAAACACAATATTTAATCTAAAACGGGTCAAAAGAAATTGATCATAATTTGACAACGGCAAGGTTAAGTATGGCTGTACTTTAGTGCAAGTTAACACAGAAAGGTGCAAAGTAACTGTCTTTTTCTTCACCTCCTCTTGCCTTCTTGTTTCCTCGAGGTATTCCATACATGTCTTGGACAATAGGTTTCTGGATATACTATCCATTGAGAGTGGGTCTTCGTAATATTGTTGACAGCCAATTTTAACCAAGAATTTTTTGACATCATTTAGCCAGTCAAGTCTACCCACATTTTCCAAATTTAAAACGTCCTGTAAGACAGCCCGGTTCATAGCACACTCACTTGTTGTCCATACCCTATGCCACAAAAGGATGGGTTGAATTCTGATACTATCAGATATGTAAGATAAACCAAGTTCAGTGTGACATATGTAGGTTGCGACACTTTGGGGAGCTGTCAGGATGTACCTCAAGAACCTATTCTCAGCTTTTTGAATTAAATCTATATTGGAATACCCCCAGAGGCCCGAGCCATACATGGCTACCAAAATACATGTAGCATTATATATTGTTGAAATTTCTTTTATCGGTTTCTTACCCAGTTTTTTGACAAAATTTTTCAAGGCCATTATAGTTTTTTGGAACAAAAGAGTTCTGGCCTTTACCGCACTAGTCCATGCCCCAGTGTCATGGAACAAGACTCCAAGATAGGGGAAGGTAGGAGTAATTTCCAAAGGAACATTATTCAAATACATTCTTTTTATCTGCTTACCAGAACCATTACCACAGTACATAGAGAAGGTTTTACTACAATTGACCTTTAAGTCTAAACTAGACATTAATATCTCAAATGAATTAATCAGGTTTTGTAGAGCCACAGGGGTACGAGCCATCAGGACAGCGTCATCCGCATACAGGAGCGCAGGGATAGACCTCCTCCCAACCTTAGGCATATCCCTGCACTCCTGCAATAAGCGGCGCTCCAGACCATTAATGTAAATCAAGAATAACAAAGGGGCCAAGTCGCAGCCCTGACGCACACCCCGGCCCACCTCAAACCTTCTAGTGCACTGACCCCCAGTACCGAAACGGACTGAGGCAGTGGCCCCTGAGTATAAGTCTTTAAGAAAGCAGACAATGGGATCTTCCACACCCATCTCTTTCAAAATTGCCCATAACTTAGCAGGTGATACACAATCGAACGCCGAAGAAAGGTCCACAAACGTGAGGTACAAACGCTCGCTCTTTATCCTTGTATACTTCGATTGGAGGATCATTAAATTTAAACATTGTTCGACTGTGCCGACGCCCTTTTGAAATCCATATTGCAGATCACTCATTAGCTCATTTTCCTCAACCCAGCTTTGTAATCTAGTCAGAATTATTCTCCCAAGGATTTTTATGGATGTATCCAGAAGGGAGATAGGTCTGTAACAAGCACAACTTTGTCTATCTCCCTTCTTATAAATGGGTACAATGATCGAGGTGAACCAGGACGGGTTTAAACCCTTTGCCAAAGCTGCATTAAAAAGTTGTACCAGCATTGGTCCCCAGATATCTATATTTGCTTTATACAGATCTACTGGGATCCCATCAGGCCCTGCGGCCTTACCACCCTTCATTGCTTTCAAGCCCGCAATAACTTCCTCCAAGGTTATTACCAGTCTTTCAGCCCCAACACCCATGTTAAGCCTCGCTGGGGAGTCTGTACTATGGCATACATCTTGGGACTTATAGAGAAGTGAAAAATGCTCCACCCAATCCTCCTCAATGATAGCGATCTCTATACGCGCTTTGGAATTATCATAGAGGAACGGGGTATTTACGGCCCTCCAGAAAGCAGATGCATCCTTGAGCTGTGATGCTTCACATAAAGCTAACAGCGCCTCCTTTTTTATGGTATTTTTCCTGTTTTTTAGGGCTTCAATATATTTTTTCCTACAACCTCTTATTTCAATAGGATTTCGAGGTATCCTATGGATTGCACGTTTTAGGTCAGTAAGAGACCTGGTACAAAGATTATCGAACCAGCTTTTCTTACCCTTAGCCCTCTTCCTAGCCTCCACCCACAAGTTTTCCTTTACTGTGGAAGCTATTATATTAAAATGCTCAATTATCATCTCGTGCTTAGACTTTTCGTCCAGACAAATAGCAAAGCTGCTTGGGCAAGCATTCAGCAGCTTACCTAAAAACATTGCCGGAACTACCCTGTCCCACTTTAA
Organism: Triturus cristatus; assembly: GCF_964204655.1. Lineage (NCBI taxonomy): Eukaryota > Metazoa > Chordata > Amphibia > Caudata > Salamandridae > Triturus > Triturus cristatus. The sequence continues at coordinate 1,487,256,572 of NC_140591.1, read as the reverse complement.
GTTGTACCTGTTCTGTCTACCTAGGACTACATCAGGGACAGTACACGTAAGGGGTACATCTTCATGCCCAGCAGAAAAGGGGGTTTCAACCTCCATTATTTGGGGCAAATGATCACTTAATGGTAGATCCAAAATATGTGACTTAATAATCTTAAAATGGCAGCTATTTGAAGCTACGATAAAGTCAATTGTGGACTGTGCTCCTCTACCAATAAATGTGGGCACAAAAATGGTAGGTCTTTGGGCAATTTCATTGACATATCCCAAGTCGTACATAAACAATATGTCATTTAATAAGTCCCCAAGCGAAGAATGGGCAAAATGAGTTAGATTTGTCTCCTGTTCTATTGTTAAACCGCAAGTGCCCTGTTTACCCCAGGGCAAAGTTTGCAGTTAAAATCCCCTCCCCATAAAATCATAAATTCCCTGCCAATTTTGTCTATTTCGTGTTGTATATCCTCCCTCAGCATGATTAGGATGCTAGGGATTTCTTTCCTTGGAATATTGTTATAAAAATTTATGAGAACGACACTAAACCCCTTCTTATTACTTAGGGTGATTAGTTGATAAAAGCTGATTAGAAACCAGGGTGAGTAAACCACCCTTTGCTCTTCCATATTGACCGCCCTCCGCCGGGGTAAAGAAACTTTTATAACCGTTAATGTATACTGGATCTATAGACCAGGTTTCTTGAAAGGCCATTATGCCATGTCCACCAGTTACAATTTCCCAAGATGGATTTTTTATTCTCTCCTTTAGTCCTGCCACATTCCAGAATAGGAATGTACAGGTTTTCCTTATTTCATTGTCCCCAGAGCAACATAAGGGACCATTCTCCTTAACTTTATCAGGTTGCGTATGGGGAAGACCATCTATATTTCCCCCATCAGTAACATCTAGTATGCTTAGAGCCTTACAGCAATCCTTCCCAGTATCAGCGTGGGACACACTGAGAACAGTTTGAGCTTGTATATTGACCACGTTAGAAACCAATGGCCTCTGGACATTTGAATTTTCACTAACTGTATCAGCAAGCCCAACTAAACCTAGCAATTGTCTATCACAAGTATCCTTCTTGTGTCAATCCACGCATTCAAGGCCTGAAAAAACATCAAACCGATTATAGGTTGGTATATTGTGGGCAAATGGGACAAAGCCACTATTATCCCACAAAAAATTGTTTCCATAATTCGGGCCTCGAATGCAGGAATAATGCTGCCTGGGATGGAAGTTAGGTGGATTAACTGATTGCAACAAAGGGGTCCGGCTATGGTCATAATGCTTAAAAGCGAACCTGTTAGCAGTGTACCTTCTTTCCATCTGGTTCTTGCGATGTTGGGCTAAAGAGTATGGATAGAAGTAGTTAAGATAGTGTTTAGAAATGGAATCACTGCTACTTGGATCATACCAATCCCCAATGTGCCTAACGGCTCTATGATCTTTGAAATTTACAATGATCACGTCGCCTATTTTGTCTTTATACCGAGTCCCCACCCAATTGCAGCGCCTAACATGTAGTATTTCCCCGTTTATATGGGCAGGCAAGGGTCTATTATTGCTCAACCAATGGGTAACTTTATTCCTTAGGGCTTGATGGTCTTCCCTATTTTCAAGAGGGAGCTCGGGGACGCCCGCCATAACAATCACGTAAGGCGCAGCTTCTGGCGGTAAGTCTACTATGCTGTGAGGTTGCCGATTTTTATTAATGGTGTTTCCGCCCTCACTATCCTTGTTAGCCTGGATGGCCTTATATTGTAATGGTGCAGATGTTCCTTCTAAAATCAGAGTATTCGTTGTTATATCCCCTGCTTTACTTTGGAGTTCCATCCTATGGGCAGACTTTTTATTCAACAAGGGGGGGGTTAACACCTTAATTTGAGAGGGACAAGAAGATGTTTGTCTACTCTGACTATATTTTGGAATGGTCGTGGGACATAGTGGAGCCGGAATTACCACTGTCGTCACTTTTTAGGACATTTTGCTAGGGTTCGTATTACCTAAATTTCTCGCCCGACCGGAAAGTGAGAGTGAGTTTTCTTCTACCTTTTTCTCGATCGAGTCCAGATGCGTGTTAATCATCATAATCTTTTCAAATAGAGACTGCATTGATGATTTTACCAGATGCTCGATTTTTTCCAAAAAATCTCCCTCATTAAAAAAGCGGTGGATGGCCTCATGGTGGATTGGTGGATCATTCTCAATCCTCAAGGTTGGATGTAAGATCCTCTGAGGGTTTTCTGTTTGCCAGTCTAATAATGAGCCTCCCCCTCTTTGCTTACGATCAACTGTGTGTAAGGACATATCTTCTGGAATTAAGGAAGATGCTGGAGAAAATCCAGGGAAATGTGATGACCCCACTTCATCACTGCCAGTCGAGAAACTTGGCAGGAACTCACAAGAGTTATCAGGCGTGCTGAAGGGATGATCATCAATACAAGGGCTAGCCAAGACTACCCCCGTATCCTTCGCAACCCCAGAGTTAGGTAGTTCAAAGTGGTCCACCAATGAAGTAGTGGAATTAGTCGTTGATGATGTCACAGTCCCTGTGCCCCCATAACAGGGTTTATGCCCTATAGTAACTGCGTAAAAGATCCCCTTTTATGTTTAGTGGTTACTGCTCTTTTTTGGTTATTGTTCCTCCTATGCCTCCGAAGTGCTTTTTTATATTTTCTTACCGAGCTAACGGATAGTAGAGCATGCTCGGTGTCGGCATTGGAGTTATCTGGCTGACCTACTTGTCTCTCGTCATGCACCTGAGCTGTAGTCAGTGCGGTATTCCCAGCGCTAGAGGTAGAATTACTGGGCACTCAAAGTGAGGGACGGCTCTTCAGATATCATAATAGGGGTCACCTTTCCCAGGGAGGCCCTTCTGGCGGCATTAATCTGATTTACCTTCTTAATTAGGTAATTGTCCAAGGTGCCCACCCCGTGCTGAGTAATCGCACTTTTACCTTTGGCCATCAGCTACTCTTGCTGATACACACTAGACACAAGCAAGGCTTATACAGATTAAACGCCCAAAAACTGACCCCAACAAGACAACACTTACTACAGCTGTAAGGATGGAATGGACATTACTTGCACACACAGAGTCTCTGGCCCAGTCCAGTCTCCTCAGGCCTCTGAGGGCCACAGAGGGCCCGCCCTTTGTCCGGGCTTAGCCCGCGCGCGAGCGCGCGAGCCCGCGACGCGGGGTGTGGTGTTGAATTTAAAGCACCTCCGGGCGCTAGAGAAGTGACGCTGTTTCCGGGGCACAGGGACCGGGGAGCCTGGGTGCTGTAGTCCTCTCTCGCCCTCCCTCCACGCTGCGGCCACAAAGATCTCAAACGCGGTGGCGGGGGGGGGGGACACAGCAGGAGCAGCAGCGATGGAGGGACACAGAGGCGAGAAGTCCTCAAATTCCAGCAGGGGCAATCCTAGGTAGCGGCAAAGACACACCCGCTCCACCGGGTGTGGTGTTGAATTTAAAGCGCCTCCGGGCGCTAGAGAAGTGACGCTGTTTCCGGGGCACAGGGACCGGGGAGCCTGGGTGCTGTAGTCCTCTCTCGCCCTCCCTCCACGCTGCGGCCACGAAGATCTCAAACGCGGCGGCGGGAGGGGGGGGACAAAGCAGGAGCAGCAGCGATGGAGGGACACAGAGGCGAGAAGTCCTCAAATTCCAGCAGGGGCAATCCTAGGCAGCGGCAAAGACACACCCGCTCCACCGGGTGTGGTGTTGAATTTAAAGCGCCTCCGGGCGCTAGAGAAGTGACGCTGTTTCCGGGGCACAGGGACCGGGGAGCCTGGGTGCTGTAGTCCTCTCTCGCCCTCCCTCCACGCTGCGGCCACGAAGATCTCAAACGCGGCGGCGGGAGGGGGGACAACACAGCAGGAGCAGCAGCGATGGAGGGACACAGAGGCGAGAAGTCCTCAAATTCCAGCAGGGGCAATCCTAGGCAGCGGCAAAGACACTCCACTCTTCTGTAAGCTATTCTACTCTTTGCCGCTCAAGTCCATGATGCTCCGTTGTGCTCGAGTCCACTGTATGCTATTCCACTGTACACTACTCCACCGCACTGCACACCACTTCACTGCATGCAATTCCACTGTATGGCTTTACACTCCAACTGCAGTCTGCACTACTTCACTGTCCTCCACTACACAGCACACCACTATATTATATGCAACTCCACTGTATGCCACTCCACTGACCACATATTCTCTATATGCTACTCCACTCTACATTATTACAATCTACACCACTCCACTCTTTGCCAATCCACTGTACACTAGAACACTGTTCACCACTACAGTCTTCCTCACTACACTGTACCATGTTCCACTGCACAACACTCCACACTACAGAATTCCACTCTACACCATTCCACTCAACACTTCTCCATAGTATACTATGCCACACTTTGCCATTCCACTGTATTCCACTCCACTCTCCATCACTCCAGTTTAAGCTATTCCACTGTACCCCACTACACTGTACCTTGCTTAAATCTATACCACTCCACTAAATGTCACTCCACTCTATGCCTCTTCACTTCACGCTATTCCATTGTACTTCCCTACACAGTGCCTCACTCCACACTACACCAATCCACTCTTTACCACTCCAGTATATTCCAATTTACTGTACACTATTCCACTCTAGGCCACTCCGCTTAATGCCATTCCACTGACCTCCACTCCACTATGATATTGTGCTACTCCATTCTATGCTACTTCACTCTACATTATTCCACTCTACACCACTCCACTCTACGCCACCCCATTCTATGTCACTCCACTGTATGTTATTATGCTCTTCACCTCTTCACTGTACTCCACTCTACCCTGTGCCACTCCAGTCTCTGATATTCCACTGTATGATACTACACTGTACCATACCAATCTACACCACTCCACTGCATGCCACTTCACCATATGCCACTCCAACCTCTGCTTTTCCAAGTACATCACTTCCACTCTATACCACTCTACTCTCCACCACTCCACTCCGTCCCACTCTACAACATACAACTCCACTGTATGCTACTCCACTGAGTGCCACTCCACTCTACGCCCCTCCACTTTACGCTATTCCACTCTACGCCACAACACTGTTCCTCGTTCCACTCTACGCTACTCCACTGTTAATTATTCCTCTCTACACCACTCCATTCTATGCCACTCAAATGTACACCATTGCACTGTATGACACTACAATCTACGTTACTACACTCCATCCCTTTCAACTGTGCAACACTCCACTATATGGTGTCCAATGTAAACCACTCCACTCTATGCCACTCTACTCTTCGCCACTCCACCCTACTCTATTCTGCAGTATGACACTCCACTCTTTGCCACTCCACACTACACCACTCTCCTCTTCCATGCTCCACTCTACAATATTCCACTGTGCGCTACTCCACTTTACAGCACTTCACTCTATGCCATCCCATTCTACTTTGCTCTATCTACTCTATGCAACTACGCTGTACCTCACTTCACTCTACCCCACTCTACTCTCCACCACTGCAGTATGCTCCACTCTACTGTACACTATTTAAATCTACTCCACTCCTCTCCACAACACTCCACTGTATGCCACTCCACTGCATGCTATTCCACAGTATACCACTCTACTCTACCACACAATACTCTATGACCCTGCACTCTTCATCCTCCACTGTACACTATTGCACTGTATGACACTACAGTCTCCAGTCTACACCACTTTACTGTACTCCACTACACTCTATGCTACTCTACTCTACACTATTCCGGTAAAACCAACTTCACTGTACACCACTCCACTGTATGCTATTACACTCTATGCTACTCCACTGTATGCCACTCCACTGTGCTGCACTCCTCTGTATGCTACTGAACTGTACGCTACTCCACTCTATATTTTTCCACTCTACACCACTCCAGTCTGCGCCACTCCACTATTCCACTCTATACCACTTCACTCTATGCTATTGTACTGTATGCCACTACACTCTATCTCACTCTATTGTACGCAACTCCACTGCACACCACTCCACTTCACACAACTCCACTGTACGCTATTAGAATCGACCCCACTCCACGCTACAACAATTCAGTCTTCGTCATTCTACTCTATGCAATTTCCCTGTACACCACACCACTCTCTGCCACTCCAGTATACAATACCTTACTGTACGCTATTCCAGTCTACTCCTTGCCACAGTATGCCACTCCATTCAATAGCACACCCATGTACCCCATTCCACGTTATGCCACTCCACTATACTCTATTCCACAGTACACAAATACACTCTTCTCCACTCGACTGTATGCTGTTCTACTCTACACCACTCCACTCTACCCCAGTCCACTGTATGCCACTCCACTCTACCCCATTCCACTGTATGCTATCCACTATATGCCACTCCACTCTTTGTCACTCTGCTCTATACTACTGCACTCTATGCCACTCCACTTTATGCTATTCCACTCTAGGCCAATCCACTCTATGCCACTCCAGTGTAAGCCACTCCACTGTATGCTATTCCATTGTATGCCATCCCACCCTTACTTCACTGTACTCTGCTCTACTGTATGCGATTCCATGATATACCTTTCCTCTGTATGCCACTCCACTTTACTCTATACCACTGTACACCACTCCACTCTACCCCACTCTATAACATTTTTCAACACTCACGACATCACTGATGATATCTCAAATGACATCACTAATGACATCTTCTACAGAATCACTGATGCACCCACTCACAACACAATAGAACATTTCATACACCCACTACCACTCTCACACAACCATTCACTAACACATTCACAGACCCATACCATTACCTACACACCCACTCACTGATTACACACACATCAACTCGCTTACCCTTACAGCCACTCATGCACCCACTCAGTCACTAATACAGCCACTGACATATCCACTCATTCACCCATATAGCCACTCACTCACTGAGTCAGTCACCCATAGACCTACTCGCACACCTACTCACTCACCCATACAACCAATACCAGAGCTACTTACTCACACATACAGTTACACACACACCCATTCACTCATACAGAACTAACACATACTCACTCATCTATACAGACTCTGTTAATGACCTCACATATTACATCACTCATGACATGGTCAGTGACATCACCTACGACATCACTGATGACATCTAAAATAACATCACTGATGGCATCATCAAGTGAGTTTAAGACTTTCCCAAGAATCTATGATAGTTAAACTTATATACCAAGCTATTACAAAAGTTAAATTAGTATAGTAGCTGTACTACCAATGGGTGATACTACTTCTAACCAAGCCTGGGCGGAGTTCGTGGAGATCTGCTATGCAGAGCTCCACGAAGTGCAAAAAAAACCTCCTCTGCGCTACGCTGACCTCCAAAAGTGGCAGAGTGCATTAGATAAATGCCGTCGTGGTGATTTTCAGCACCGGGTGTTTGCCGGCTGTAGGAGAGTAGGATCTGCTTCTTATTGTCCCCCCCCCACATTTTGCTGATGTTTCACTGTTTCTTTACTTTAGTCTGGCTGGGCCTAGCTGCTTCCACTCTAAATTGATTCCTAGTACCTTAGGTACACCAAAGATTGAATTCTGGGGTGCCCTTATAAGTCCCTAGTATATGGTATGCTATGTACCCAGGGCATAGGAACCCCAGAGGCCTACCAGGGCTGCAGCATGCATTATGCCACCCCTGGGAAGCCCTACAAAATGACACCACAGGTCTGCTACTGTAGCCTGGGTAAGGTGGTGCATGCACCCCTTACTGAGATATAGGTTCACTATATCTCACCTATCACTGCACATATAAACCTACCAGTCACCCCTATGGTAGGCCTTATCAATCCTGAAGGCAGGATGCTTGGTTTTGTGTGAGAGGGTGCCAATGCATGAGCTGAGCCCCTCTGCAGCCTTCGGAATCTCTTCTCCGGGGTTGTCTGTGATGCAGCCTAACCATATACTCTTAAGTGCATTATAACCAAACTGTAAATGCTAACTTTGGACTGGCTGCACGGAAACATGTTGTGTTTGGTGTCAACCACCTTGGAATCATACCCCCACACCAGTAACTGGTGTGGGAGTATGATCCCACCCTTCTAGATGGAGAGATATGACAGCACCGGAATACCCGGTACCACCTAACAGAGCCCTAGCATCACAAAATGGATGCTGTCAGCCACAGACACGGGTCTGGCCTCCTGCTGCTGACCGACACTCCGGCAGGGGAGGCCTGGACAACAGGTTTCCTGGCACAGGGAGGTGTTACTACATCCCAGACAGGCCTTAGTGGATTAAGGCTGGGTGGGAGCACTCCAGGAGTGCTTTGAAGTCTGCACTGGGGGCACATTTGGTGTCCCTGTGCATAGTACAGCTCAAACCGGTTGCAGGGGCTACCTGCTCTGGCATGAAACTGGACAAAGGAAATGGGTGTAGCCACCCATTTTTCCTGACCCTCCCATAGGTGGGTCCCCAGAGTATGTCCAACCACTTCCTTGGGTATAAGAAATGAACCCCTGGCTACAGGACTTTCGATTACACCTAGACAAAACTCTGCTACAGAAATCCCGGAACTTCGACGATCTACACAACTAGATGACTGAAGAATCTCCCTTGGAGTAAAGGAGTTACTCCCCTGCTTGGCAGGCACCAAAGACGCCGTCTGTCTGGTCTGCATCTCCGAAGCTCCTGCTGGATGCTGAAAACTTTGCAACTCAGGAGATGGGCTTTCAGACTTCCAAGAGGCTGACCCGAGTCTCCAGCAAAGCTGAGATCCGTAGCCCTCGTGGGTACCATGGAACTGTAACCCCTGGTCACCGTGTACATTTTTAAGTGCATCAGCTTCTCGATGTCCTTTGAGGCTGTGCATTGGGTTACTAATAGGCCAGACCCCGAGTACCTTTTCCACTGAAGATTGGTGGCCTACTCTCCACGAGTGTTCCGTGAGCCCGCCCTTTGTGTGTTCGATTGAGGTACCTTTGCGATCCCTGGTCTGTTGACTGGTGGGTCCCTGTGAAGGCAACTCTTACTTCCATTGGGCTTTCCTGGTTGCTCCAGACATGCCCTGACTCTCCATTGCTTGGGGAGTCCCCAGTCCCTCGCTGGTCTGCACCGAAGCATTTCTTCTCTTTCTGCGTAGGTTGCTTTTGCCAAGGCTTGTTGTGTCCAATCTGGGCACCGACGCTGCAGCACTTAACATCCTATATGGAACAGCTCAAATCCATCTCCTGGTTGTCCTCGGCACCTCATGGTTCTCGTGGTTCAAGAGTCAAACTTCCCCTCTTCGCACCTGAAGCACCCGACAAATTGGTGAGCATTTATCTATCGTGCCCCTGGTCACTGGCAAGTGACCCAGACTCTGTCCCCTCTGCTTTCAGGTTCTTCACATCTTCAATCCAGGCTTGGATCTCTTCGGACACTTCTCCTCTTCACTGCATCAGCAGTTTTCAGTCTCCTGCCATTGAAAACGACGAAGCGACCCGACACAATTTGGCACCTGTGCACCCGGCTTCCCTGGGTGAGGTAACACAAGTACTCTGGTGCTCCCGTGGGTGTTGGCCCTAGAACCATCTAAGTCCAAAAGGGTTTGTTCCTAGTCCACCTCTAAGCGTCCTTAAACTTGAAAATTCTAACCGCGACTTTCCCCATTGAAGCTAATGGGAGTTTGCGGCTCTGTTCTCACACTGCACACGTCCCCCGTGGGTCCCCTGTTTCACTGCCTTGAGTGGTTCCTTGGGGTCCCAGCAATTCTACAGGCTCTATGCCTTGTGTCTAGTCAAGTCATGGTTCTTATACCACTTTCTAAGTATATGGTTTGGTCCGCCCCTAGGGCCTAATGTGTATTGTGCTAATTTACTGTAATATTTGAAGTGTAACTTATGTGCTTTTGCCTGTAGACACATAAAGAGACTAGAGGGGTGTGTTTAGTAATAAATACATATATTTTATATATATGCCTGGTGTGGTCTCCTTTCATTTAGCCACTCAAGAGATTATAGACTGCTAAAACAAGCTGCTTTACATTCCTTCAAGACTTAGCCTGAAGGCTGCTCTCCATAGCTACCACTAGGATAGCTTTAAATAAATGTTGTCTTTAACCTATCATCAATAAGGGGTTGTTTGGACTGGTGCAAGGTGCCCACTATAACTAGTGGACAGCATATACCAGGCCAACTTCTCACACCTGCACTGTGCAATCATCACAAACTGCACCATGCACAGTGCAAGCAGGCACAAGCAGGTACTGCTTCCTTCCTGACGCTCAAGTAGATTTTTTACTCAAGCGGCAGCTTTCTCAAGGCAAACGGACAGTTTCTCAATGCAAGCAGTCGCAAGCATACGCCACCACTCGCAATCAGAAATCTGACTGACCGCATTGAGAAACATCGCCGGATGGTTGATTTTCCACACTCATGGTTGCCAACTTGATGTTGACGATCACGAATGAGGAAAAATCTCGCCGGGAGGTGGATTTACCTCCTTCGCGCTCGCCAACTTGACGTTGACGTAAAGCGGAGTGAGGAAAACTCTGCAAGCTCCGCGAACAAAGCTGAGTTTGCCACCCAGACTTACTCCTAACATATATTATATTATTGGATGTGTGACTGTATGTATCTGTGTGTGACTGGGTATCTGAGTATTTGCATAGGTGTATAAGTGGGTGTGTGAGAAACTCTGTGGGTGAGTGACTGTCTGTGTGAGTGGATGTATTGGTGAGTAAATGAGTGTATCAGTGGTTGCATGGGTGAGTGAGTGGGTGTGTGAGTGGTAGTATGGCTGAATATGTGGCTGTCTCAGCGACTGTATGAGTGAAATTGTGGGTGTTTGAGTGGCTGTAGGTGTGACCTAGTGGCTGTGTGAGTAGGTGTATAGGTGAGTGAGTGACTATTTAAGTGGCTGTTTGGCTAATTGATTTGGGTGTGAGTAGCTGTATTGGAGTGTTTTGATGTGTTAATGGCTGTATGGGTGAGTGTATGTGGGAGTGCTTGCATGGAGGTGTTAATGGGTATGTAAGTGGTTGTGATAGTGTGTGAGTGAGTGTGTGAGTACTTGTATGGGTCAATGAGTGGCTGTGTTAAGAGGCTGTATGTGTGAGTGAGCGGGTGGGTTAGTGGCTGTATAGGTGAGTGATTGGTTATGTGAATACTTGGAAGGGTCTCTGAATTGGTATGTGAGTGGTTGTATGGGCGGTATGAGTGTTTGTATTGCACCATAAGTGTCAGTGTGAGTGGCTGCAGAGGTGTGTGAGTTAGCCTCATAGTGCTTGTATAGATATGTGAATGCCTATGAAAATTATTGTGTTGGTGAGTGAAGGGGTCTGTGTGTGACTCTATGGGTGACTGGGTATCTCTCTGTCAACCTGTATGGGTGAGTGAGTGGCTGTTTGAGTGGTTGTATGGATGTGTGAGTGGGTGTGTAAGTGGTTGTGAGGGTTTGGGAGTAGTTGTGTGAGTGGTTGAAAGGGTGTGGGAGTGGCTTTGGGCAAGTGTGAGTGGTTCTGTGGATGATGTCATTAGTGATGTTATTTGAGATATGACCAGACATAAAGAGTGCATTGCAGGTGTAAGTTATAGTTCACTCAGGTAACTATAGTGGCTGAATTTCCATGGTTTTGTACAAGTGAAATCTGAGCCTAACTATAACATCCCTGTAACCAGCGTTTTTTTAGCAGTGTTTCAGTGAATATATATTAACATATATATACATATATATATATATATTATCTACTGGCGGTCGCCAGTAGATAGTTATAGTTACAACCTAGTTTCCATAGGAAATCTCAAAATTCTATTTTGAATAACTTTGGCGCCGGTTGACGAATCCTCGCGAAATTTTCAAAACTAATGGGGCGCTCCGTTCAGCTCCTACCCTGAAAGTCTCGGGGTTATTCGTCAAGCAGGGGCTGAGAAAAAAGGGGGGGTCCCAAAACGTGTTTTCCCCATGCATTTTTCCATAGGACCTTTAGACACAGCTACAGCCCGAACGGCTGAACAGACTTACATGAAATTTGGCAGAGAGGTAGCCATAAGGTCAAGGAAGTGCCTTTTGCAGGTCTGGTGTAAATCTGTTCAGTATTTCCTGAGAAAATAGCATTTAAAAGCATATATATATGTGGGCGGAGCCTAACCACACATCTCATCCTGAGATCTGATTGGCTGTCAGCACTTCATCCAAGAAGTGTTGGCAGCCATCTTGGGACCAATATACATGATAGCACCTCATTAAAAAGCATTGCAGTTAATAGAAGGTTTTAAGACTTTAGTTACATTATAAATCATTTGTTGATGGTACCATACTAATTTTAGGAATTGTGGTATGTTCTAAGGTGATTTCACCATGTGAAAAAGCCTTCTGCTGGGATATCATGATTAAGAGAAAAATATTTTCTCATGCTTTTACCACAGAGGTTTGGAAGGTGATCTATAAGCTAAACTGAGAGCTTATTTTCTGTAAATTCACATTATCTTTCTCAGTCATGTGAGAATGAAGTCTGACATTCTCAGTAAAACATGTACATCCAACAAGGGCAGAGACTGTCAGTTGATTCCTTTGTGTTCTACTGCAGCTTCCCAGAGTGTTCCAAAGAACTACTAGAGCGCTAACAGCCCTACTTATGATAAACGTATGGCACACCTGAAGCCATCTTGCTTGGACTAAAGTGGTAACTCTTAAAACATTTAATTTAAAAAGGAACAAAATGAGGGGGTTCATTTTTCCATAAAAAGTATGATTAGTGCTGCAGAAAGAAAAATTAGGGCACATTTTGAGTGACTTCTCAAATCCTCTTCTATTTCATTAAATTCTGACATGCAGACTGAAACATGCACTTTCAATACCAGCAGCAGTTTTCCCTGGTGAGCAGTAGCTTTACTACAGTGATCTAATGAGCAAAAAGAGTGCTAACATTCTGAATTTATGGCAAATGTGTGACACATCTGAATGCCTTCTTGATGGAATCAAAGTAAAAAACTGAAAGTATTTCCTACTGAGGAGACTGTAGTAAATGAGGAAATTCTTAACAAATAAGTCTCCCAAGATGGCCACCAGAGACAAAAGAGCCCAAATGTAGCCCAAATATCACCCAGATGTAGCCCAAGTATAGCCCAATGACAGAATGTCCCAAAATGTTCTTAAAAACAACTAAAGCGCTTACTGTCTTCATTATGACAAAAGTATGGCACACCTGAAGCCATCTTGATTGGAATAAACTGGTAACACTTAAAACATTTAATTTAAAAAGGAACACAATGAGGGGGTTCATTTTGCCATAGAAATATGAGTAATGCTGAAGAAAGAAAATGAGGGCACATTTTGAGTGACTTCTCAAATCCTCTTCTATTTCATTAAAAAATTCTGACATGCAGACTGAAACATGCACTTCTAATACCAGGAGCAGACTTCCATGGTGAACAGTAGTTTTACTACAGTGATCTAATGAGCAACTAGAGTGATAACATTCAGAATTTATGGCAAATGTGTGACATATCTGAATACATTCATGATGGAATCAAAGTAAAAAACTGAAAGCATTTCCTACTGAGGAGACTGCAGTACATGAGGAAATTAGGAAACTTCATAACAAATAAATCTCCCAAGATGGCCACCGGAGACAAAAGAGCCCAAATGTAGCCCAAAATCACCCAGATGTAGCCCAAATATATCCCAATGACAGAAGTGTGCAAAACACTTATTATTTTGTGTTTTTTCAGTGTTATATAGTGCAGACTTGTCAGGTATTGGAGTGCTTTACATGAGCATTGGTTACATCACACAAGAACAAATTCATTTTGGTTGTAGACATGGGGAGACTAAGTGATTTGACCAGAATCACAGAATGTCGAGCTGAAGCAGAAACTTCAACCTCGTTCCCCAGTTGCAAAGTCTGCAGTTCTGGAAGTAACACCACATCCTCTCCCCTAAGTGCAACATTTAATCAAGTGGTCAACTGGATAAAAAAACATAAAGATAACAAATAATTTAAAAGTGCTTTGTCGCTATTTGAAAACTCAGAAAATATGTCCTTATTTTAGTCTTTTAGAGCACTAACCATAATTTTGATGCCAATAAGACCCTCTCATATATGTAATTTCTAAAGGAAATGCTCTAGGTATTACAGTTTTGATTACATCAAGATGATGTCAGGCGTTCCACACTTTTGTAATAAATATAGAATGTTAGCAATCTAGTTGTTCATTAGGATACTGTTGAGAGGCAGAGGCCAGGGGCACGGACTCTGAAAATTGAAGGCAGGTAGGAGGGTGCAAAGGCAACAATTTAACCACACTGAGCAGGCAGGAAGGGCCGTGGAAGCACAACAGACTATGGAGGGCAGTGGAAAGGGGGGCAGGGGCAACAAACCAACAATACAGGACTTGCAAGAGAGGCTGTGGCAATGTAATAGACCATTGTGGGCAGAAGGAAGAGGCAATGGTAGTACAACCATACATGCCAACAGACCCGATTCAGGCAGGAAACGTCCAATGTTTTTAAGCTCAAATGGGCTTTATTTGATCTGTCTCCTGTCTACAATCTCCTCTTTTTCAATGTAACTCAAAGGGGAAAATCAATACCACAGTTTTTTTTCAAAATCTCCCTCTTACCAAGTTCAAAATGTTCGCAAGTATGGTACATTGGATCATGGAAGGAAATGGGATAGGGACATGGACTTGGATAACAGAGGACAGGAGGGACATGGAGAGGTGCACCAAACTGACATGGCAGGGCAGGCATCAGGTTTTGCAGCAGCACAATACACCACACAGGGCATGCAGGACGGGAGTGCAGCACAACAATCCATAGAAATCAAGAGGGAGGGGACAGGATCATGCACATGGACAACAGAGAACAGAGGGGCAAGAGGCAATGGTAGCTAGCTGACCATAATGGACACACAGGAGAGAAAGCTGCAGCATAACAGACCATAAAGGGCAGGAGGGACGGATCATGGGCATTACAATGGAACAGACAAGCCAGGAGGGAGGGAGTAGGGGTCTGCACATGTAAACAGAGGGCTTGGGGCAAGGGGGCAGGGCAGGAGCAGCAAGATAGCCATGGAGGTCAGGCAGGATGGGCACTAGAAGCAAGACACACCATGAAGAGCAACAGTGAGACTGTGATGGCATACACACAGACCATGGAGGGAAGGTGGGAGGGGGTCAGGGGCAGCTAACTGACCACACAGGGAAGGTGGGAGGGGCCATGGCAGCACAGAAGACCATGCACGGCAAGTGGGAGGGTTAGTGGCAGCACAATGGCTATGATGGGCAAGAAGGAGGGTGCAGGGGCATGCACAAAGGACGATGGAGGATAGAAGGGAGGGTCAGGACCTGTGCACAGACAAGAAAGTTCAGGGGAAGGGGCCTCACAACAGACCACACGGGGCAGGCAGGAGGAGCAGTTGCAGCACAACAGACCAGGGAGGGCAGAAGGGTGTGGCAGTACAATGGACCATGTAGGACAGGAGGAAGAGGATAGGGGCATGGAATGTGGACAGGCAGGGTGGAGGTGGCAGGGACAGGTTGCAGTCATCTGACAATGCTAGGCAGGTGGGAGGGGAGTGGCAGCTCAACAGAACACTCAGCGTAGATAGGAGTGGCAGGTCCATGGGACATGGTGGGCAAAAAGGATGGAGCAGGGGCATGCACAAAGACATGGGAGGGCAGGGGGAAGGAGAATAGGGGAAGCAAGCTAAGCACAGAGTTTAAGCAGGAGGTCAATGATGGGGCATAGAATTGGGCAATGGAGGGCAGGAGGAGTGGACTGGTACATCATACTAAATTGAGGGCAGTGGCACAACATCAGACCATGCATGGCAGGAGGGAGGAGGCTAGTCCATGGATTCACACAACAGAGGATAGGGAGGAGGGGGATGGGGCAGCAAGCTAACTGTTCAGAGAAGGCGGGTATTAGGAACTTTATTGTTTTTAAAACATTGTGTCTGTGCGAACTACTTAAAATATGAACAAGTATGCAGCATAATCTCACTTTTATTCAGGAAGAAGAGGACGTTTGTGACTGTGACTCCGGGCTCACTTGGCAGAAACACCCCCTGACCCTCCACCCCCTATCACAAAATGTAATGCCCGTGAAAAGGGTAGGTGAACACGGTGTTTTATAGAACATAGTCCTGAGAGCACGATTGAAAATGAAAACTAGATATAGTTGATGGTATAAACTATGCACCAAAAAGTGTGATATAAGATGAACCAGGCGTGAAATATAATATGCAATACATTGTGCGCAATGACAGATTCATTGGAGAGCACGAGATAGCACAGGCACTAGCGCGTGCTATGCGATATGCGCCTTGGAGTGTAATATGCACAGGGCAGTGTTGTGTAACCTAACTAGTCTCTAAAGTTGTAATATAAAATATGTGCTGGGGAGTGTAACGTTTCATATGCACTGTGACAAAGATATGGATCCCAGATTGTAATATGTATGGCATAGCACTGTGCGTTATAACATAGGCATCGAGGAAGGCACGTTAGATGGGGCAATATAACCCGTGCGAAGACAAGTGTGGCATGACATATTCACGGGGTGGTGTTACAGTGCACATGGGCTAGAGAGTGTCATAGCATATGCACTAGCTAGTGGAATACAACACAGAGGTGTGTGGCACTCGGCAGGCAATGGTGGGTGTAACACAGCATTGGGCTCTGTCAGGAGCGCGCTGTGACTCTCAAGTGATGTTCGTCCCCTTTCCAGAGAGTAAAATAAAAAGTATTACACATCCGGCAGTGGATGTGTGTTTTATTAACCGTGAGGGGGGTTTCCTGCATAGTTTTGGTCCTATTTTTGTCGAATCCCCTTTGAATGGCTTGGTGTGCATGTGTATTAAAT
This sequence comes from Triturus cristatus, assembly GCF_964204655.1. Classification (NCBI taxonomy): domain Eukaryota; kingdom Metazoa; phylum Chordata; class Amphibia; order Caudata; family Salamandridae; genus Triturus; species Triturus cristatus. The sequence continues at coordinate 1,487,239,723 of NC_140591.1, read as the reverse complement.
GTGCCCGTCAATAGCTACCCATGTTTGTATAAATAAACGACAAGGGTGTCTACCGGGATTAGGCACGGTAGGGCATCAGACATGTCAGAGCTTCACTAGTGGTGTAAATACATTCCACGTGGATTCATTGCATGCATAGTCGCCTTTTAATGAATATCACGCAAATCGTCATGGTGATAGGTACGTATGGTTTGTCCAGCATGTCCTAGGTGTGTTTATAAATATATTTTTTTTTTAAATAATAAAAAACAGTGGCCGGCCCTGGGGATTGGGGTCAAAAAAATATAATTAGGAGACAGGCCCTGGGGGATGGGGTCATCAGGGCCAATAAATTAGAATAAGAAGGGGAACCACACAGCCCCCCTTCTTAAAAAATGAAAATAAATAAAAGACTGGCATCGTGCCGGAGGCCATGCCCCCTCCGTGCAGCACTCTGCATACGCGCCCCCAACAGGCATCTCCAGTATGCGCCAGGGAGCTGCGCTGCAGACAGGTGTTCTGAGGCCAAGCCCCTTTTTACACCTCTTTGCAACGCAGCTCTGTGGTGCTTACTGGAGGTACCTAGTGGTCTAGTTTGACCCTAGGGACCCTTAGGATTCAAGGGGACTTAATCTCTCAACTTAGAACAGCCACAGGGCGCGTTTACACAGTGGTGAAGGGAGGGGACGGGGCCTGAGGTGACGTGTGCAAACACGCACTATGGCACGTTTTAAATTGGGGATATAATTTCCCTTCAATACTGAGGGCCCGTGGGGGCTAACTAGCCCACCAAGTGCTTCCAGTAAGCGCCACTGAGCTGCATTGCAGAGAGATGGTCCAGGCCGTGCCACTTTTTACACCTCTCTGCAACGCAGCTCTGTGGCACTTACTGGAGGTACCTAGTGGGCTAGTTGGACCCTAGGGACCCCCAGGATTCAAATGAACTTAATCTCCCAACTAAAAACGGACACAGGGCGTGTTTACACAGTGGTGAAGGGAGGGGACGGGGCCTGAGTTAACGTGTGCAAAAACGCCCTGTGGCCTGTTTTAGGAGGTAGTTTTAATCCCCATGCCCTATTATATACTAGGGGCTTACAGAGGAGGTCATGCTAATCACAGGGGGACCCCAACGCATAATGTTCCCTAGTGTATGTAGGTGTTTTCACTGTATACTAAGTGTCTTTTAACATAGCACTGGCTCTAGGACTGGTTAGTCAGACTCAGTTACCACCAGTATCCGTCTGAAAAAGTTGAGGGTACAGGATGATTTTGCAACAAGGCTTCTTTCTGCTCTTCTTTTTGTTCTTTCCGCACGTTATCCTTCTTCCTGCACTTATCTTCGTATTTGAGGACTTCTGTTGCTTCTTTCTGCACTTCTTTTGTTTCTTTCTGTGCATTTTTTCTTCTTTCTTCACATGTCCTATCTCTGTAGGCATAGTTAGAAATTAGCATTTAAAAAACCTTTAAAATTCACAGAAAAAACCATAGGTTTCAGGCACATTATAGTTAGGAATTAGCATTTAAAAAACCTCAGAAATTCATCGAAAAAACCATAGGTTTCAGGGGTGTTATAGTTAGCTGGACTTTTCACTTGTACAAAACCATTGAAATTCCCCCGTTATAGTTAATCCAGCTAACTATAACTCGCGCGCCCGCAATGCACTGCTGATGACGTCACATATTACATCACTCATGACATGGTCAGTGACATCATTCATGACATCACTGATGACATCTCAAATGACATCACTGATGACATCACTGATGACATCATCCTTGTGATAGAGTGGCAGACCTCCTCTCTCCCTAATATAACCTTTGATACACACATTCAAAAATAGAGACTAACATTTTCAAAACAATGGACATACCAATACCAGTTACAACAACCTCTTCAGTAATTCTAAGATCCACATACACGTCCACTTAAAAACAACTAAAGCGCTTACTGTCTTCATTATGACAAAAGTATGGCACACCTGAAGCCATCTTGATTGGAATAAACTGGTAACACTTAAAACATTTAATTTAAAAAGGAACACAATGAGGGGGTTCATTTTGCCATAGAAATTATGAGTAATGCTGAAGAAAGAAAATGAGGGCACATTTTGAGTGACTTCTCAAATCCTCTTCTATTTCATTAAAAAATTCTGACATGCAGACTGAAACATGCACTTTTAATACCAGGAGCAGACTTCCATGGTGAACAGTAGTTTTACTACAGTGATCTAATGAGCAACTAGAGTGATAACATTCAGAATTTATGGCAAATGTGTGACATATCTGAATACCTTCATGATGGAATCAAAGTAAAAAACTGAAAGCATTTCCTACTGAGGAGACTGCAGTACATGAGGAAATTAGGAAACTTCATAACAAATAAATCTCCCAAGATGGCCACCGGAGACAAAACAGCCCAAATGTAGCCCAAAATCACCCAGATGTAGCCCAAATATATCCCAATGACAGAAGTGTGCAAAACACTTATTATTTTGTGTTTTTGCAGTGTTATATAGTGCAGACTTGTCAGGTATTGGAGTGCTTTACATGAGCATTGGTTACATCACACAAGAACAAATTCATTTTGGTTGTAGACATGGGGAGACTGAGTGATTTGACCAGAATCACAGAATGTCGAGCTGAAGCAGAAACTTCAACCTCGTTCCCCAGTTGCAAAGTCTGCAGTTCTGGAAGTAACACCACATCCTCTCCCCTAAGTGCAACATTTAATCAAGTGGTCAACTGGATAAAAAAACATAAAGATATCAAATAATTTAAAAGTGCTTTGTCGCTATTTGAAAACTCAGAAAATATGTCCTTATTTTAGTCTTTTAGAGCACTAACCATAATTTTGATGCCAATAAGACCCTCTCATATATGTAATTTCTAAAGGAAATGCTCTAGGTATTACAGTTTTGATTACATCAAGATGATGTCAGGTGTTCCACACTTTTGTAATAAATATAGAATGTTAGCAATCTAGTTGTTTATTAGGATACTGTTGAGAGGCAGAGGCCAGGGGCACGGACTCTGAAAATTGAAGGCAGGTAGGAGGGTGCAAAGGCAACAATTTAACCACACTGAGCAGGCAGGAAGGGCCGTGGAAGCACAACAGACTATGGAGGGCAGTGGAAAGGGGGGCAGGGGCAACAAACCAACAATACAGGACTTGCAAGAGAGGCTGTGGCAATGTAATAGACCATTGTGGGCAGAAGGAAGAGGCAATGGTTTTACAACCATACATGCCAACAGACCCGATTCAGGCAGGAAACGTCCAATGTTTTTAAGCTCAAATGGGCTTTATTTGATCTGTCTCCTGTCTACAATATCCTCTTTTTCAATGTAACTCAAAGGGGAAAATCAATACCCCAGTTTCTTTTTCAAAATCTCCCTCTTACCAAGTTTAAAATGTTCGCAAGTATGGTACATTGGATCATGGAAGGAAATGGGATAGGGACATGGACTTGGATAACAGAGGACAGGAGGGACATGGAGAGGTGCACCAAACTGACATGGCAGGGCAGGCATCAGGTTTTGCAGCAGCACAATACACCACACAGGGCATGCAGGACGGGAGTGCAGCACAACAATCCATAGAAAGCAAGAGGGAGGGAACAGGACCATGCACATGGACAACAGAGAACAGAGGGGCAAGAGTCAATGGTAGCTAGCTGACCATAATGGACACACAGGAGAGAAAGCTGCAGCATAACAGACCATAAAGGGCAGGAGGGACGGATCATGGGCATTACAATGGAACAGACAAGCCAGGAGGGAGAGAGTAGGGGTCTGCACATGTAAACAGAGGGCTTGGGGCAAGGGGGCAGGGCAGGAGCAGCAAGATAGCCATGGAGGTCAGGCAGGATGGGCACTAGAAGCAAGACACACCATGAAGAGCAACAGTGAGACTGTGATGGCATACACACAGACCATGGAGGGAAGGTGGGAGGGGGTCAGGGGCAGCTAACTGACCACACAGGGAAGGTGGGAGGGGCCATGGCAGCACAGAAGACCATGCATGGCAAGTGGGAGGGTTAGTGGCAGCACAATGGCTATGATGGGCAAGAAGGAGGGTGCAGGGGCATGCACAAAGGACGATGGAGGATAGAAGGGAGGGTCAGGACCTGTGCACAGACAAGAAAGTTCAGGGGAAGGGGCCTCACAACAGACCACACGGGGCAGGCAGGAGGAGCAGTTGCAGCACAACAGACCAGGGAGGGCAGAAGGGTGTGGCAGTACAATGGACCATGTAGGACAGGAGGAAGAGGATAGGGGCATGGAATGTGGACAGGCAGGGTGGAGGTGGCAGGGACAGGTTACAGTCATCTGACAATGCTAGGCAGGTGGGAGGGGAGTGGCAGCTCAACAGAACACTCAGCGTAGATAGGAGTGGCAGGTCCATAGGACATGGTGGGCAAAAAGGATGGAGCAGGGGCATGCACAAAGACATTGGAGGGCAGGGGGAAGGAGAATAGGGGCAGCAAGCTAAGCACAGAGTTTAAGCAGGAGGTCAATGATGGGGCATAGAATTGGGAAATGGAGGGCAGGAGGAGTGGACTGGTACATCATACTAAATTGAGGGCAGTGGCACAACATCAGACCATGCATGGCAGGAGGGAGGAGGCTAGTCCATGGATTCACACAACAGAGGATAGGGAGGAGGGGGATGGGGCAGCAAGCTAACTGTTCAGAGAAGGCGGGTATTAGGAACTTTATTGTTTTTAAAACATTGTGTCTGTGCGAACTACTTAAAATATGAACAAGTATGCAGCATAATCTCTCTTTTATTCAGGAAGAAGAGGACGTTTGTGACTGTGACTCCGGGCTCACTTGGCAGAAACACCCCCTGACCCTCCGACCCCTATCACAAAATGTAATGCCCGTGAAAAGGGTAGGTGAACACGGTGTTTTATAGAACATAGTCCTGAGAGCACGATTGAAAATGAAAACCAGATATAGTTGATGGTATAAACTATGCACCAAAAAGTGTGATATAAGATGAACCGGGCGTGAAATATAATATGCAATATATTGTGCGCAATGACAGATTCATTGGAGAGCGAGAGATAGCACAGGCACTAGCGCGTGCTATGCGATATGTGCCTTGGAGTGTAATATGCACAGGGCAGTGTTGTGTAACCTAACTAGTCTCTAAAGTTGTAATATAAAATATGTGCTGGGGAGTGTAACGTTGCATATGCACTGTGACAAAGATATGGATCCCAGATTGTAATATGTATGGCATAGCACTGTGCGTTATAACATAGGCATCGAGGAAGGCACGTTAGATGGGGCAATATAACCCGTGCGAAGACAAGTGTGGCATGACATATTCACGGGGTGGTGTTACAGTGCACATGGGCTAGAGAGTGTCATAGCATATGCACTAGCTAGTGGAATACAACACAGAGGTGTGTGGCACTCGGCAGGCAATGGTGGGTGTAACACAGCATTGGGCTCTGTCAGGAGCGCGCTGTGACTCTCAAGTGATGTTCGTCCCCTTTCCAGAGAGTAAAATAAAAAGTATTACACATCCGGCAGTGGATGTGTGTTTTATTAACCGTGAGGGGGGTTTCCTGCATAGTTTTGGTCCAATTTTTGTCGAATCCCCTTTGAATGGCTTGGTGTGCATGTGTATTAAATGTGCCCGTCAATAGCTACCCATGTTTGTATAAATAAACGACAAGGGTGTCTACCGGGATTAGGCACGGTAGGGCATCAGACATGTCAGAGCTTCACTAGTGGTGTAAATACATTCCACGTGGATTCATTGCATGCATAGTCGCCTTTTAATGAATATCACGCAAATCGTCATGGTGATAGGTACGTACGGTTTGTCCAGCATGTCCTAGGTGTGTTTATAAATATATATTTTTTTAAAATAATAAAAAACAGTGGCCGGCCCTGGGGATTGGGGTCAAAAAAATATAATTAGGAGACAGGCCCTGGGGGATGGGGTCATCAGGGCCAATAAATTAGAATAAGAAGGGGAACCACACAGCCCCCCTTCTTAAAAAATGAAAATAAATAAAAGACTGGCATCGTGCCGGAGGCCATGCCCCCTCCGTGCAGCACTCTGCAAACGCGCCCCCAACAGGCATCTCCAGTATGCGCCAGGGAGCTGCGCTGCAGACAGGTGTTCTGAGGCCAAGCCCCTTTTTACACCTCTCTGCAACGCAGCTCTGTGGCGCTTACTGGAGGTACCTAGTGGTCTAGTTTGACCCTAGGGACCCTTAGGATTCAAGGGGACTTAATCTCTCAACTTAGAACAGCCACAGGGCGCGTTTACACAGTGGTGAAGATAGGGGACGGGGCCTGAGGTGACGTGTGCAAACACGCACTATGGCACGTTTTAAATTGGGGATATAATTTCCCTTCAATACTGAGGGCCCCTGGGGGCTAACTAGCCAACCAAGTGCTTCCAGTAAGCGCCACTGAGCTACATTGCAGAGAGGTGGTCCAGGCCGTGCCACTTTTTACACCTCTCTGCAACGCAGCTCTGTGGCACTTACTGGAGGTACCTAGTGGGCTAGTTGGACCCTAGGGACCCTCAGGATTCAAATGAACTTAATCTCCCAACTAAAAACGGACACAGGGCGTGTTTACACAGTGGTGAAGGGAGGGGACGGGGCCTGAGTTAACGTGTGCAAAAACGCCCTGTGGCCTGTTTTAAGAGGTAGTTTTAATCCCCATGCCCTATTATATACTAGGGGCTTACAGAGGAGGTCATGCTAATCACAGGGGGACCCCAACGCATAATGTTCCCTAGTGTATGTAGGTGTTTTCACTGTATTCTATGTGTCTTTTAACATAGCACTGGCTCTAGGACTGGTTAGTCAGACTCAGTTACCACCAGTATCCGTCTGAAAAAGTTGAGGGTACAGGATGATTTTGCAACAAGGCTTCTTTCTGCTCTTCTTTTTGTTCTTTCTGCACGTTATCCTTCTTCCTGCACTTATCTTCGTATTTGAGGACTTCTGTTGCTTCTTTCTGCACTTCTTTTGTTTCTTTCTGTGCATTTTTTCTTTTTTCTTCACATGTCCTATCTCTGTAGGCATAGTTAGAAATTAGCATTTAAAAAACCTTTGAAATTCACAGAAAAAACCATAGGTTTCAGGCACGTTATAGTTAGGAATTAGCATTTAAAAAACCTCAGAAATTCACTGAAAAAACCATAGGTTTCAGGGGTGTTATAGTTAGCTGGACTTTTCACTTGTACAAAACCATTGAAATTCCCCCGTTATAGTTAGTTCAGCTAACTATAACTCGCGCGCCCGCAATGCACTGCTGATGACGTCACATATTACATCACTCATGACATGGTCAGTGACATCATTCATGACATCACTGATGACATCTCAAATGACATCACTGATGACATCACTGATGACATCATCCTTGTGATAGAGTGGCAGACCTCCTCTCTCCCTAATATAACCTTTGATACACACATTCAAAAATAGAGACTAATATTTTCAAAACAATGGACATACCAATACCAGTTACAACAACCTCTTCAGTAATTCTAAGATCCACATCCACATCCACTCATTCACCAACAGTCCTATACAGTCACTCATACATGTACTCACTCATCATATGTACTCATACACCTATACACCCTGTTACACAATGCCACTCATCCATAGAGTTACTCATACACATAGTCACTCATGCTAATAAAGAATCAAACATACATTTACTTGCATATACAGTTATACACACACCACCACACTTACTTCTACGGAAACTTACACATACTTAGTCTTTTAAACAATCACTTATATAAACACATACTTATTCATACAGGAACTCTTTCAATCTCTCACTCTCACATATACTCACATATATACACCAATAGTCACATATACTAGTTTAAAACATATGTAGTTACTCATAAAGACACTATTGAGACAGTCATTCACTCACTAACACACCCATACACACACTCATCCACCCATACAGTCCTGCACACATGCTGTGTTCAACACATACAAACAGTGAGTCACTCATTCATGCACCTATGCACTATGTAATACCCCCACCGAACCATACAGACACTCAGACTGATACTCAAAAAACCAACTAATAACCTATATAGACACCCATGTAGCTACTCACCAACCCATGCAGCCACTTATACACAAAGTGAGAGACTGATACAGATATTTACATATTTAAACATTACTCACTAAGCCATGTATTCACTATGATACACTTAATCAGTCAGTTACACAATCAATTTTTCAAAAACAAATCATCCATTTAGACACTTATATACCCATTTATTCTTCCATCGACCTTGAGATATACATATAAAAAACATATTTAATTTTCAGAAAAACACACATTCACTGGATGATGTCATCAGTGATGTCATCAGTGATGTCATTTGAGATGTCATCAGTGATGTCATGAGTGATGTCACTGACCATGTCATGAGTGATGTAATATGTGACGTCATCAGCAGTGCATTGCGGGCGCGCGAGTTATAGTTAGCTGAACTAACTATAACGGGGGAATTTCAATGGTTTTGTACAAGTGAAAAGTCCAGCTAACTATAACACCCCTGAAACCTATGGTTTTTTCAGTGAATATATATATATATGGCGACATACTGCACTGAATAAATTTCTGCACGAATTACCTGGTCCGTGTCCGTATTTGCTTCGAAGCTGTTCTACGGAATCTGGTGATATATATATATATGCACCAAAATCCAAACTTTGCAGAAGTATTCCAATACATCAGAACTTCTAAAGCAGGAAACGGACACCAATTAGTGCTATTGCTATTTATTTTCTTGCAGAGAATGCCGCCATGACGCGTTTCGGGCTCTCGAGCCCTTGATCACATGACATGCCATTAGCTTTTTTCTATTTTTAAAGTGCTCATGCAGTAATTGACCATGAAGACAGTCTATGCGTCCGATTTACCATCAAATCCTTTTCTCGACATAATGCCAAACCTCACAAGGGTATCATGCATGGTTTTTTACAGTTGTCAATGCATGTATATACTGTTCAGAGCCATTCAACTCCTACAGCGTGAATAATCTATTTAGCCACATTTCAAGGATTTAACAGCAAATTCAATATTTCTATCTTATGATATTCAGTTCACGGCTAATGCTGAAAGGTAATGATTGCTTCTATCGCTGTATAAATGTAAACAATTTCACTCCTTGTATAAATACAATAAAAACAGTGATGAAATACAACGATATTAATGTGTTAATATCATAACCCTGTGGCATGGAGATTAAACAGGAAATAAATAGGAGGGTGTATATTTACATAAGTGTTAAAAGTATTCTAGATGTAAAAACACTTAAAACAGTTAAAACACATTATATGTTAAACAATTTTGTATTCCTTCCTTATTTAAATCCATTTGTTAACCCGTATAGAAGGATAAGCGATATGTTGGGCTAGGTCTAAAGTAATAAAGTGCTAAGAATATGTGCAACACCTGAGTAAATAAAGTGCAAATTGTGCTTTAGAATTCAGTTTTGAATAAACCAATTAAAATCCAGTGCTTAAAAAGACATATTCCTTATTTAGCCAAACAAGGAAAAAATTCTAAAAAAGAATTGAAAAAATGAAATAAGGGGAGTCTGCTAGATGTAAGAGGATATCACAATCGCTTGAACTGGAATACTGTACATATGCCACCGTGCTAATGCTGGGAGCCAGATGTCTATATTAATGAAGTTCATTTCAAAGACAATTATACAGAATATTCTATTCTTCTTTTAGTATTTAGAGCCAGGTATATAAGTCTTCCGTCGTGTTAAGACCGTTTGGAGACTTACTATCAAACTCCAAAATATATTTTGTTTCCAGTTTCCTCATTTGTGCCTCCCTGTTGCCCCCTCTCCTCAATGATGGTACTGAGTCCACAACATAATACTTGAGATCTTGTACTGAGTTGTTGTGGACTTCCTTTATGTGGCGGGCCACAGGATAGCTAGGATCTGCGTTAGTTATGGCTCTAGTGTGTTGAAGAATTCGCTTGTGGACTTGCAGCTTTGTGCTACCAATATATTTCAGTCCACAAGCACATTCCAACACATAGATTGCATATTCAGATTTGCATGTCAAAGATTTGGAGTTTGTAGACGGGGCAGATTTAAATGGGGTTGTGAATGAGTTTTTATTCAAACCCAATTTGCAGGCTTTGCATGAGAAGCATTTCTTGAATCCTCTAGAACTTAATAGCCAGTTTTTTTAGCGGAGATTTCCGGACTACTTTTAACTAAGTAATCACTAGATGAAGGAGCTTTCCTAGAGGTAATGACTGGATTGGCTAGAAGATGTTCACCAATTATGGGATCAGAGCGTACAATGTGCCAATTTTTTCTTATGACACGACTGATTATGTCTCTTTGTTTGTTATACGTCATTATTAACCTAGGATTGAGAGGCTCCTTTGTGTTCTGGCTAGGGATCATAGACGGTGCTGTACTAGCAATGGGGAAAAGTAACTCATCTCTGCGGAGTTGATTGGTTTTGTTTATGGCCGCAGAGATTGTATGTATGGAATAGCCCCTTGCTAAAAAGCGATTTTTGCATTCCTCTTGTGCTTGGGCCAGATCATGAACTCTGCTACAAATCCTGCGTAGCCTCAGCATTTCTCCATACGGGATGCTATGTATGGTATGTTTGGGGTGGAAACTAGAGGCGTGAAGGATAGTGTTACCCGCTGTCGGCTTGCGATACAATTTAGTTTCCAATTTGTCATTCTAAATAAATACCTCCACATCCAAAAAACAAACCGAATGTTCACTGATGTTATAAGTGAGCTGTAAGTTGATATCATTATCATTGAGCATGCTAATGAATGATACTGCGCTTTCCCTGTTGCCATGCCAAACCAAGAAAAGATCATCTATATATCTGAACCATTTAATTACATGTCTGTTGACTAGATCTTGGTACTGAGTGTGTACTACTTCGTCCTCCCACCAACCCATATGGAGGCAAGCGTAACTGGGTGAAAAGCTTGCCCCCATAGCCACACCCTGAGTTTGCTGGTAGATTTAGTTCTGGAAGAGAAAGTAGTTATTATTAAGGCAAAATTCAGTCAAGGTTAATAACATTCTGTTGTGATTGAGAAACTGAATTGGTCGCCTATCCAAAAAATGTTTTAGAGCTCGTAAACCATCTTTGTGGTGTATGCTTGTATATAAGCTTGACACGTCTATAGTGATTAGTAAATAATCTTTACACCATTGCAGTTCATAGATTTTTGTCAAATATATTTATTTATTTATTTATTTATATATATATATATGTATATATATTTTTTTTTTTTCCAAAAGAAAACATGCACTGACTCAGTGACATGTGTGCAGGCCCACAGATTTGCTTAAAATAGAAATGTTCTTTAATTTCAGCAAGTACTCCAGCATAACGCGTTTCAATGTTTTACAAGTCTTAATCATATGCCAAGGTCAGAGCGAACAGCCATCATATCTTTTTCAGCTTGGTTTTCCTGAAAGTGTTGAAGGACTTCAAATTATCGTCATTTAAGCAATAGATTTTAAAGTGGCAGTGATCCATTAGTTATTTGTTGAAAAGGAAACTTCGTATAACTCAGTGCAATATACAAATCCAAACATTACTTAAGAATGGTTCATCCATTGTATGAGCACTGTTTCATACGTGCAGGTTTAAATGCCAGTTTTGTTTTTATTTATCACCTTTTAGGGCCACCAGTACCATAATGCTTCATAATGATTTTTTTTAAAAGAATGCCCCATTCCTTCAAAACTATTAATCAAATCATATTGTCACCACAGAGTAAAAGTTTCAAAACGTCCTCTATATATGTACATATTTATTTTGCCTCCTGCTCATTTCTGATATCTATTTTGCCTCTTTCTACTCATTGCTGACCTTTAGTTTGCCTCTTTCTACTCCTTGTTACCCTTTATTCTGCCTCTTTCTGCTTGTTTCTCACCTTTATTCTACCTCTTTTAGTTTGTTTCTAATCGTCATTCTGCCTCTTTCTGCTTGTTTCTTATATCTATTTTAACCTCTTTCTGCTCATTGCTCATTACTCTGATATAGATATTTCCATGCTGTGCGTGCTCTGAGCGTCCTAAGTAAACAGTAACTCTCAAAGTCCTATTGTGGTAACTATGAGCTTTATTACACTATTGGTCGATGCAGTTTTGTAATCTGTTTTGATTTGATAATGTATCATGGACATCATGCAACTGTTTTTATCCCTTGCAGATACAAATATGTGATGTTAGATTCTGTAGAAGAGCCAAAAGCTGCTTGAAGATGGACAACATGACTTCAACAAACGATAGCACAATGCAGGTTTCTAGCACTGGGTTGCTCTTCAACATTGCACCGTTGCTGTTTATCCTCGTGCTCTTCTTGTTTCTGGCAATATTCCTCTTCTTTGTTCTGCTCATGGTGAGTGCTATTTTCTCCACTGTCCATCTGCTGGAGCAAACCCGCTACATCCTCTTCCTGTATCTTCTGCTAAATGACACTGTCTATCTTCTTGCCGCTGGAATCCTCTTCTTGCTTGCTACGATCTTCTATAAGATTCCAGTCTCTGCTTGCTATGTGTTAGTGGCAATTTCTGCTACCTCCTTTATCAATAGCCCAAACAGCCTAGCAGCAATGTCTTTGGAGCGGTATGTGGCAATCTGTTATCCTCTTCGACATGCCGAGATATGTCGGGTAGAAAGGTCATGGCTCGCCATCATTGCCATTTCTGTCATCGGCTTCTTACCATCCTTCATTGACATTATTATTATGTTTTTTGTGAGGAAAGTGAGCTACTTCTCAAAATCAATGGTGTGTTTTCGAGCGATCTTCTTAATAACACCAGAGCAGTCCGCTCTACGGTCCGCCACACACAGCTTTACTTTTTCCATTGTGTCTTTGATCATTCTCTACACCTACATACGAATAATGTTGGAGGCCAGGAAGATCAGTGGCGATAGAACCTCCTCTTCCAAGGCCAGCAGGACTGTGGTCCTTCATGCTGTTCAGCTGCTCCTATGTATGACCTCCTTTACGTATCCAATGACAGAGAAGCTAGTGAAAGATCAGGTTTCCTACCTTCGAGTCTTCAATATGTACATGTTCATGCTTCTTCCTAGGTTTTTAAGCCCATTAATTTTTGGCTTCCGTGATGAAATATTTAGGACTCATATCAGACAGTTTTTTCCTTGCTTCCCCCAAAAGTGCCTTGGAGCATGCAATACTTAATGGACCATCTAAATGATTTGTAATGTGCTATGTACTTTTTAGGGAAATACTTACATGGGGATGTCAGATCTAAAAATTGCAATATTACCTGGTTCTATACTCATGGGCAATCCTCAGCGTTGGGTAGTTTATACACTGACAAGCATGGGTGATTAGGGATGACCTTCTTTTTGTCTACACAACTGAGTGATGATGCATTTTTCCAGCTAAACAATCAGGTGCAACACTTACTCTAAAGTTTCTGGTATAGGATCCATTCCTCAGTCTCCTAACTTAAGTTTCAAGGAGGAATAAACATCTTATTTTTAAGCGGAGTTATCTCTGTATGTGAAAATTAAATAACCAATGAGTTGGGTGAAATCAACGCCTAATAATTTTTGAATAAAAAAAACTTGCAAATATATTGGGACTGGCTCTCGAATTATTCTTGAATGTTCATTATTATTGCATTTTCGTACTTGAAGACTTATGCTTCACACATTAACGTTTACTGCACCGTCCAAATATTAATACTTTGAGATGGTTACTATCATGGTCATAGACATTGTACATCATTCTTTACTATTTAGTAAATGCCCTTTGTCCATTAACTTGTCATTGGCATGTGGCTTCAGACCCATAGCTTGGAAGACTGTCATGTACTACTTGGTTGGCCATGCCCCTTAGAACGTATAAAGAGCAAGGGTGAATACTTTACCAATATAAGGAGCTTGCCCAAGAACAATTCTTCTTTCCCTTACATCAAGCCATTCATATGTCACCCATTAGTTGATTTCAGGAGAAGCCACTTTACTTCCCTCCAACCAATTTAGAATTTCATGCCACTAAAACATTCTAGCCAAAATATTGGCAACAAATATATTTTTAACATAAGAATATATGCATGATTATCGATTTACTATACCCCTGGGTTCCTACCCTCCTGATGCACAGCTCTGCAGCTCATCCAGGCAGTGCTTTGCCTCTGACATGCTCAGACCATGGTTTGAGGCCCTGTACTGCTCTTTTTTTCCGTTGTGGCTTAGGTTCTGGTTTTATTTCCTTTTTGTTTCTTTTATGAACTCACTTCTTTTTACACCCCTGATTTCCATTCCTCCCCCTCTGCGTCCTGCCCTTCTGCCGGTTCCTGCCGCTGCTGCCCCCGCAGCCCCTCCCGTGTTTTTCCCACTCCTGCCTCCCAGCTGTCATACCTTCCCCCGACCTCTACTTAATGGAGGCCCCTGCGTGCTGAGTTGAGCATAACCCCCTGGGTTCCTGCTCTTTAGTGCTAACCCTGGGCGTACTACTACGCTACGCTCGTGGAGTGTGCATAGTTTCACTATTACGCACTACTCTAATTGTACGTAGCACAGTGCAAAAGCACGTAGCGGGCATTTTTTGCTTGCTCACGGTCCTCAACGTCAACTTGGCGACCGCGAGCGAGCAAAATCAACATCCCAGCAAGACTTTGTCCTCGTTCGCGATCAGCAACATCAAGTTGCCGATCGTGAGCGTGGAAAATAAACCTCACAGCGAGATTCTCAACGCGGGGAGGTCAGGTTTCTCATTGCGAGTGGTCGCGTATTCACGCGACCGCTCGCGATGAGAAACTACCAGTTTGCGTTGAGAAAGCTGCCGCTCAAGTACAAATCTTCTCGAGCGGCAGAAAACGACCGCTTGCACTGTGCAAGATGCCGTTTGCAATGATTGCACAGTGCAGACAAGCATCCGGTACTGTGCAATCAGTGCGAACAGCATTTCCCTACCGCACTACGCAGTTCGCGTAGCTACGCATAGCGTGCGTAGTGAAAAGTGCACTTCGCACAGCTACGCGTAGCACTACTACACAAACTACGCCCAGGGTTGTTTAGTGCACAGCCCCTCAGCTCATCTAGGCAGTGCTCTGCCTTTGACCTTCTCCAACGACGGTTCCAGGCTTGTACCTCACCCTGGACTGCTCTTGTATTTTTTCCCTAGTGGCTTAGGTTCGCGTTTTATTTCCCTTTCTTTTCTTTCATCCCCTTACTTCTTTTCACACCCCTGATTCCCATTCCTTCCCTCTCCATGTCCTGCCCTTCTGCCGGTTCCCACCGCTGCTGCCCCCGCAGCCCCTACCACTCGCACTCTTTTCACGCCCGCCTCCCAGCTGTCACACTTTCCCCCAGACCTCTACTTAATGGAGGCCTTTGGGTGCTGAGTTGAGCATAACCTCCTGTGTTCCTGCTCTTCTAGAGCACAGCTCCACAGCTCATCCAGGCAGTGCTTTCCAGCTGACCTACTTAGACCACGGTTCTAGGCCCCATGCTGTGCCCTGGACTGCTCTTTTTTTTTTCTTTGGTGGCTTAGGTTCTTGTTTTATTTCATTTTCGTTTCTTTCATGCCCTTACTTCTTTTTACACTCCTGATTCCCATTCCTCCCCCTCCGCGCCCTGCCCTTCTGGTGGTTCCTTCGGCTGCTGGCCCTGCGGCCCCTCCCGTGTTTTTCCTGCCTCCCAGCTGTCACACCCTCCCCGACCTCTGCTTAATAGAGTTGAGCAGAACCCCCTGGGTTCCTGCTCTCTCACTGCAGAGCTCTGCAGCTCATCCAGGCAGTGCTTTCGCTCTGACCATGGTCCGAGGCCTCGTACCTTAACCTGGACTGCTCTTGTTTTTTTCTCTGGTGGCCTAGATTCTGGTTTTATTTCCTTTTCCTTTTGTTTATCCTCTTACTTCCTTTTACACCCCTGATTCCCATTCCTCTCCCCGCCGCATCCTACCCTTCTGCTGGTTCCCGTCGCTGCTGCCCCCAGGGCCCCTCACATGTTTTTCCTGCTCTTGCCTCCCAGCTGTCACACCCTCCCCCAACCTCTACTTAATGGTGGCCGCTTGGCGCTGAGCATAACGCCCTGGCTTCCTGCGTTGCCAGGACACAGCTCTGCAACTCATCCAGGCAGTGCTCTGCCTTGGACCTGCTCAGACCATGGTTTGAGGTCCTGAACTGCTCTTGTTTTTTTCTCTGGTGCTTAGGTTCTTGTTATATTTCCTTTTCGTTTCTTTTATCCCCATACTTCTTTTTACACCCCTGATTCCCTTTCCTCCCCATTCCATGTCCTGCCCTTCTGCCGATTCCTGCCGCTGCTGCCCCCACTGCCGCTCCCGCATTTTCCCACCTCCACCTCCCAGCTGTCAAGCCCTCCCCTGACCCCTACTAAATGGAGGCCGCTGCGTGCTGAGTTGAGCAGAACCCCCTGGGTTCCTGCCTTCTCAACACACAGCTCTGCAGCTCATCCAGTCAGTGCTCTGCCTCTGACCTGCTCAGACCACAGATCAAGGCCCAGGACAGCGCTTGTTTTTTTTCTCTGATTCTAATTTCTCTGGCGGCTTAGGTTCTTGTTTTATTTCCTTTTAATTTCTTTTATGCCCTTACTTCTTTTTACACCCCTGATTCCCATTCCTTCCCCTCCGTGTCCTACCCTTCTGCTGCTGCCCCTGCGGCAATTCCTGCTCCTATGTTTTTCCTGCCCCGCCTCCCAGCTGTCACTCCCTCCCCGACCTCTACTTAATGGAGGCCGCTGCACGCTGAGTCGGGCATAACCTCCTGGGTTCCTGCTCTTCAAAACACAGCTCTGCTGCTCATCCAGGCAGTGACCTCCTCAGACTGCGGCTCAAGGCCCCATACCTTGCCCTGGACTGTTCTTTTTCTTTTTTTCTCTGGTGGCTCAGCTTCTCGTTATAATTGCCTTTTGTTTTGTTTCTCCCCTTAATTCTTTTGACACCCCTGATTCCCAATCCTCCCCCCTCCGCGTCCTGCCCTTCTGCCGGTTAACGCTGCTGTTGCCCCCGCGGCCCCTCCTGCTTACGTGTTTTTCCAGCTCAGGCCTCCCAGCTATCATGCCCTCCCTAGCCCTTTACTTAATAGAGACCACTTCTCGCTGAGTTGAGCATAACTCCCTGGGTTCCTGCTCTCTCAGTCCCCAGCTCTGTAGCTCATCCAGGCAGTGTGTTGAAAACTAAAACGGCGATATGATTAAGCATTCACTAAAGACATGAATTCTCTCTAGTTAAAACCTGTTTCTTGTCTTATGTTGACTAATGTCTGGACTCCATCTTGTAATGTCATGCCTCCACGTGCTTTGCACGAGAAGAGTCCTTCCTTCTTGCTAGTTGCTCTTGTGATCTGCCTAGTAACAGTCTATAAATAGCTCCTTTGTTCGTCTGGCGCATGCCCAGACTTGACCACATCTGTTATCAGTTAGTCCTTGCTTGACCATGTTTTCGCGGGCTCAGGACATTGTCGCCTCCGCCCACATATTGATTCTGTATCGAAAATGTCCATAAAAGGTAAAGAACGTTGCCTCATGTTGTATCCACCCACTTATGAGCCCCTCTGTTGTGTATAAAAGGGGACCGCGTACGCAAGTTCTTTGTGCTACTCTATGCAATACTGAAGAGTGTTGTATAGATTGTAGGACCACCCTTAAGGGTTAATAAACTCTGTTTTTGTATTTGCAGTTTCCGTGCCAACTTCCTTCTAACTTTTGTTACAGGAGAGCGAACCCTTGTATTCTGCGGGCCTAGCTGGGGCCTGTATTCGTCAATTGGCGCCCGTCACGTGGGGCTCATCGGCGACTCGGATGCTCGAAGGACTGGTCGTGACGAAGGTGAGGAATTTGGCCGGGGATGTGATCACTGCCAGCGGCGGTTTTAGTCCTGGCATCCCGAGGTTTCTTCCTTCCCTTCCGAACTGACCTTCTGGGTGGCGCCGGTCCTCGACTGAGACCTCTTCTGTCGGTTTTGCCGCGACAGCCGTTTGGGCGAATTTGGGAACTTGGCAGTTGGAATCTGGACACGCTTGATTGGTAAGAACCGTTGTACGGTACTTGCTCCGAGTTTTGAAGCCGGGGTTGGCTATTTGAGTTTGATTTGTGATGACCGGTCATATTTTGTATTGACTACTGTGAGAATATATGCGTTGCAACACATATAGGCAGGTAATGTGGAGATATTTCTCCGAAGTTGTGTAAATTTGAACGGCACAAAGTTTAAGTGCCATTTTTGATAATACTGCATATTTTGCATTATTTCTGAGCATGCCTGCTTTCAGCGCACTCCGTAAGTGGTGCTGCTGTTTTGGAAACCGGTTAAATCTCGAGGAATCTGCTCCAGCCCCCCCAGAGGGGACTCCTAATAGGGATATGTATGTGAAGCATGGTCTTTCCTCTATAATGTACAGCACAGTGTGGAGGAAATACACTAAAAAGGATCCTGAGTTGCGATGGCCTTTGTATGGATCGTTTGATATGCGTAAGATTGAGTCTGTGGAACAGTGTATGTGTAAACGGCGTGCTCGGCAAGATATGTTTGAATGTGTACGGTTATGGGTAAAGGAAGTGCGTGAGCGAGAGAAACGTGAGAAAGCGCTGTTTGATAGAGAGCAACGGAAAAATGATCATATGAGAGCACAGGAAGCGAAGCGTCGGGAAGAAAGAGAACTGGCGGAGAGACAAGAGAAAGAGCGTAGGTTGCAAGTCTCGGGTCAATATGCTGTCCGCCAGCCGCTTTATCCTGTCCTTACTAATCTTGAAGATGATTTTTATTTATTAGATCGCTCTCCACACCCTTATGTTGGCGCGTCCGCCCCGAGATCACAGGATTCTGGATCGGTTTCGGATAAGGTAGACACGCGGTCCATGTTATCAGTTGAGCGTATGGGTGAGCTTCGGAAAATTTCTTTGCGTGCGCTTAAAGGCAAGCTACCCCTTGCTGAATTGTTGGACTCTTTGGAAAGTTGGCGGGATAGAGAGAAGCTGTATTTTGCGGCAACTTTTTCTGATGAAGTGATTAATGCCTTTCGGAAATATTCTGATGTTTTCGAGCCTGATGCTGTAGTTTCAGATGCTAAAGCATTACGTAACGGTGTTTTTTCTCCCTCTAAGGTACCCGATGCGGTCCGACGGCTGTTTGCATTGCGGGACGCGGCGTTTGAACTTAAAGAGAGAGCGCGCCTAAAGGCAGGGGAGAAGGAGCAATCGGATTCACGTACCGGCGGCGACCAGTCATCTACCTCCCAATCAGATAAGAGTGAACTAGTGCATGCTAAACCGATGCGAGAGGCGGCACCTTTGTATGTTCCTCCTAAAGGAGCAGGAAATAGTTCAGATATATCTTCCCCCGATGCTAGGGGATATTTTGTGTATAATTGGGTTTATACTCCCTGGCATAGGGCTGATGTTATGGCATTAAAGAATGCATTGCCTGACCCCCGCAAGAATCCAGCGGCCTTTTACGAAGAGGTTGAAGGGGCCTTGAATTCTTGTACTATGACCTTAGCAGATATAGATTTGTTCTTTGGGCTTATTTTACCACCGGATATGTGGCGATCTGTGCGGAAGGTGGATGATCATGCCGCTTTTAAGGCCAAATGGTCTGAGATTGAGGATGTGGATAGGGAGAGAAAACCCGCGCAAAAAACACCCCAGCTTATTTTAGATCTTCCCACTGCTATTTTGACTAAATTGAAAACAATTATCCCCCCTAAAAAGATTGATTGGAACATGTTAGCCTCGTGTAAACAGAAGGTTGATGAATCGGTTTCAGACTTCTTTACGCGCTTCGAGGAGTCATTTCATGATTTCAGTGGTCAGTCACTTACGGATGATATGGGTCGACATCTTTTTGTTGATAAATACGTGGCAAATTTATTACCAGGAATAGCAGCTCGTTTAAAAGCGAGTGAAAGTTCCTGGTCCACTTTGTCTCCGGCATCCCTCCTGACTATGGCTCAGTATTATGAGCGTCAGGAACAAGAAGCGAAGGGGCACGAGGAGAAGAAATCGAAAGATTTGAAAACTAAGGTGATGTTAGCACAAGTGTATGGTCCGCCTCGTCGGGGTGTCCACAGAGGTAGAGGAGGATCCTATGGTCCCCCTTCCGTTCGGTCAGATGTTAATAGAAATCAATGTGCGTATTGTAAACAGTCAAGTCATTGGGCTAGAGATTGTCCGGTATTATATGCATCTCGTCAGGGACGTGGTCAGGGACCACCGAGAGGTAGAGGGGGCTTTTCGAATTTCAGAGGGAATTCCAATGATCGTGCTCGATTTGACTCTAACGTGCAGCAACGAGATAGACCTAATGTATTTGATCGACAAAACCAGTATCAAATGTCTGGGAATGACCGCCCTGGGTACCATGATTCGCAGCATGCATAGGATTGCGTTGGATGGGGGTTGGAATCAGTTTAAGTACCGGTTGATCAGAAGGGTCCTTATGTTTCAGCAAGTGTTTTGGGTTCTACTGATCGGTTCCTAGTTGATACCGGAGCTACTCGCAGTGCACTGTCTAAACAATTGGTTCCGAGGGCTCCCCCATGTGGCTTAATGGTTACATCGGTAGGGTTTGATGGTACACTCTCTCGAAGCCCTCTTTCCCGACCCCTTGCCTTCCATGTTGACCACTTTTCTGCACCCTGTTCGTTTTTGCTCGCTCCGAACACGCCCGACAACATTATGGGTCTTGATATGCTTAAGCACTTCAGAGCTACGATCCGCTGCTCCCCTACTGGAGTACGTGTGATATTAAACGATAATCACCCACTGACAGACCGGATGTGTGTGGTTGCGGAGGAAACTGCATTGGCTTCCCTCCCTCATTCTTTGTGGGCCACTTCGGATACTGATGTGGGACAGATGGTGATTTCGCCTGTCCACATTAGTGTCCAGGAGGGTGCGGTGTTACCTCGCCTCCCTCAGTATCGTATTTCTCAGGAGGGGGAGGAGGCACTCATACAGATTGTGCAGGATTTGATTAAGGTGGGAGTGGTGGAGGAAGTTCCCTACAATGTCTGCAACAGCCCTATTTTACCCATTTTGAAGAAAGATACCGACACCAGGGTTTATCGTTTTATCATTGACTTAAGGGAAGTGAATAAGATAGTGATACCTCAGTATCCAGTGGTTTCTGATATCATGACGTTACTCACTTTGGTTCCGCCAACGGCGACCACGTTTTCAGTTATTGATTTAAAAAATGCTTTCTTTTCGATTCCTATTCATCCTGATAGCCGATACCTCTTCGGTTTTACTCTGAATAATAGGTCTTATAGATTTTGTAGAGTCCCTCAGGGTTATACAGAAAGCCCTAGTATTAATAGTCAAGCATTGAAAAGGCAATTGGATTCCTTTGTTCTGCCTGATGGTGTCGCCCTTATACAATATGTCGATGACATCTTGTTGGCGGCTGACACTCCTGAGCTGTGTGAGAAGACTACGTTATCTTTGCTTTCCTTTTTGGCATCTCACAATCACAAAGTGTCGAGGAAGAAATTGCAATTCTGTTGACCAAAGGTGACATATTTGGGTCACCTTTTGTCTAAGGAGGGGCGTGCACTTACACCAGATCGTATTCAAGTAATTTTGGACACGCCAGTGCCTTCCACACAGAAGGATGTGCGTGCATTTTTGGGTCTTGCTTCTTTCTGTAGGCAATGGATATTGGGGTTTTCACACATAGCTAAGCCATTGTTAGCACTTTTGACAAAAGACACTCCGATTCCTCTTCCCTGGTCAAATGAGTGTGAAATTGCTTTCCAGCAGTACCGACAAGCCCTTTGTTCAGCACCAGTGTTAGGTACCCCTGATTATACGAAGCCCTTTTCACTGTATGTGCATGAGAAAGATGGATGTGCATTATCAGTTTTAGTGCAGATGCACGGCGACAAGCAGCGCCCTTGTGCATATTTTTCGGCTGTACTTGATCCTGTTGCCCGAGCATTACCAGGGTGTTTTCGCTCGGTCGCGGCGACAGCTGTGTCAATACGTCAAAGTGAGGGAATTGTGTTATCTCACAAGCTGTTGGTATTAGTTCCCCATGCTGTGGATGCCCTGCTTAATCAGACAAAGGCGCAGCATTTGACCAGTGCTCGTTTAACGGGATATGAGTTGACGCTTTTGGCTCCTCATATTACGTTAAAGAGGTGTGCAACGCTAAATCCAGCCACATTGTTGCCGTTTCCGGAAACTCAGTCTGAAGCACGAAAAACACATGACTGTATTCTTGTGACTGAGGAACAGACAAAGGGTCGTATTGATCTCCAGGATACGCCCTTAACAGATGTAGATGGAGAACTGTGGGTGGACGGATCATGCCTGAAGCTACCAGATGGTACGACTTCAGCAGCGTATGCAATTACCACATTACAAACAATAGTGGAGACTGCACGCATACCGCAGAAATCAGCTCAGGCAGCGGAACTGATAGCATTAACACGAGCATGTGAGCTCAGTACAGGATTGTGTGTGAATGTTTATACAGATAGCCGCTATGCCTTCGGAGTAGCGCACGATTTCGGCCTACTCTGGAAGGAGAGAGGGTTTCTAACATCACATGGAACCCAGATAATGTATGGGGAGTTAGTTCACAACCTTTTGACTGCATTAACATATCCAAAGAAGATTGCTATAGTTAAATGTAGTGCCCATACGAAGGTGGTTGATAAAGTTGGAGAAGGGAATGCTTTAGCAGACCGGGTGGCGCGAGAGACTGCGATGCAGCCTGGTGCTACTGCAATGTATGTTGTGAAATCGCAGACAGAAAAATGGCACGATGCCAGGAGAGAAGTGTTGGAGATACAGAGGACCGCTTCCGATAAGGAACGGGAGCAATGGTCCAATGATGGAGAATTAGATGATGAAGGGTGTTGGAGAAGTAAGCAGATGGATAAATGGAAGTTACCCACAGCCTTTGTACAACCTATGGTTCAGATTGCACATGGACTAGCGCATGTCGGAGCTTCCGCAAATGTCAAATTACTCACGTGAGTTTGGGAGCATCCGGAGATCGCTAGTACGGCAAAGAGGGTAGTGCAGACCTGCATGATTTGCCTAAGGTACAACCCAGGAAAGGGTACACGAACTCCAGCAGGAGGATTTGCAACGCCTACTGCACCCTTTGAGGTTTTGCAGATGGATTACATTCAGCTTGAGCGCTGTAACAATCTGAAGTATGTTCTAGTAGTGGTTTGTGCCTTCAGTTAATGGGTTGAGGCATACCCTACGAAAGACAATACTGCAATGACTACAGCGAAGATGCTATTGAAGGAGTTTTTCCCTCGATATGGTGTTTGCAGATTGCTGTGGAGTGATAACGGACCTCATTTTATAGCAGATGTTATCAAGTATGTCCTGAAAGGCCTAGGCATTACACAGAAGTTCCATGCAGTGTTTCACCCTCAGTCGGCGGGATTGGTTGAGAAATATAACGGTACTCTGAAGCTTAAGATCGCTAAGATCCAAGCTTCAACTTCTTTGACTTGGCCAGATGCTTTACCGCTGGCATTATTGTCAATTAGATCGATACCGCATTCTCGGACCGGTCTCACACCCTACGAGATCGTGTTTGGACGCCCAATGAATATTTGGGGTCCACCAAAACTGCAGTTAGTGTATGATGTACCTTGTGTAATGATGAGTGATTATCTGGCACAGTTAACGGATAATTTGGTTTCTATTCATCAACAGGTTCGAGAAGCGCTCCCTGATCGGTCCACAGGTGAAGGTCATAACCTCTGACCTGGCGATCAGGTTATGATCAAGGTATTCGAAAGGACGAACAGTCTGGAACCGAGATGGGTTGGTCCTGAGCAAGTCTTGCTCGCAACGAGGACAGCTGTGCGAGTTTCCAATCGGAAGAACTGGATCCACTCCTTGCACTGTCGTAAAGTGCCGCCTGGATTGGTGGACCCTGCTGTGCTGACCGACCATCGAGAAATCCTGACTGCGGAGAAAGGCCGTGCTGTGGAACCGAACGACACTGAGGAGCTCTTCCTGGACCAAGCGATCCCTGGAGGAGGGAGATATCATCTTCGACCGAGGAAGTGATTTTTTTTTTTTCTGTACCCAGATACGTTGTCAGGTTAGTGAAACGGAGAGCCAATGAGGCAAGGGGGGGGGGATCAGCCCTGCATTAGTGTAGTGACACCCGTCTTGGCCCGCTGGTGAAGAAATCAACGGATGCCTAAGGGGAAGAGTTCTGACAACCTTTTAGTTTCTGGAAGATACTGACTTTTTACTACAAGATGGAAAAGAAGAAGATTCTTTGTGCGACAAGCTTTATTATCATTGTAGCTATTGTTGGTATAACCACATGGTTTGTTGAGGATGTGACTCCTGCCCGTGAGTTGCTTGTTTTGACCACTCCAGTGCCTGAGGAGCACTACTTCTATACCCTTCCGTATCAAGAATTGAAGCATCGTCAGTCTTATTTGAATAACACTTTCATCCAGATGTTGCATCATACCCATGTTGCTACGAATGCTACGAACTGTTGGATATGTGGTATGATGCCAGCTCATCAGAAGAAAGGAGGAACGCCATTCATACCTCTTCCTTTCTCTCATAATGGCTCTTGTAGAGCATGGTATACTTTGCTTTTTGCCACACGAAAACTTACAGTGGGACGATTACTTTTCAGACTTAATAGGGAATGTCATCAAGATAAAGATGGCTATCCACAAGCGAATGGGACAATATGGGAGTGGGAAGAATATCGACCAGACAATGAATCGATCCCCTACATTTTCACGAACACCAGAGACACTGCAGGGAAAGAACGATTTGTGATTCAAGTGGCACAAGCTCAAGCGGACCTGTGTGTCCAGAGTGTGGGTCATATTCCTGTTGGTGTTAGTGATTGTATTATTGTTCTGAATATAGATGGATTAAATAATAGTACTTTCTTAGCTTCCCATAATACGTACTTTGTATGTGGGAATAAGGGTTATTATCGCTTACCAGCCGGCTGGTCCGGAGTATGTTATGTAGCGTTTTTATTACCTCCTGTATTCTTAGCACCTGCATCCTATCATAAAGATTTGAAGTTGCTGAACAATGTAACTGTAAATAGGTATAAACGTACTCTATCCATTGATGATGTTGATCAAACTGATACTAGCTTACAGCAGTATATTGATTTTAACTTAGGATTGTTTTTCTTTGTTGGAGCTGCCCTAAATAGTAGGAAGGTTCGTAGATTAACAAGAGTTGTAGAGGCTGTGACGAATCAAACCGCTGCTGCTCTTGGGAATCTTACGGAAGAATTACAAATTACTAGAATTGTTGCATTACAGAATCGTATCGTGTTAGATGTTATGTTAGTTGATAGAGGTGGAGCATGTAAAATTATCGGAAGTAGTTGCTGTGTGTTCATTCCTGATCATACGCCATCAGTTTACAACGCTATCAATAAATTGCATAAAATCGCAGCTGAGATTCATACAGAAAATGGTACTTGGACCTTTTCTGGATGGTTTGTGGCATTGATCACTACATGGGGATGGAAAGTTTTAACTGGTCTCTGCATTATTGTAGCAGTTCTGTTTTCCTGTTGCATCTGTGTCCAGTGTGGTCCTCTACTCTGTTCTTTATGTGTGTCATTTTGTTTTCCTGATAAGAAAGCTATTGCCAATGTCACCCACCAGAAATATTTAACCAAAGAGGTGGAAGAGATGATGAAAATTGACATCTATGATGATTATCCTAATAAGCCGAATGTCTTCAGTAAATGCTGAAAGGGTCGTCTGTTGAAAACTAAAACGGCGATATGATTAAGCATTCACTAAAGACATGAATTCTCTCTAGTTAAAACCTGTTTCTTGTCTTATGTTGACTATTGTCTGGACTCCATCTTGTAATGTCATGCCTCCACGTGCTTTGCACGAGAAGAGTCCTTCCTTCTTCCTAGTTGCTCTTGTGATCTGCCTAGTAACAGTCTATAAATAGCTCCTTTGTTCGTCTGGCGCATGCCCAGACTTGACCACATCTGTTCTCAGTTAGTCCTTGCTTGACCATGTTTTCGCGGGCTCAGGACATTGTCTGCTCCGCCCACATATTGATTCTGTATCGAAAATGTCCATAAAAGGTAAAGAACTTTGCCTCATGTTGTGTCCACCCACTTATGAGCCCCTCTGTTGTGTATAAAAGGGGACCGCATACGCAAGTTCTTTGTGCTACTCTATGCAATACTGAAGAGTGTTGTATAGATTCTAGGACCACCCTTAAGGGTTAATAAACTCTGTTTTTGTATTTGCAGTTTCCGTGCCAACTTCCTTCTAACTTTTGTTACAGGAGAGCGAACCCTTGTATTCTGCGGGCCTAGCTGGGGCCTGTATTCGTCAAGTGTGCTGCCTTTGATCTGTTCTGACCAAGGTTCGAGGCCCTGGACTGCTCTAGTTTATTTTCCTCTGGTGGCTTAGGTTCTCGTTTTATTTCCTTTTTTGTTCCTTTTATCCCCTTACTTCTTTTTACACCCCTGATTCCCATTCCTCCCCCCTCCACGTCCTGCTCTTCTGCCAGTCCCTGCCACTGCTGCCGCCGCAGCTCCTCCCACTCACACCTTCTCCCGCTCCCACCTCCCAGCTGTCACGCCCCCCCTTACCGCTACTTAATGGAGGCCACTGCGCTGCAGCATAGCAGCCGCGTGTAGCAGGCGTGCCAAAGGCAAGCCCATCCGTGCCAGTCCATGATCCGACTGCTTCCAATGCCAGGAACCTTGGTCCTCCGATCTACCATCGCTACAGTTCATCTGATCTCCACGCACTCAACGGCGGCAAGAATAAGAACTATAAGCTCTTATCTCCTCTCGACACCGACGCTCCTTTCCCCCTGCATAAACTGCTGCCTCTCCTTCAACATCGCTAAAACCCAGGACCCACCTCCGCCGACCAGCAACTTCCTCACTGCAGCCCAAACCCTGCAATGCATTCTCCTCAATGTCTGCTCCCTCCACAGGCATGCCACTGACATTTGGGACCTCCTAGACAGCAGCTCTCCCGACGTAGCTTTTCTCACTAAACATGGACATTGACATTGCGATTGCCATCCCAGAGGGATCCAAAATCACCCAGAAAGACCATCCAAACCGCCCCAGAGGCAGCATCGTCATCGCCACAAGGCCAACCTCTGCCTGAGCACCTTCTCCATCACCATTATAAACACCCCGGATGCCATCACCTCCACTGACTACATTTTGCTGGGAGACCTCAACTTCCACCTCGACATCCTTCAAGACCCTATCTCCATCCCCCTCCTGGGAAACCTCCACATCATCGGACTCAAGCAGATCATACCGGACCAACACACTCAGCAGGATACACCCTCGACCCCATCTTCACAGCAGGAAATTCCATCTACTTCATCCACACCTTCGAACTGCCATGAACAGACCACCGCTACGCCCACTTCACCTACAAAGCAAACATCCCCGGCAGATGCCTACCCCAGCTCCAGTGCAGGAATTGGAACAAGAGCTCTGATGAGCAGCTCACCACCACCCTCAGCTGCTCCGCGCCGACTGCCTCAGACAACAACCCCACCACTGCCACTCGCACCTTACACAAATGGGTCACCGACTGCACCAGCATCGTTGTCCCCTCAATCCTCCAATCCTCACACCAAGAAGGCCAGCTGGTTCTCCACCGAACTCCAGTAATCCAGACAAACCTGTAGACATCTCGAAAAACTATGGATGAACTCCAAAACCCCAGTCAACCTTGACAATAACAAAACAGTCACCACTACCCACCACAAACTCATCAGTCAATCAAGGAAGAAAGCACACCAGGACAGAATCTCTGCCCACACACACAACAGCAAAGAACTCTTTGGCATCATGAAAGAGTTTGCCCAACCCAACAGTGAGTCCAACGACATTCCACCCTCTCGGGACTTCTGTGACAAACTCAGAGCCTTCTTTCACCACAAAATCAAGACCATCTATGAAAACGTTGACAACCTTCACAAGGAACCCACACCCACCGCTTCCTGCACCACACAGCCGACGCTGGGCAGCTGGACCACCCTCAGCATTGAAGACACCCTAAAGACCCTAAAGACCATGAGGACCACCCGCTCTGGGTTCCCCACGGACCTCTGCCCCCACCACAACCACCACAGAGCCACCTCGGAATCATCTGGACTCCGAACTCTAAATGGACCACCAGATCAACGCCATCACCCCTTCCTGTTTTCACATCTTCCATCTCCTACATAAAACTTTCAACTGGATCCACCTCGAACACAGGAAAACAGTCACCCACAACCTCATCAGCGGCAGACTAGACTCTGGCAATGCACTGTACGCCGGAATCAACAAGAACCGCACCCTCAAACTCAGAACATCCACAACGCCACCACCAGACTAGTCCTTAACCTACTGCACCATTGTCACATCACCCAACACCTTCAGGCATTACACTGGCTCCCCTTCAAGAAGAGAATCACCTTCAAGCTTCTCACCCATGCCCACAAAGCCCTCCACAACACTGGCCCCGCCTACATGAACCGCCTCCTCTCGTTCAGCGCACCCCAAAGATCCCTCCACTCAGTCCAGCTTTCCCTCGCCATGGTACCATGCAACAAGAAGACCGGATCAGGAGGTTGTTCCTTCTCCTTCCTCGCGGCAAAGGCCTGGAACACCCTCCCTCGCCACCTATTCCAGACATCAACTCTCCCCAAGTTCCTGAAGGACCTCAAGACCTGGCACTGCGACGAATCACCATGAGCATCCTGCACCACACACACCCTGAAAGGCCAGAAAAGAACTCCGATCCACTTGGCCTCCTGCGATTCACCATGAGCGCTTAGGAGGTGCGCCCCCCTCCCCCAGCACCTTGAGTGAGTAACTGCACTTAACAAACCCTTGACTGATTGATTGATATCTCCATATATATATATGTATTTTAATTCTATATGTATATATTCTCGCAGTGACAAGCTGAGTTATTTTTGCCTTGACCACGTCCCCGTTACTGAAAGGGGTGGAGACAGGGTCAAAGAATTGCGTCAACTGGAGGCACGCTTTATTGTTGAACTCCAGACACGCACTCCGGGGGGTCTGAATATGGAAGAAGAACTGTGGTCCTTCATTGGTTAATTCAAAGTCTAATCCCAGGGGACATCATGCTTACAATTGGTTTTAAAATACTAAAACATTAGTATATTGGTTGAACGAGCAGTGTGTGGGATACTTGTACACATTTTCTGTATTTTACATTCATTACGAGACATCAGCCCATTGGAGGGCTCTATTTGAATATACGTAATATTTTTGACCCTAGACAGAGTTTTTGTTGAATTTTAAATATGCCGGATGAGGGAACAATATTCTCAATGAATTTGTTGTGTTTAATCATGAAAATTTACATAAATGAATGAACTGATTTTCCTCTCCCCTCTAAGGCAATTTGCAATTCGTGCATATCCGTTTTTGCATGCTCGATATGTCTCAAGGGTTTCAGACTGTCTCATGTACCCATGCATCTGCTATGGTTTGATGAATTAACCTTCTAATTTTGTCGTTATTTTCTGTTAATTGACTAGGCTAATATGGCCGACACATAATGATTGATTCACTGTAATCTATTTGATTAGTCCTTTGTTGGTTTTGCTCACTTTCCTTCCTGTCCAATGAAGACAGTGATTATTTATATGTGGCATTTGTAATGCACTAACTGACACTGACGAAGGCCAGGGTGCCGGAACGCGTGTGTCAGCTTTCCACGGAGAGTGAAATAAAGATTTATTTTTGGATTACGAGCTCGGAGTGCGCTTCACGTTATCTTGGGAGACGTGTGTTTTGGAGGTATTTTGTTGTGGACCGCCTACACAACCAGCGCACCCACACTGCTGAGAGCAAGGCAATGGGCGGAGTTGTTTGACCAGAATTGAGGAAACTTGCTCCGCTGTTACCCGGAAGCCGTAGCTTTGAACACGAAACTACGGGGATTACATGGCGAACAGGACTTTACCCTGAGACGCGGTGGACGCAACGGCAGCGGACGCCGGGAAGAGGGCGCGCGCTGCACGGAAGAGTCAGCTGCCCCGTTGAGTCCTGTGTGAGCCTTTGTTGAATGATTCGGGCATTGATGGCAAGTGTGTTGAGCTCCGGCAATCTTTGCCATATTGACAAGTACGATTGGGACATTGAATTTCTCCGCGAGTAACGATGTTTAGTGACGCTGAGAGACTTGAAGCTGCTGATGCGGTTTTTCAAGGTGCCACAGCAAGACCTGACCAAACAGCAGGAACGAGCACAGACAGAGGTCCAGACAATTTAAAGGGCTGGTTCATTAAACTGGAACGTACTTATGAAAAAGAAATCAGGAAGTGGTGGGAGGCCACCTCCCTGCAAAAATATCTAGATGTAGGACGCATTCCTAGAGGTCTTAGAATATACACAATTCCTTCATATGAAAATCCAGATCCCAATTTGCTGAAGGACTGGGCCGAACATACGGTGTCATCATCTAAAGGCATGGTCCAGATTCTGATAACATATGCCAAAAGCGACAGAGTAAAACTCCTAGATGAAATTAAGGAGATCGAACAGCAGATCTCTTCATTTGGCGATTCAGAAGAGAAGGACAGCCTCAGAAACAAAATGAAAACCAGACTCATATCATACGAAAATGACATCAAGAGACGCAAGCAAAGCAAGTTTGCAAGAGATCAGCAAGATTATGAGTCAGGCAGAGTACTTACCTTTGCCAAAAAGTACGATGCACCAAGGAGAACTCTCCAAACGGCGAGCCTAAGAAGTAGAACACTAGATCCGGTGGACACATCAGAGTCTGAGGTGGAGATTGACCAACCAGAGAGAGAGGATACTCTGAGGGATCTAGGTACAGATGGAAGCAAGGAACCGGATTTTCCGAAGGAATACGAAATAATGAAAGAATCATGGCGGAGATATCCGCAAAGAGTAAAACCCCCGGACAGAAACATCGCAAAACCAGGAGAGGGGGCAAGAACCGCAAGAGGAGGTGGAACACCCCGAACAACGAGGGGCAGGCGAGGAGCCAACAGAAAATAGACGCGCAAACAGTGGTAAACCTTTCTGGAAGAATGCTAACCGACGAAGAAGTGGGAGTCCTTGAGAGGGGCCTGACATTCTGCCCAACCTCTGAATGGGACTATGTCCAAACTAGAATAGATCTTTATTGTTTCGTACGCAAACTGAAATTACAGAAAACTTTCAAACTACGTCCAATTTTACCATCACCGGCAACACCTCATCAAATAACGGATGCACTAACAGGACAAGATCTTGAGACGCTGGAAACCTTGCATGGGTTGCAAAAAGGTGCGACATCAACGCAGTCAGAGGAAGAGGTGAATCCTCTTCTAGGCATTAACCAAACCAGCGGCAAAAGTAAATTCAAGAAGAAATCTAAGTTCATTCCAAAAATGCCCTTTGATGCAATCGATTGTTTCCACGATTCCGTGATAAGAGATCTCAATAAACTAAGGTCACATGACAATACATGGCAATCGAAGAGTTACAATTTCTACAATTTATCTAAAGCGCATTGGGAAGCGGTTAAGAGTCTCAATGAAGATACAAACATCATCATCAAACAGTCTGATAAAGGCGGCAATGTGGTGGTGATGTCCAGAGAGTCTTATAAAGAGGAAGCATTAAGATTATTGGGTGACGTAACCAGCTACGAAACAATTAACAGAGAAAGGTACAACACCAGCGTGACATTATTCTATGATCTGCTTGAAAAATGGAAAAACAGTGGTATTTTGGAGGAGGACGAATTCCAGTTCATTAAAGTTGACAGTCCTGTATTACCAACCTTCTACCACTTACCGAAAATCCACAAGGACTCCCTAAAACCACCAGGGCGCCCTATAGTTTCAAGCAAAGAGAGTCTGTTGGAGAAGGCATCTATCTATGTAGATCATTTTCTTTTTCCCCTTGTAGCTGATTTAAGCTTTTTTATCCAGGACACAACTGATTTCATCAAGCGCATACAAGAGATACAGTGGGAGCCAGACTTTGTACTAATAACCATGGACATAACCAGTCTCTATACCTGTATTGCACACAATGATGGACTGAGAGCGCTCCATTATTTTCTGAAAGCCAGACCGTTGAAGTTCCAGATGCATAATAACATGCTACTGGAATTTGCTGAATTTTGTTTATGCAACAATATTTTCCTATTTGGTGGTCAACTATACCTGCAAACTCAGGGAACTGCGATGGGCACGTGCTTCGCCCCCAGCTACGCGAACCTGTTCGTGGGCTGGTGGGAGAAGCACGTGGCCTGGGCAGACCACAACGAGATATGGGTCGAGAAAATTGCCCTATGGGCACGTTACATCGATGACCTATTTATCGTGTGGAAGGGCACACCTGAAGAGGCAAGAGAGTATATAGATATCTTGAATGACAACACCCTCAATCTACGATTCACAAGCTATATGAGTAAAACCGAGGTACCATTCCTAGACCTTTCAGTTTTTGTAGCAGATGGCAAAATCTGTACCAAGCTTTATCGTAAGCCTACTGCAGGGAATACTGTCCTGCATTACAAAAGTCAACACCCTCAGTCATTAATTCGGAGCATTCCCTACGGGGAGCTGTTGCGGCTGAAAAGGAACTGCACGCTCCCCGATGACTATACCCAGGCAGCTAGTGAGTCGTTGAGCAGATTTAGATCAAGAGGATACACCAGTGATCTCCTCAATGACACTGCCCTAAAAGTGCAGGCGATTGAGAGACAGTCTTTATTGGGCTCAAAAGAGCCTAAAAAGGCTGCCACACCGGAAGATATTGTAAGTCCCCGACTCATTTTGGGCTTCTCCACCCAAGCCAGAGCCATTAGGGGACTTGTAGAAAAGAATTGGAAAATTCTGCAAACTGATACTGTCATCTGTAAAACTATCCCCGAGCAACCCGAGGTAACCTATCGTAAAAGCAAATCATTGAAAGATCTACTGGTGCGCAGTCATTTTTCTGACAATATTCCGAAAAAGACTGTGTCTGGCTTTTACCCATGCCTTGCATGTAAAGCTTGTAAAAATAGCAAAAAGGTTAAAGAGTACATGGTCCCCGGTAGAAAAGGAATGTGCACTATCAACAGATTCATGAATTGCAATACGAGCTTTGTGGTTTATTGTCTGATTTGCCCGTGTGGTCTCCAATACGTTGGAAGTACTATCCATCCAGCGAAGAAACGTGTGTTGGAGCACACACGGGCAATCACCAACCGGGATACTAACTACCCGGTGGCTAGGCACTTTGCCGATAAACATGAATCTCGCAGTGACAAACTGAGTTATTTTTGCCTTGACCACGTCCCCGTTACTGAAAGGGGTGGAGACAGGGTCAAAGAATTGCGTCAACTGGAGGCACGCTTTATTGTTGAACTCCAGACACGCACTCCGGGGGGTCTGAATATGGAAGAAGAACTGTGGTCCTTCATTGGTTAATTCAAAGTCTAATCCCAGGGGACATCATGCTTACAATTGGTTTTAAAATACTAAAACATTAGTATATTGGTTGAACGAGCAGTGTGTGGGATACTTGTACACATTTTCTGTATTTTACATTCATTACGAGACATCAGCCCATTGGAGGGCTCTATTTGAATATACGTAATATTTTTGACCCTAGACAGAGTTTTTGTTGAATTTTAAATATGCCGGATGAGGGAACAATATTCTCAATGAATTTGTTGTGTTTAATCATGAAAATTTACATAAATGAATGAACTGATTTTCCTCTCCCCTCTAAGGCAATTTGCAATTCGTGCATATCCGTTTTTGCATGCTCGATATGTCTCAAGGGTTTCAGACTGTCTCATGTACCCACGCATCTGCTATGGTTTGATGAATTAACCTTCTAATTTTGTCGTTATTTTCTGTTAATTGACTAGGCTAATATGGCCGACACATAATGATTGATTCACTGTAATCTATTTGATTAGTCCTTTGTTGGTTTTGCTCACTTTCCTTCCTGTCCAATGAAGACAGTGATTATTTATATGTGGCATTTGTAATGCACTAACTGACACTGACGAAGGCCAGGGTGCCGGAACGCGTGTGTCAGCTTTCCACGGAGAGTGAAATAAAGATTTATTTTTGGATTACGAGCTCGGAGTGCGCTTCACGTTATCTTGGGAGACGTGTGTTTTGGAGATATTTATATATATGTATACATACATGAACAAACTCGTTTCTTACATCAAAGAACCGGAGGGACACAGCGGGGCTTCCAAGAAAGCCCTTAATTGCAGCGGATACATGGCATGACGCGTTTCGACATGAAAATGTCTTTTTCAAATGCCTTCAACAAAGTCAATATTTCATCCAAAGTATTGTACAGGTCGTTCTGCCATTGGTGGCAATCCAGGCGAGCCAAATTAATTTGAGGAGATTTTCTGTAGCTGCATCGGCAAACCACAACTCCCAACATGCACCAATCTTGGAAAGTCAGGTAATTTACTCCCCCAGGCTTCAATAAATCTCATCTTGAGTACTGGATTAAAATTTGAAGGCAGGTAAGTGGAATGGTATATTTGCTGCTGCAACAGGTTAATTTCCCAGGTCGCCAAGACACCTTCAACCGCAGAAATCTCGCACAGTCTGCCATGAATACAGCGATCCAGGCTCCTCCATGATATCATAGACTGCATTGCAGCTGTGCCTTACTGTGGGAGAATACGGTGGGCCCGAGTCATCCCAATACCTTGGGTCCTGTATATGTGCTGAAGCTGCCCTGGTGGTACATATATATACACACACACACATATATGTGAAGAAAAACATTCTATCTATCTATCTATCTATCTATCTATCTATCTATCTATCTATCTATCTATCTATCTATCTATCTATCTATCTATCTATCTATCTATCTATCTATCTATCTATCTATCTATCTATCTATCTATCTATCTATCTATGCAGATAGATAGATATTTCCAATAATCAAACCAGATTCAACCTACTCTCCACTTGCAGAAGGATACAGGCATTTATCTGTCTCTTTGGTAATGTTAAGGGAGTGGAACAACACTCCAGCTGTCTAAGTAAGAAGAGTTTACCTCAAACTATGACTCTGAATATGCTGTGGTGGTTGGTAATGATGTTTTTTGAGTGACTAAGATGGAGCCCACTTGAGCATGTTTATTAACATTCTGGCTCTATATTGCTATATGGATCAACAGTCACACAAGGGAAGATATGCCTTCTACACATATGCGGGGACGAACCCCTGCCAAGATATAGCAAGTTGTGGCTCTCACTGGGTATTGTGGTCACCAAACGAAACACATTTATGTGGTGCAAGAGAGGCTCCAACCATGGTGGGGTGGGAACGGGACATGGACTGGTGTATGACAAATGAAAAGTCGATTTATCTGGGAAGGGGTTGTCCACACAAATAGGAGCAGGTCTGGGCCGGATGGCGCTCTCACCGAGACCTGAACACTGACCCCGACTTGGACCATGGTGACACTGGAAAAATTAATTGAAGGTGTGAACTCCACTCAATTTCTTTATGCCATGATACCGTACATATCTCACTTATAGGGGGCTCCCACCCCAGAGTCGGCACACACAATTGTTATACAATGTACTGCTGCTCTATCTCTGTTGATGGAAAATGCAATAAAAAGATTTTTGAAGAAAAAAAACTGCCACACAAGGACTGCTGTTAATTGACCTACATATATGATTTAATTTAATGTGTTTGACAATTAAGATGGTAGATACATATTGATTTGGTGATGATCTTTATATGTATTATGTGATTGGCCCACATGGGCAAAGACACAGGCTGACATATGATATCGCCATGGATGGCAGTACCATCGTCAATTGTAACATTGTAATTGTGCATGGTGGTTTTTTAAAACACATTAATATGAGAGAGGATAAACTGACATTCTTCATCAAACTGATTTTTAAACAAGGCATGGTACACCAACATCTTTAAAATTGATTGGAATTATTAGTATAAGTTATGATGCCAGTTATGAGGAATGTTTATATTTAAATAACAATATTCATTCAAGCCATTGTGCAGCAGGGGTTAGCCACAGGGCCTGTCCTTAAGACAGACACTGCACCAAGCCACCCATGTAATTTCACACATATGGCGAGATGTATGATCTTCGTGCCAGAAACAGTGGGGATATATAGAAGACCATACTCTGGTTGAGATTTATTGATGATCTCTTTTTTGATCTGCCAAGGCAGTGAACAAGACGCCAACAGAGTTGTTACCCACCTTAATGACAAGAATCTCAATCTAGAATTCACCTCAAGTCTGACTAGGAAACACATTATCTTCCTTGATGTTGAGGTGGAAATAGTCAACAACAGGGTTAGCTCAAAATAACTCAGAACGCCTACTGCTGGTAACAACCTACTCCATGCCCTAAGCAGCCATCCGAGTCAGTTGAAGTGGGGCATCCCCTATGGGGAATTGATATGAGATAAAAGAAGCTGCACTGATGAGGGTACTTTTCAAACGGAACAGAAAAATATTGTTCAACTCTTCATACACCTGTGGCTACCCGAGATGGGTGCTTGACAAAGCAGTCAGGAAGGTGGAAACTTAATCTAGGAATGACTGGTGAGAATACAGACACCACTAAGAAAAAAACTAGGCTCATGACCACATTTAACGCTAAATGCGGTACTGTATGAGGCATTCTTGCAAAGAATTGGGTTTCATCAGGCGTGATCCAGTTATAGAGGAAAGTATCAATGAGAAGCCCAAAATCACTTACCGTAGAACAAGATCATTACAAGAAATGCTTGTGAAAACAGACATCTGCACAACAGATAACACACACAATGGACTAACTAACCTCCTTAGAGGCTTTTACATTTGCGGTAAGTGGAAAGCTTGTGAGCACTCTACCAACTGTAGAAAGTTCAATCCCTTGCACCACAGAGCATAAGCTGAAAACTCAGTTTATTACGTTTTGCATTACCTTTGTTGCTTATGCTTTGGAATACCCTTGTAGACTTAGGTATGTGTGCAGCACCATCCAACCGGTGCGCAAAAGAATTTTAGAACAGGCCAGACTATCATAAATCTAGAAAAACACTACTCAGTAGCTAGGCAATTTGACACACCATTATAGCAACAGAAAACAACTAAAATGTACTTGGATTGAGCATGTCAAGATAGATCCATGTGGTGGTGATCGCACTGCCACACTGAGGAAATGAAAATCCAAACCCATTATTGAGCTCAACACCAAGACCCCTTACAGTCTAAACTCAGATAAAGCGTTATTATTCCATCTGGATTGAAATTGATGAAATATTGCCCTTAATATACTTAGCATGATTTGATAATTCGGTATATAATGCTTTATACATACTTTTTTTTTATAACAGACCATTCTTTGTGTGTTCTCTCTCTTGACACTGTGTGATACTTGTTTTTTATATCTTTACAGGGAGGACAGGAAGGGACTCTTACCTGGCGTGCTGAGTTCGAGAGGAGGCCCTGGCTGGGGCACCCTACCCTTTTCTTCTGGAACACTTCGAACACATTGGGTGATATGATTTGTACTGTCATTTGTTCTTCTCTAATTCTTATATGTAAATCTGGGTTAGCTTGAACGGTATAATTGAGAATATTTTTCTCGGACTATGTTTGATTGCCAACATCTCATTTCTATGCACTTTAGCCCACTTGGGCTCTATTTCTGTACCAGGTTCAAAGTAGACACTTGCCAATTGATTACCAACGTCACCTAGCCATATTCTTAAACCTACTTGGACTCTCTTTACTATCATGTTATTCTGTCAGGAATTGAAAAAGGGGGCAATATAACTGTGCCTAATTGGATTTGTAGCACATTTGCCCTGTGGTCCATTATCGGCTACATGGGAGTAATATGAAAGTCCTGGGTAGCATGCACGTGAGAATATGATGTGTATATGAATTAATTTGATTGTTCTCAGGGCTCCAAACAGATTCTGCTGAGGGCTTTTTGTGCTGTGTCTGCTGGGTAATTTATCCAGGACTTACATTGAATTTGGCTAGTGTTTTCATTATGGTGTGATTCCGAAATTGATATGATATGCCTTATAAAGTGTTTACATTTCACTTTTTTTCTGTTCTGATATGCCATACAACCCAATAGAGTATAAACCGTAGAGCAGTAGGTAACATCACCCTGTATGAGATCAACCCAACACCACTATTCCTTTTAACTAAACCTAGTGACATTCAAATGGTTCTAAACAGGATGTGCAGAAGGGGCACTTTAGGGGAGGACACTGTTTGGCCTCAATACTTTGTGCAAAATAGGTCCTTGGAGGTAGCAAAACCACTGCACCAGTGCACAAATATGTAATTTCCCACCACCGACTGTGGTCCCAGGGTGGCCCTTAACCTATTTGGGGCATTCTTCCTTAATAACAAATGAACTCTGAACATGGAATTCCAGTGCAGGGCATTTACCTCGATGATGCTAGGGGAAATGAGTCCAATGGGAGGTGGTCAAACCCCAGCATAGACAGCACAGGCCAGGAAATGGTATACCAAAGATAAATAGGTACACATGGTAGGTAGAGAAGGGGCAACCCCTAATTATACGGAAAGCTATACTGTATTCTTTATGTTTCAGAGTCAAAGGAACAATACTGCTT
Organism: Triturus cristatus; assembly: GCF_964204655.1. Taxonomy (NCBI): domain Eukaryota; kingdom Metazoa; phylum Chordata; class Amphibia; order Caudata; family Salamandridae; genus Triturus; species Triturus cristatus. Next base: position 1,487,201,082 of record NC_140591.1, on the reverse strand, counting down.
GGTACAAACGTAAACTGTTAAACAATGCTGCACATACCGGACCTGCAATGGAGTACCTCCACATTGATTGATTATAACTGGCAATGCAGTGAATTTACCTAATGCACAGCTCGTCCCCGGATGGCCAGGACTCTGCACCTATGTGACCATACACACCCCAATCCTGATCATTCCTGGAGAAGATCTGTCTGAGTTGTCCCAACATACGCTACAGAAGGAAACAACTCTATTGCATCAGGCTCGAAGAAGAACTGCTGACTATTTTGGCTGGGCTCATTGTAAGGACATTTTGGAAGAATTCAGACTGTTCTCTGACACTCAGGAGAACGCAGGAGGGTCCATACCTTTCTTCACTTTACAAATAAAAGCAAATGCCCACTGGTTATAGATAACCAGGTGGGAGTTGATGAAAATGATAAAGAACACTGAGCTCGGCCTAAATGCCTAAATGCTACGTTTTGGATTCCGAGCAGTGCACCTCAAGGAGCTCTCTGATTGGAGGACATTGTCAAAGAATACAACGTCATTGACGACTGTCCTCCAATCAGAGAAGCTTCTGGATACAAACCAGGAAATGCGCCCGTGAACTGGGGCCATAAATTTGCTCCTCTGGAGTGCTTCGATAAGTGCTTTTCCTGCTGCTTTGCACTCTGCTCCATTTCCTGGACGTCCTCATTGCTGCTGCTGCCGTGGTGTTCCAGCGGGTGTCCTCTTCGTGCTTCTTCCTCTGCATTCCGATCTCCCGGCTGTTCCCTGGTTTCCAAGGCGACCAAAACTTCTTCCTCGTGGCTGCCTTCTGCATTCCAATCTCCCGGCTGTTCCTTGGTTTCCAAGGCGACGGAAGCTTCCAAAACTGGTGAGTAAGCTGCCTCTTCCCCAGCCTTCCTCTGCATCCCCCCCACCTTTAGGAGCCCTCTACTTTCTATCTAGCTATCGCATTCTCATTACAATTGTATAATTGGGGACGTGCTTTGGTGTTTTATGTAAAGTACTGATTATGTCTCGCTTTTATGTATTGGGTATTTTCAGATTCTTTTCATCTGTGCAGGCTGGTACAATATGGTGGTTTAATGCGGGAGTGATTCATCCCACGCAAACATAGCTCTTCAGCCCAAACCCCCAACCTTATTCCCTTAACTGCGCCAAACCTTTTTACACCTATGATGGAGCTCCGATGCCCTCTCATGTTTTGCTCAATTCTCCCAGCCCTTAGTCTGCCCTCAAACACTACAGCCCTGCACCCCTGTTACAGGCAACAATCGCATTCAAATTTCGAGCCCCATTTCCACCCCCACCTGTTCCACATTCACCCCAAGGCCCCCCACTCTATTACCCTGTCTCTATGCTTCGGGGGCTAACACTGGAACTAGTCCACTTCGTACTGGCTGAGGCTGCAACAAGTTTGTGCACGGAAGAAGGCCTCGTGCCCCACACCACGAGGCACAGAGGTCGCCCCAGGCCAAAGAGGAGCAAAGAAATGATATTTTAAAGGGTTGATTTTGGCCCTGTTCCGAGTCTGGACCGGATCCCAGCAGGTACTGCCCCAGGCAGACAGGGCTGGGCCAGACAACCACAGAGGGTGTTGTGGGCACGGGGACTATGGGATAACTGAGGGATTCATGAGATATGGGTGAAAATGTGAGGGACTGATAGGAGCGAATTGGAGGAAAGTAAGGGGCAAGGCAAGAGGTGGGACAACGTGAAGGGTAGACGAGGAAAAGCAGAGAAAATAAGGGGCACAGAAGAATTTTGGTTGGAAAACCTGCTGGAGAAAATGGAGGGCAATGAGGAAGGGGAGAAATAACGAAGGGGAGAAATGGGCAGAGGAGGGAAGGATCATGGGCAACACCGAGAGAACACGTGAATAGACCGCAGATGCAGACTTACTATGTACGCTGAAGAAGAGGGACACAAAAGAGTAAAAACAAAATCAAATTCTATCATCAAAGATGGCGTGGTCATTCTCATTACCATTGTATAGCATTTTTGAAGAAACTGAGCTTCTTGTGATGACATTGGGGACTTGCTTTGATGTTTTAAGTAAAGTACTGATTATGTCTCGCTTTTATGTATTGGTTATTTTCAGATTCTTTTCATCTGTGCAGGCTGGTACAATATGGTGGACAGGGCGAACGGCTGGGTTCCCCTCTATTGTGCGCTTAGAATTGTCGACCCAAAGTGCCCTCTAGTCTGGTTGTAAAATGAGGTGGGAATAAGCGTGTGGCACATTTAATTATTCAAATAAAAAGAATTTTAAAAAAAATTCCCAGCTTTAAAGTCCAGTCCAAACATAATAAGTGAACACAGCAAACTCCATAAAACCTAGCAAAAGGGAATTTAATTTAACTTCTGATCATTGGAAATACCGTGAGCTACTCACTCATATATGGTTTAAATAAGGATACATAAAGTCCAAGCAACTTAAACACTGGCCCTGCAATACCCAGAGTCTCACCGCAGTATTTTTTTTTGGGGGGGTGGGGGAGAGTTTTATGTAGCACAAACTCGACCCGAAAGTATCAGAATGCTTTAGATGAGCACCAGTTGCGTTACAGACGGGCACATTCATTTTTGTTAGGCACGGGGAGATTAAGTGATTTGCCCAGAATTACAGGATATTGAGCATCCCTGGCCAGACTCAAACCCGGTTCCCCAGCTTGAGGCCAACCACTCTAGCCATTAGGCTACATCCCCTCAGTGCTAACACAGCAGTGAAGGCGCAAAAGCTGTATCGGTAAAGGTTTACTTGAAGGGGCCCTAAGGACCAGTTTGCCCCTTTTGTACTAGTGCTGGATATAACCTATTGATATTTACAACACAAGGGAGAGGTATCAGGGAAACAGAAAAAGAAACCCTGTTGATCAGGACAGGGGCTGTTTCTCTCTGTGGGCAGAAGAGCGTCGCCCCACTTGCTGCGAGCGCAGTTGCATTACCATTTTATTATTCTGTGTTCCGCTGCCCGTAGCGAGTGGATAGCGGAGGCGGGGCAGAGTCCAGATTGCAGGATGACCTTTTAGGTGTTCAAGTATGCATATCAGATTGGCTGGCTGCCTACAGTCAGCCAATCTAACATGCAGCCTTCAAAGCCACCAACCCCAGCACTGTGAAACAGCCAGGGTATTGCAGGCCCCCTGCCTTAAAATGAGTGCTGGGTTAGCCTGCTCCAACTGACTGGTTGGATGCACATGACTCAAGGAGGGAAGTCCCTCCATTTCCTTCCTGCTCCTCGTCATCCCCAAGATTGGCGTGGGGAGAGGGGCATTTGTTTGGAGTGCCTGGCAGCTCGCAGCATTTATGGTGAGTGCTTACCATTAATTAATGTTGCCAGCCGCCACTGGTTTCTATGATAGGGAGAGTTAAACAAATGTAATTAAAAATGTGATATAAAGTTAGAAAAACATAAGGAATGTTCTGTTCCATTTTTGTTAAATAGTTGAAAAAGAAAAGGTTCAAGAAAAGCGGTTTTGTGTTGTTTTTTAAAAAGCAAATCTTTACCGCTGCACACTGTTGAAATGATCCGATTTTGGATGCATTGTAATCCGTCTCTGTGGCAGCTAGGGCAGGAAGCGGCATCCCTGTGTAGCTCTTGAGGCTTTGAGTTTGAAATGTAAAAGACCCCAAGTCCTAGGGCTAGAATCTGCGCACTGTACAGAGGAAGGTTACAAGGATATGGTATTGTCATATGCAGAGGAGAAGGACATGTTATCAGCATGTCTTGACTTAAAAATTGGCGAGTCCCATCATTGTGAGTGCGTGTGTACACATGCCTAAAGTGGAGATACTGACCATGTAGGAAGAATATTCATTTTAGTTTAAGTCTAATGTGTAAATGGTGTTTTTTTTTTCAACATAAGATCTCGCAAAATGCACAACTGCGGTATCAAGCTAAACCTAAAAAGGGGACAACAAATTATGGATGGCAGATAAGAGTGTGTATAACTCGACTTGCAAACTGAAACCATGTCAACCCAAAATTACTTTTACATAGGTGCTGCTAACCACAGCCCCACATGAATAACATAGTCAATTTGAATATAACCCCACTGTATTTTTTTAATTGCCCTTTCTTTATCACTTGATGCTGTGTGGACTTTCTTGAATGCTTTGTCTAGGGATGGTATTTCGGGCCTCTGTGACTGGGCCTCTAGCAGTTTGGTTAACTGTACAAGACTTCTATTTCCTATTGGCCTTTCCCTAATGCTTCTTTTTATTGCATAATGGATATTTCCTTTTTTAACTGTTTTATGTGTTTATAAAAATGTGTTTATGATATATTTTTGGCATGGCGATGATACTGTATTTCTAGCAGTGAAATGTATAAAACAACATTAAAAGGGTTTTGTGCTCCCAACAATATTTTTTATTAAACGCATTTGCTTATCACTAACGTAACCACATGTGCATTTGAGTGCTTCCAAGGAACAAAAAATGCATTGGAATATATGTGCAGGACAAAGTAACAATATTGATACTTAAAACAAAGACGGTATACATGGGTTCTTTAGGGTCCCATAGTTAACTGTAGTCTTTGAAATAGAATCTGAATAGTTGGAGTTTCTGGTTTCTCCTGAACCATGGCACTTTGTCCTCCGGCAGATTGTGCAAAAGTATAGAAACAAGACATGAGAAGATTTAGTTCAGTATTTTTTTAATATTTATTTATACAACAGCCTACACTTGTCTGGCAGGGTTTCCAAGCAAGCACTGCAAGGCTGGCTTTTACTGGATTGCAGTGGTCTTCCTTCTGAGATCAATTATGACAAAGACAACAACCTTGGAGTCCTTCTACTTGTCTTGAAGAAGGTGTCAGGAGATCATGAGTTGGACTAGCCTACACAGAGAGCACTACAATAATCAATTTGGGCACAAATAGCAGATTTTTAATCTCAATAACAAGTAGGCGGTGGATTTTACACATTTTGAACACCCATGTTACCTATTGCTATCAATGTGTACGCACTCAAGGGAAGGAGAACCTTGGTAACGGCCCACAATGCCAGCTCACGTAATGGAAGCCAGGACCAGCTGCAATTTCTGTTTTAAGCACATGGAAGAAACCTGATGTGTTATTCGCATTTTTGAGAAAAAAAGAAGAATTTTTACACTTTTTGTGAAAATGCAAAGAGTTTTTTTTTTTTAAATGACAACCATACAGCATACACCAGCAAGTCTGTGGTAATCGTTAATGTTGGACTTTGAAATTTTGTATCATAGGTCAAACACACATTTGACATGGATTGTTTCCTGCTGCCAAAAGATGGTATATCACTCAAACGAAAGGCCGAAACAGACATCGAGAAAAGAGCTGCAAAAAGTAGGAAGTATGATGCCTCCTATCTGGACCTTGGATTCACCTGCGTCACCATAAATGGTGAAATAAAGCCACAGTGTATGGTTTGTGGCATGACCTTGGCTAATGAAAGTCTGAAACCAAACAAATTAAAGCGCCACTTGGAAACCAAACACGGGTCACTGGTAGGAACGAATACAGATTTTTTTGCCAGAAAGCTGGAAGACATCATCCACTAAAAAGACACTGTGAAAAATGTGGTCTCCATGCCAACAAATGCCTTGAAAGCATCATACCAAGTGGCGTACCACATTGCCACTGTCTACTTGTCTTGAAGAAGGTGTCAGGAGATCAAGAGTTGGACTAGCCTGCACAGAGAGCACTACAATAATCAATTTGGGCACAAATAGCAGATTTTTAATCTCAATAACAAGTAGGCGGTGGATTTTACACATTTTGAACACCCATGTTACCTATTGCTATCAATGTGTACGCACTCAAGGGAAGGAGAACCTTGGTAACGGCCCACAACGCCAGCTCACGTAATGGAAGCCAGGACCAGCTGCAATTTCTGTTTTAAGCACATGGAAGAAACCTGATGTGTTATTCGCATTTTTGAGAAAAAAAGAAGAATTTTTACACTTTTTGTGAAAATGCAAAGAGTTTTTTTTTTTTAAATGACAACCATACAGCATACAGCAGCAAGTCTGTGGTAATCGTTAATGTTGGACTTTGAAATTTTGTATCATAGGTCAAACACACATTTGACATGGATCGTTTCCTGCTGCCAAAAGATGGTATATCACTCAAACGAAAGGCCGAAACAGACATCGAGAAAAGAGCTGCAAAAAGTAGGAAGTATGATGCCTCCTACCTGGACCTTGGATTCACCTGCGTCACCATAAATGGTGAAATAAAGCCACAGTGTATGGTTTGTGGCATGACCTTGGCTAATGAAAGTCTGAAACCAAACAAATTAAAGCGCCACTTGGAAACCAAACACGGGTCACTGGTAGGAAAGAATACAGATTTTTTTGCCAGAAAGCTGGAAGACATCATCCACTAAAAAGACACTGTGAAAAATGTGGTCTCCATGCCAACAAATGCCTTGAAAGCATCATACCAAGTGGCGTACCACATTGCCAAAAACAAAAGCCCTTTACGGATGGGGAAAAAGTGATTCTTCCAGAAATGCTTGATGTGGCCAGAACAATGCTTGGTGAAAAAGCGGCAGAGAAGTTGAAATTGGTACCACTCTCAGACACAACAATTTGCCGCTGAATCGCTGACATGTCTGAGGATATCCACAGACAACTCCTTGCACGCTTGAAATCGAGTTTGTTTGCTTTGCAATTGGATGAAGCAACTGACTTATCTAAGAACGCTCATTTAATTGCTTATGTCAGATACTGCCACAAAACTGTAATATTGGAAGATTTTTTATTCTGTAAACCAATCAGGGGACAGGCAACAGCATCAACCCTGTTTGACATTCTCAATGACTTCTTGTGCTCCAATGGCTTAAAATGGGACAGCTGTGTTGGGATCTGTACGGATGGTGCTCCTTCCATGTGTGGGGCTAGGGCAGGCCTAAAAGCCAAAGTGTTGAAAGTGGCTCCTCATATTCTATGGAGCCATTGTATGATACACCGGGAAGCCCTTGCAGTCCGAAACATGGATAGAGAACTTGGGGATGTGTTGGATTGGTCTGTGAAAATTGTTAATTTCATAAAGGCGCACCCCACTAGAGCACGTCTGTTTGCAATTTTGTTTGCAGAAATGGGAGCTGATCATAATGGTTTGCTTTTCCATACTGAAGTCCGATGGTTATCCAGAGGGAAGGTTCTGAACCATATATTTGAATTAAGAAATGAAGTACGGCAATTCCTTCTAGATTTGGATTCATACAAAGCAGAACAGTTGTGTAATCCTCGTTGGCTTGTGCTTTTAGCATACCTTGCAGACATCTTTGATAAATTAAATTCCTTGAATTTGTCTTTGCAAGGAGCTGAAAATTCATCTTTCACAATGTGCAAAAAAATATCTGCTTTCAAGAAAAAGCTAGAGTTCTGGAAAAAACTAATCGAAGATGGCCTGCTGGAGGCATTCCCGTGTTTATCAGGAGCTGTTGAGGACACAGGTTATGAACTTGAAAGTGCTGCTGAGGTCATAAGAAATCACTTGACTTCTCTCAGGGGTGGTTTAGAAAAGTACTTTCCTGAGGACATTAATCATGACAATGACTGGGTCTTCCAACCTTTTCTAGTGGATGCAGGAACTCATCTCCCAGTGCACTTTCAGGAAGACCTAATTGAGGTCCAGAGTGATCGCGTTCTCCAAATGCAATTCAGCAAAATCCCATTGGCGGAATTTTGGCTGAAAATGTCTGAAGAGTATTCATGTTTGTCACAAATTGCAGTCAAGACTATTCTGCCTTTTAGTTTGTCATATTTATGTGACATTGGTTTCTCAGCATTGGCAGTATTAAAGACTAAGTACCGTTCAAGGCTTGAGGTGGAGCACAACCTGAGGATGGCTGTAGCAAAGATACATCCACAAATTGACAATCTCTGCGGAGAAAAACAGGCCCACCCATCCCATTAGTTCAGAAATGAGTTACCAAGTTTGTCAAACTATGTTTTGTTTAGGACAAATAAAGTAATGTTGTGCATTTTTGGGCAATTCATTTTGGAGACTTTTTGTTTGAACTGTGTAGTAAGCCTGTGACTCTGAACTATAATCACCCACAAACCTTTAGTTTGCTAAACACTGTTTAATAATATTTCCTCACCGTAAAAACGATTTGCCATATGAACGGGGGGGGGGCGTTTGTGGTTGTCTGTGATGAGGAGTACCAAGTTCTAAAAAAAATTCTCAGGAGGGGGTCCTTAAGCCTGGAAATTTTGACAGGGGGGTCTCGGCATCCAAAAGTTTGAAGACCTCTGAGATAGAGGAAGGGACAGTTAGTCAGCAGGAAGATTGTGTGGAAGAACCACTAGGAGGGACAGAAGTAGGGAATAAAACAGAAGTGGTGGAAAGAAGAACAGTTGAAAGTAAAAGTCAAGTTGGATCTGAATCAGAGGACAGTGATGAAGAAGTACCAGAAGGTCGAGTCCTGAGAAAGAGAGCATGGAGAACTGAGAAAAATGAAAAGGGAAGTAAGTTGAAAAGGCCAGCAAGAGATGAAATTTGGCCCAACAAGATAAAAAGGTTAAGATACAGATTGACAAGAGTGAATTCATCTAGGGCTGAACAGGTAAATGAAGTGTCTAGCCAAGAGAAACTGAAAGATGTGGAACACACGACGGTAGAAGAAAATAAAAGAACGAGAAAACCTATCCAGAAGTATAAGTCGCCAGAATGGTCATATGTGGCATTGCCTGAAATAAAAGAAGAGGCAGATAGCCAAGGGGATCCAGAGGTGACTGTACCAGGAGTAGTTGAGGAAGACGAAGAATCGTAAATCCTGAGAGTTATCTTGTCCGACATCGGAGAAGAGACGGATGTTCAGGAAATCCTACAACAAGACTACGAAAGAAAAGTGAAAGACGATCAAATGCCAAATTGAAGAGATAAAGGTGTTCAAAATGAAGAAACAATAAATTACCGGAAAAGACATAAAACTGAAAGAACCAAGTAAGTGCTTAGAGCCTTGGGTTAGACAAAGCTAGTTGTGAAGTAGAAGAGGCTAAGTCAAAAGTCACTGATCATTTTTCGAAATGTCAAACACAGAAAATAGAAAATCTAAATGTGTGTTTCTTAGAAGATGGTTCAAAATATGTTGTTGCTGTACAGGATTACTAATGCTTCTGTGGAGTGCTTTAGCTCTAATGATTTCATTTAAGGTTACACTAGAAACAATAGAAGGACATAGCGAGAATAAAACTAATGTAGAAAAGATTCCGAAAATATATCCGACTAAAATAGATAGAAATTATTTACATAAAGATAGGTCTATAACTGATTTCTCTAACGATCTATTTTCGAAATTACTATATGAATATGTGAAGACGATGGACGTAAGGGATTGCTACGTCTGTATCTGAGGGAGTGACTTCATCACCTACCAGTAACATATGGAATAACATGTAGTGTAATAGCAAGTTTGTTTTACAAAATAGGGAAATTAGAATATTATTTTTCAGATGTGGATAATGTATTTTCACAAGTACCTTTATTTAACAAGTTGAATAAAGTTAAACCTGCAAAAGTGTTAGGTGAATTTTACTTAGAAACTAAAGAATTATTATTAGAATCAATATTTAGAAATAATCTAACTTGCAGTTTAAAGAAGGAGGAGAAGGTTTTCTTGGATATGGATGAAGAAATTGGATTGAAAATGCAAAGGAGAGTACCTGAAGGAAAAGAAGAAAAGACAATTTGGGATATTGAAAGAGAAAAACATTTGAAAGGAGAAGCTAGTCCAACAATGGCTTTAGATTGGCCTCAGAAAGGAAAGTTGTGTATTAGAAGGAATCAAACTGCATATGATAATTATTTTGTAGGCACTAGTGATTGCCATGATACTTATAGAATCACGGGTGGATGGGGATTTAAAGGAGGAAATGATCCAGTTTTTCCTGGACTATATTTTATCTGCGGGAATAAAGCATATTATTGATTACTAGATCATTGGTATGGCACATGTTATCTAGGCCTGGTGTTCCCAAAGATATTTCATGTGGGAAGAGGAAAAGATGGTGCACATGAGATAGGTAGTCAATTAACACATAGGAAAAGAGAATCTTGGTCGGAAATTGTAGGAGACATTTTCGGAGCGTTGATACCAGCAGTGGAAATATCTCTGAATGCACACAAAATTAGAAAACTATCAACAGTAGTGGATCGTTTGTCAACAAGCACCGCTGGAGGATTTTTATTAGTAAATACTGAAATGGTTGCCATGCGTGCCATGGTAATGCAAAATAGACTTGCCCTTGATATAATTTTGGCAAAAGAGGGTGAAGTCTGTGGAATGCTGAAAGTTCAACATTGTTGTACTTACATTCCTGACGAAAGTCAAGATTTAAAGACTTACATTAAGAATATAACTGATTTGCATGAGGAAATTGTTCCACCGGAGGTTGAAGGTATTTGGGAAAAGATTGGGAAAAAAATGTCTACTATTAAGAACTTCTTACTTAAGCTAGGTAGTACCTTTATTGGTAAAATATTAATTCCAGTAACATGTGTGAATATTTTAGTATTAATTCTAAGACTAGGATGTTTATGTAGCAAGAAAAGGAAATTACAAAAACACATAAAAAGAGAAACTGTAAGAAACAAAGAGAGAGAAAGAAAAGAAAGAGAATTTGAAGAGATAGAATTAGAAGAGTGGAAAGACAATATGTATAGAAAAACAAGAGAAGAAGAGACAGGAGAAACAGTAATGTAATCTAACAAAAGATTAAGAGCATTGAATTAATTTCTTTTCCTAATTTTTCCATAATTTTAGGGTAGTGTGTTGATGTTAAAAAATCACCAAAGTGGGATTGATGGAGCAGGTAGTGCAAAATTTGGTATACCTCCTCTATTCTGCATGAAAGTATTAATTGAATAACCTATTCATTATAATACTAATTGTGTGCTGTGATATATTAATATTAACTAACCTACCTACACGTGGGAACTTGCTATTTGCATGGCAAAATAACTTTAATAACTAAAATACGTACGCCTATTAACAGTAGTATATGTGATAATTAGATATTGCATGCTTTATGTTGCTTTTGTGACGTTTGCACCTTTGTGGAGGACTGAAAAGGTGAATATACTGCTTTAAATGTTACTATATGCTAGGAAAATACTAATACATAAAGGGATTAGTGAGAGTATAACATTAGCAGCATTGTTTCTTTTTATTAATTACTCTTTTGTGTTTGTTTCGCTTAAGTTGACCTCTTGGCCTAGTAAAAGATGGCGGCAGAGTACGGATTCAGAAGTGGCCATCGTCTCGTGATGCGCAAAGTCTAGTGCGCAAAATCGGATGGCTCTGTGAACTTCCTAACGACCTCTGTACACCCCGTTCCTGTCAAAGATAGGTTATTGGCGGACTGACAACGACCCCAGAAGATAGAAAACGGTATAAATGAACAATGGTCTTATTAAACTAGAAGTCGAAAAATTGCAACAATCGGGATTCGGTCACATCCGGAAATATATCAGAAAAATCCATGTGAACCTGGACTCTACAGATCGGACGTTTTTCCCCTGACCAATCATAGACTTTCTCCGCCCAAAAATGTTTCATGTTATCCCAAAATTTATTATAAAAGAGTAGTAGAATAGGGCGGGGTGTTGAGATGAGAGAGAGATGATCGCTACGCTATTCGAGACCTTTTCAATGACGGATGTTGGCACGATTCCTGGTCGTTTGATGATCTTTGGGACTGCAGCGTGCTGAGCAAAGGACTTTCAGACTCTGAGATCTGGCCTGATCCTTGGACAATTTAACACAAAACATTTTGGGGTTTTGCTGAGCCAATGAATAGAGAAAAACCCAGATAGCCAGAATAGGTAAATATGGTGTTCTGTGATTTAAATAAATTGATCTAGAAATTCTAAAATTTGAAGAGACAAATGCTAATTTAATGATAATTTAGATAAACAAATATTGATTAACAGAAATTATGAGTTTGTGGTTCTTTGAAAAGAGAATAGAAGATTCTGAGTCTTAAATGTGTTTTAGATGGTTCTAAATCACCATCAACCAATCCAACTATTTGGTCCGATCGACTAAGTGGGCGGAGTGCCTTGATGTTTAGGATTAAGAATCTATAGGTGGCGAATGTTAATGTATATGATGTAAGATAACTTTTCTTTCCCTATAGGTTATAAGGTACTCCCACCCACATGTCCAGCGCATCGTTACCCCTCCTGTGTGCAGACCTATGAGAGAGAAACGTGTGAGTGTTATGGGCCCCACCAATGAATGCATGTGTGAATGAGTTAGTGTGACGGCGGGTCTGCGACTCAGGGAGGATAGTTGTGTTCTCACTTATTTCCCGAATTGTTATTTGCGCTGGATCACCTACATACCCCTTGCATGAGTTAAGACAGAAAAGTTAAAAATCTTAAAGAGGTTTGTCACATGGAGCAACATTTATTACCACCAATTACCAAGACCTTCCACTAATTAGGAGATAAGTCCCCACTTACCCACTCTCTCAATTTAATGACTTTGGGGCATATTATCAAGAAACGGCGTTAAACTTATCGCCGCTTTAGCGGCAGAAAACTGCCGCTAAAGCGGCAATAATGGGCTTGATAATATGCCCTTGAGAATTCCCATATATGCCCATTTTCTGGTGTCAACATGGGCTTCTATTGGAATTCTCTGCGGAATATTATCAAGCCCATTATCGCCGCTTTAACGGCAGCTTTCTGCCGCTAAAGCGGTGATAATTTTAACGCTGTGCTTGATAATATGCCCCTTTATTATTGAGTTAACCCACACATTTATAACCCACCAATCACTTCACTCACATATGACAAGAGCACATTCCCAGACTAAGGCTTTGATTAAAGGTTAGGGTATTATTTATTGCTTTTGATAAATAATGAGCCCTCGGGTTACGTTATTTATCAGGCACAATAAATAACAGCTATTCCGGGTTTGTGGGGAATAACATGCGGATATTGGTGTTTAATGTGCCAAAATTCACATGGTACATTGGCAGGTTTGACCTGCCGCAGTTTAATGGAAATATTTATTCCATCGGATAATTATTGGATGCATTAAATACAGCAAATTCGTAAGTCTGACACATGCGTAAACCGGTAAATTTTCAAGCAAATGTGAGAGAGCAAGAAGCTTAATAAAATAAATTAAAAAAATTGAATTAAACATTACTGAGGCCCGTGGAAGGAATAGAGGTCTTCATAGTGTCTCAATCATGCCCTTTGAGCTCATTCTACACATGCACCCTTTTCTCTGCACATCTCCTCCATCTGCATAGCATATCTTTAGCAGCTTCTTTTCACGGAGTTCTGAATGCACTTCCTCACATCTCCTTCATTTTACAGCACCCAAACACACAAGCTCACCTGTAAGAACTGTATTTTTATTTATTTTTGCCTCAATCAATCTTTTGGTAACTGCTCACCTCCTGCACACACAGTGCACATAATCCCAATTGCAACTGGAATAAGTGACCATTGCTCTGTTTGTTCAGAAAAGAGGTCAATGACTGGATGACCAAGTATTCTGAACACTTTTTTGACCCACTGACAGGCCCTATGAGAAATCCACACTGCCTTCAAACTTTGCTCTAGAGCTCTTAAAGGTAGCACTTTATAAACGCATGGAGGTGACTTAGTTCAAAGTATTCAATGTACAGGAGAAAAGAGATTGCATGGCAAGCCAAGGTCTGCAACTGACAATTTCTGGCCAGAGAAACACCACGGTTTTTAAATCGGCTAAGCACAACCTTACTATACACATGTGCTGACATGCATATGCGTCTATTCTATTAAAGTGAACACCAATTGAAGCCAATACCGGCTTCAAAGCCCCCTTTACACATGCACATTAGTCAGTTGTGCACACTCATATTACTTTCAGGCCGCAGATATCCTGGAAAGAAGAATTGTCTAGCTGTCTGTCCCTCCCTTTGTTTCACAGAACAGGAGACACACTGCCTTATACTTCAGCTGAAGCATTTTAACTATCAATTCAATTCAATTCAAATAGACTTTATTCGGATTTCAAAGAATCATCCATAAAAGCACAAGATCCAAGTTAAAATACACAGTTTGATACTTCGATTTCGGGCCACTATTTATGATAGGTAACAAAAATATGGCTTACAAAAACAACAAATAAAATACAAATATACTTTCTTACTAAGCTATGCATATACATACAAAATATAAAAATATGCTGAGATGTAACCTCTGGTTTTATAGGAGCAAGGCAGACATGTTGCATTATGTTTATACATATTAGGCCTTAAAGTGCAAAATGCATATGTAGACTAGTATAGTACGTAAAGTTTGTGCAAATTAGGCTTCAAAGTGCAAAAATGCATATGTAAACAGATGCAAAACATTAAATGTATGTAAATTAGGTTTTGATGTGCGAGATACAAAATAAAATTACTCGATTTTTAAAGACCTGCGTGAACGTACAATTGCATTGAGGAAGCCAGTAACTCTAAAAATTAATTCATCTGATTCAAGCATTAAAAAGTGTCTAAAAGCATGATTGTGATCAGTTAGATTGTATTTCCTGCAATAAGGGATTAGGTAATACTTTGTATATTTCCTGTAAAACCCGCAGCCAAAAATAAAATGGAGCATACTCTGAGTACCACCAAGGTCACAAGGGCAGTTTAATTTTGACAGATTTTTAGTGTAGCCCAGTGGGAAGCAGATAAGATTTACAATGCTCCTGTCCCTGAATCTAAATAATAAGATCCTGTTCCACCTGCCCATTTTTTTTCGTAAATAGGGCTGGGGTAACATCAGAGATTCAGTATGTAATTCCCGGATCATTAAGTAGTTTATTGTGGATTGTTTCAATGAGTCCACTCTTTCCCTCTCATTATGGAAATGTTGGTAGAGTGCCCTTCTCACTAAATTTTTATGGGAGCAGTCAATCAGGTCGGGGTTTGAAAATAGGTGACCATAATTGATGCTCACAAGGCTCCTTTCTACCGCATTTATCCATGGGATTAGACTCGAATTCTCACTTTGCAAGCAGTCCATAATGATCTCACGGGAAAGGGAGGCTGCTGGGTTTTGCCAAATCCTTAACCAAAATAATGCAGGTCTGGCTCTTATAAAATCCTCAATGTAATGCAATTTTAATTCATTGTGGCATACAAAGGTCGGTGCACTAATAACTCCCCCCAGGATCTTCCGGCAAAATCTATTCTCTTCTCTTTGTAATTCTGAGCAATTTGAAAATCCCCAGACTTCTGCTCCATACGTTCCAGTTGGGAGACATTGAGTCCGGTAAACTTGTAGTAAGCTCGAAACAACATCGGCCTGACGGGGTTGGTGAAGAGAGGTAACAGAGTTAATAGATTTGGAAAGTTTATTTCTCCCCATTGCGACATGGGGTTGCCATGAACCGCTATTAGAAAATAACAGACCCAAGTAGGGGAAAGTGCAAGTGCTTTTTAGAGTGTTTTACCTATCGTAATCTTTGAAATTTTATAATTCTTGGGACCGCAGGTCATTATAAAAGATTTATTAAAATTAGTGCACAAACCTAAATCGGCCATATAGTTAACTATCACAATTAAGTGTTGCATCACCTTGGCATGATTGTCTTTCCAGGAAATGTAGGGTAGCTGTTTTTTCGAATTTAAAAACAGTAGGGGCACGTAAATCACCTCACAAACCGCCCACTTCCACCATGACCATTGAGTGAGGCGCATGAGACACTGTCTGCAGTAATCCAAGGCCCTTGTATTCAGTAATCCCCCGCACCATCTGTAATAATCACGGTGCTCCCGTTTGCATTTCTTCCAGCCCCCATTCCTTCTTTGGGGTGAGCTCAGGGGCCCTGTCTGCAGTAAGAGCTTAGCCTACGTCTGCAGCCACCTCTCCTTCCATGGTTGCACATCTCCCAGAGGAATCCACATGGAGGGACCCTTCCTGGATCTCTGAACTTGAGGAGGGCAGCTGTCGCCTCTCACCCAGTGGATGGCACCAACGGGAGGAAGGGAAGGAGTGGCACTAGGCGCCAGGCCCAGCAAACAGCTCTTGCCACGCCAGCCGGCTTATTTACCCGAGTTGGCACAGAGTGCCAGGGTGGGCAGAGGTGGTACAAAAGGGGGTGGTGATGGACGGAGCATCAGAACCAATCAAACACTCACACCCAGTCAACAGATCTGGGTTTAATCCATCACCGTTCTTTAGCCCACTCTGCCACCCCAGTTCAGACATGGCCATATGCAAATCAGTCTGACCCTGTGCCTCATGGGAACAGTCCAGCCCGAACTGCCAAGCCATGCCTTCCCTGGACCGGACACAAGCTTCCTAGGACCGGTTTCTGGCATTTCAGCCGTCTTCAGCCAGGATTGCTTGAGTGGGCAGAGGTGGGAGGACAAGGGGCCACATGCGCCAATAGCAGGTTTCCAAAAATGTCAATTACCACAGGTCAGAGGATGAACTAGAGCCAAATTTCGGGGGGGGGGCTACTAAAAATTTTGGGGGGGGGCTGATTCTTTCAGCAATATTAAGAGTAGGGATGCAGAGGCTCTAAGAAGTGGTGAAAACACAACAAAGCCTCGTTAGCAAGTAAATGGTCTTTTCAAGACCTGTGAAGTACGGCTGTGTGTGTGCCCGGGAAGCTGTCTCAGCCCGGGCCACCACAAACGACAGGGGGGCAGAAGCCCTTTGAGCCCAATGGGAGTTGCGCGCCTGCCACAGGCAAACCAACAGCAGCACCGCATGGATACACAAATTTGAATGTTGCATTATAAACAAGCATACCATAGCATCCAAGCAATGCTAAAATAACACGAAATAAAGAAGAAAGTGCCTGCCTCCAAACATTGCAGTTGGAGTCCAGGAGGTCATCGGAATTCACGCTGCCATTTTCAGACACGCTGTCCATACAGAAATCTAATGCTGCAGCAGCGGCTATCATGGCCATCAACGACTGCCCTTTGGTCAGGATGCAACTTGGCTGGATAGGCCACGACTCTCTCCATGGAGTCCATAGACTGCTTGTTCAATTGCCATTAGTGCAAGAAGTCCTGGCCAGTCCAGATGCTGCTTCCTTGTAGAGAGCAGCGCCAGGAGTGGATCGGGCAGGTGAACTCAATGCTCATTGTGAGTGCAGGGGCCTGTGGTTGCCCACCCTGCTCCTCTCCCTAGGCACAGATAGTGATAGGCCTCTAGTGCGCATGTCAGCCGAGTCACAGAAAGGCAGTCGGCATGACCTGACATGTGCACTTTGAAGTGCGTGTCGACGACCACAAGGTGAGCCTGCATTGTATTAAGCCTCACTCATCCCTAAGCAAACCGGCTCGTGGCCAATTAAAAAAAAAAAATAGCAAGGCCGGCTGGAAAAAAATATTTCAACTATATATTTATTAACATTAAATTTAGTGGCTGGGGGGGCAGAGATAGAGGGGCAATGCTCTAACAAAGGAGCCTTCGCTGGTGTGACGAGGAGGTGATAACTAGTCTTGAAGACATTTTCACCATTCTTTCAAATAATACCAATGCCTCAATATCATGACCTGTATCACTATCTTTGATCAGGAACCTCTCTTGCCAGTTCAATCATTATTAATGTCTGGCCAGCTTGGATAGGGTATTTTTTTGCTTGGTGGTGTGAGGGGCATCAAAATCTTGGGTGAGAACATAAAGTTTTGGGTACAATAATCTGCTTAGTCCCCAAAGCTACTTTAAGATGCTCCATCACACACATTGCTAAAATCACATTAAGAGTATTGGTTGGTTTGTCATTAGTGTAATGACAGACTGGTTAACAATAATTGAAAATGATTTGAAGGTTGGACTTATTATTAATTGTCTAGAAAACACTCTAAAACAGTAAAACATTTGTACAATATGAATTACTTAAAACCCACCTAACCCACCCATGAACCGCCCATCCTACTGAAATCCATCCTTGAAGCTCTGATTAACTATGCAAATAAAGCTGGAAATTCCTACTGCCACATCTAAATAACATATTTCGGCAAACAGATCTATTCCATTAACCCTTTGCACCATTCTATATTTTAAAAACAAACGCCTTAAAAACGAACTCCTACTAGAAATAAAAAATGCACAATCCACAATTAAATGTAACAAAGTACATTTTACATTTAAAGGACAAAGGCAAAAAACAATAATATCCTGAATCATGGTTGGTGGATGAATAGGATTGCAACCCACTTTCACTCTTAAAATCTCATTCCACAGTGCTGGATTGGGTGGCTGTGTCAGCTAAGGGAAGACAGTATCAAGGCCAAGAGGATTTAATGAGAAGCTCATAGATGGTTTCTTTCTCAGGCACGCTAAATCAAAAAACTCGGCAGTCTTTGCAGCAGACTCTTTCAGAATTTGTTTACTAGGAAAGGGCGACCAGGTTACAATTGTATATTCTCAAGAATGTGTTATAACCATCTCAAAAGTTACTTAACACAACCTCCAACATCGCAGTCCATCACGGGAAATTTACGCCGTGTTAACCAGGTATTCACAACACGGTGGTACCATGCGATAGTCATAGACAACACGTCAAATGGCTGCGTTAAAATCAATGCCACGCCACAAAAACACAAACACAAAAAAAGCTACGATGAGTGCAAGTGCGATACAAAAATCAACGAAAACCAGCCACAGGCCTGCAACTCACACACATCAGGCAGGAACAATCACCATAAAAGAAGAAAAAAAAACAGACAAACAAATGCCAAACAACAGCGAAGAACCATGGATGTTGCCGGAGCAAGTACGGAGGAGAACCCGAACCCCACAAGCCCCCCGGAGGACCTGCCTGGTACCTCGGGGTCAGGGAAGTCCAAGGAGAAGAGTAGGAAGAAGCAGTTCAGTCCGCAGGAAAACAGGATCCTGACAACGGAGGTGGTCGAACACCATCAACAACTGTTCGTCACCTCCACTGTGTCATTGGCAACAAAAAAATCGACTATGGCAGGCCATCATGGACAAGGTGAATGCAGTGGGAGTGCTGAAGAGGACAATGGACGAGGTGAAGAGGCGCTGGAATGATGTCAAGCGAAAAACCAAGCTGAAACTCGCCAACAACCGGAAGGCAGCAATGCAGACTGGAGGTGGGAGCCCAGCGCCACAGGAGGAACTGGACGACATGGAGGAAATGGTGTCCACAGTCATCAGTGGGGAGACAGTGGCAGGAGTTGGGGGACCGGACACTGCTCAAAAGGACCGTACACAACATCAACAGGGTGAGTAATGACCAGGGACTATGGGGACAGGGGGAGATGGGCACAATGGCACACATGCACAATTGAGCTGAGCACATCTGCGGACAAACCATGCCATAGACCCCAAATCCTACCAAGAGAACAATGTACCCAAGTATGCTACATGTCAGCACTGTATAAGCACAGAAGTCAGAGGCACACAGCATGTAAGGGATAAGGGGCAGCCAAAGCAGAGCTGAAAGGGTGACTCCCCCAAAATGCGGCACACACACATCACATGCAGAGCACCTCAACACTGACAACAATGTGTCAAAAACCGCAACACGTCCTCACCAGAACACAGGACACAACTGGGGCTGACAGGGTGTAGACATGGGCCACTCACAAGTGGCATTGCAGGGAAATGTGTGTCGAAATGTCCACTGTCCCGCAGCAAATAGGCAGCCTCTCCAAAACAGCCACAATGTACACAGTCATGCAGT
Source organism: Triturus cristatus (assembly GCF_964204655.1). Classification (NCBI taxonomy): domain Eukaryota; kingdom Metazoa; phylum Chordata; class Amphibia; order Caudata; family Salamandridae; genus Triturus; species Triturus cristatus. Next base: position 1,487,181,436 of record NC_140591.1, on the reverse strand, counting down.
CTGTATGTCAACATGTACAATGCGGCAACACACATGTGAACACATTGTTAAACTGCATCTCCCCTTCACATTGCAGATGGACAATCAACACCTCCTGCAAAGCGGTCCCAACCACTCTTCTCTGATGACGAAGAGGACCACCACAACTTCGACTCCGACACAATCCAATAGTTCATTGACAGTCACTGCAGCCCACCTCCAGGGGCAGGGCAGCCCAGTTGCAATGAGGACACTCCACCCCATGCACAGACCACACAGCAGGCAGCACCCACCACCACGGCTGCCTCCCAGGACCCCCGCAAAGAACACATGGCCTTCCAACGCCATGTGTTGGCATGCCAGGAGCAGCTGGCTGAACAGGTACGGGTGGGCTTTGACCGCATGGGAGACAAACTAGATGCCATACATGGGTGTCTAAGTCCCATCAGAAACCACTCACGGTCCCTAACAGACACCGACAGTCCACTCCATGCCCTCCATCGAACCATGGCTGACATTGCTAGAGTCCTGACTGTGAGACAAGAACAACTGTCTAGTCAGAATGGCTCCAGCGAGCTCGCCAGGGAGTTGGGACTCATGCGGATGCTCATGAAGAACATGGAGTGGGCCAATGCGGAAAGAGCGGCTGCCATGGCTGCACACCAGAGAGAGGTAGCTGGGTTCCACAATGACCTCAAAGCCATTCTCATGGCATTGCAGCCACAAGGCCTGGTGCTGATGCACGCTGCTGCTACCACTACACCCACATCTCCGCCCCTGAGGTGTCACTGCCACACAGTGCTGGGGAAAGGCCAGCACCACACACAGGTGAGGCACATGAAACAGCAGAGGACGAAGATGCGAATGAATCTGCCCTCGTGGTCAGAAGGGAGCGGCAGCATTCATCTCCGCCTCATGGCTAGTTTCAGCTTGGTTCTGCCCTCTGCATCATCATTTTTCACTTTCCCCAGATAAACTCTGTGACACTCACCTTGGACATCGCAATGGACTGCCATATTCTGTTTGATCGCCAATGAGACAGCTATAAGACTGCCGACTGAACTCTTCCTCTTCCTTTGGACTTCTCATTCCCTGAAGGATTCTGGCTGGCCCTCCACGGGCCAACCTTTAAAAGTGGGCTTTGCATGTCCATGTACTGCTCCAGATGCAACACTCCGCTGAATGTGCATTAAACATTCCGAATCACACAGATGTGTCGTCTCTGTAGTCTTTCAAGTGTGTTAGTATGGATGAATGTAGGGTCAGTGAATTCCTCTTACGTCCATGTGGCTCATGTCGTTGGACTTGGGTCACAGGGTGACACATTGCCGATTGTCGTCTGGGTTGCGCGGACGCAACAACAGCGACACACGCATTTGTTACTTCCTTGTCTAGCCCTGTATGGAACCATGCCCAGAGCCCCGAGGTCATCGTTCAAACCCTTACGCTGGACTGGCATACACCAGGCCAGCCCACTTCGCTTACACTCCAGGGGGGGCAACAATGCCACATGTACAAGGACTCCCCTGTAGTGGTCTGCTTCTCACAGGTCTAGTTGGTAGCATGCCATGGCCACACCCTCATGCTTTGTTTACACCCACTCCACACACATCCAGCACACGCGTCACAGCGCATGTGACCCTGCCAATAAAAAGAGCCGGGCGCACGTGCACAACGCCATTTCCAACCTCTCTAGGGGTGTATCCGTCTGGTGTGCATGTAGGTATGGGGGCCCAGGGGCCTGCGACATCACATTCTGCAGGCCCGAAGGGGACATGATGGCTTCTACACCACGATACCCAATCATATAGGGTCCATGACTGTGGGGGCACAGACTTGGTGGCACCGGATACACTGCGGCCGGCACAGGCACACCGCCACAGGACGGTGACTTTGGGTGCACTGAGGTAGAGGCACCTTAAGGGCTGAGCGGGTGTGCAGCCTGTGATGATGCCCCGTCCCTGCGGTTCGGACGGCTCAGGTTTTGTGTGCCCTGCTGGACTGCAGTGTAGGACTGTGCCAGCGGGCAGCACGGGCCTACCACCACGTGGCATCGCCTCCTGGATCACAGAGTTAGTGGCACCTATGAGGCTGAGCGGGTGTGCAGCCTGTGATGAGGCCGGGTGCACTGGTATGTCCTCTGCCATGGAGTAATTAGGACCCAGCACCAAACATGAGAACTGGTGGCCTGCGGAGCAGGGCTGCATGATGTGGAGTGTGCCATGTCCGCGGGCCCCGGGCTTGTGGCTTGCAGCGGCACGTGGTGGGCCCTCATTGCTAAACGCCAAGGGCAGAAGGTGAGCTGTGAGGCCTGGGTGTGCAGAGGCAGGCATGCACCGCTGGGCAGTGTGAGGGGCTGGGGTGCAGCTGCCTGGGTACGCAGGGGTGGGCATGCACCACTGGGCAGGGTGAGGGGCTGGCATGCAGCTGCCTGGGTGAGCAGGGGCAGGCATGCACTGCTGGGCGGTGGGAGGGTATGGGGTGCAGCTGCCTGGGTGCGCAGGGGTGGGCATGCACCGCTGGGCAGCAGGAGGGGCTGGGGTGTAGCTGCCTGTGTGCGCAGGGGCGGACAGGCAATGATGTTGTGTGCAATTGTATGTTCTGTGCCATTCATGTATCTGGACTCTGTTTCAGATGACGGGTCTGTCTCAGATGTGGGACCTGGTGAACTGCACTACATACCGGCACGTTGTTGGAGACACACCGGTGGCAGCAGGTGAGCAGTGTTTCCTGGGTGCACAGTGTCGGCACTCTCTCTCCCTCTCTTCTTTTCTCCATCTCTCTCTCCCCCATCTGTCTGTCTATCTCTCTCTCACCCTATCTGTCCGTCTATCTCCCTCTCCCCCTCTCTGTCCGTCTATCTCTCTCTCTCCCTCTCTGTCCATCTATCTCTCTCTCCCCCTCTCAGTCCATCTTTCTCTCTCTCCCCCCTCTGTCTGTCTTTCTCTCGCTCACCCTCTCTGTCCGTCTTTCTCTCGCTCCCTCTCCTTCGCTCTCTCCTTCGCTCTCTCTCTGTCCTTTGATGTGCGCAAGACACACCTTCTCATCATGATTTTTGTCTTGCAGGCTGTGACCTACGGATTGTCCCGAGGGGAGCCGACATGTGTCTTCATTTCTGTTCTGTATTTATTTTAATAATTTATCATTTGTTGCTTCGAAAGTGAATGTATGATGCTCATTTTTGTGATGAAACATGCATGTCACCAGATGGGATTATGTGACATCATGTGGGTTATTTGGTATATGATTCCGTGTGGTTGATGAGACATATCTTTGTCCGGGGATGGGTGGGGGGTGCCTGGAGTGGGGCCCCAGGGGTGGGGGAAGGTGGTGTCCTGGGGGTGAAGGCAGTGGGTGTTGTTGCCCTCTTGGGGCTCCAGGATGCATGTTCTGTGGCTCCATGACATCTGTTGTTCTTCAGGTGTGGCTCTGGGCTGGGCTCTCTTTTGTGGTGCAGGTTGTAGTCCGAATTTGCACCAGTTCGGAGCAGGTGTTATGTTCCTGGTGCTAACGTGCCTTATCGCACGTTTATTGATCTGATCGCAGATCAGGCTGGTTGTTGAGAATGTTGTGGTGTTGTCGCACCTTTTTGCATCATCCGCTTTGGTTTTGCTTTGTTCACCCTAAGTTGGCAGGGTTTGCCCAGACGTGGGTCCCTTGCTCACTTTGCCACTGGATTCAAGCTAACCTGGCTGATAACGGCTGATTAGACAGAAACCGGTCCCATGATGCTTGTTTCCGGTCCAGGGAAGACATGGCTTGGCAGTTCGGGCTGGACTGTTCCCATGAGGCACAGGGTCAGACTGATTTGCATATGGCCATGTCTGAACTGGGGTGGTGGAGTCAGCTAAGGAATGATGATGGATTAAACCCAGATCAGTTGACTGTGGGTGAGTGCTTGCAGTGTTCAACACTCCATCCATCATCCCCTTTGGTTTTGCTTTGTTTGCCCTAAGTTGGCAGGGTATGGCCAGACGTGGGTCCCTTGCTCACTTTGCCACTGGATTCAAGCTAGCCTGGCTGATGACGGCTAATTAGCCAGAAACTGGTCCCAGCATGCTTGATTCCAGTCCAGGGAAGACATGGCTTAGCAGTTCAGGCTGGACTGTTCCCATGAGGCACAGGGTCAGACTGATTTGCATAGGGCCATGTCTGAACTGGGGTGGTGGAGTGAGCTAAAGAATGATGATGGATTAAATTCAGATCAGTTGACTGGGGGTGAGTGCTTGCAATGTTCAACACTACGTCAATTATCCCCTTTGGTTTTGCTTTGTTTGCCCTAAGTTGACAGGGTATGCCCAGACGTGGGTCCCTTGCTCACTCTGCCACTGGATTTAAGCTAGCCTGGCTGATGACGGCTGATTAGCCAGAAACCGGTCCCAGGATGCTTGTTTCCGATTCAGGGAAGGCATGGCTTGGCAGTTCAGGCTGGACTGTTCGCATGAGGCAAAGGGTCGGACTGATTTGCATATGGCCATGTCTGAACTGGTGTGGCGGAGTGAGCTAAAGAATGATGATGGATTAAACCCAGATCAGTTGACTGGGGGTGAGTGCTTGCAATGGTCAACACTCCGTCCATCATTCCCTTTGGTTTTGCTTTGCTTGTTCTAAGTTGGCAGGGTATGCCCAGACGTGGGAACCTTGCTGACTGTGCCACTGGATTTAAGCTAGCCTGACTGATGATGGCTGATTAGCCAGAAACTGGTCCCAAGATACTTGTTCCCGGTCCAGGGAAGACATGGCTTGGCAGTTCTGGCTGGACAGTTCCCATGAGTCACAGGGTCAGATTGATTTGCATATGGCCATGTCTGAACTGGGGTGGTGGAGTGAGCTAAAGTATGATGATGGATTAAACCCAGATCAGTTGACTGGGGGGGAGTGCTTGCAATGTTCAACACACCGTCCATCATCCCCTTTGGTTTTGCTTAACAACTATATCTTCTTGTTCTCAAGACAGTTGTACTTACAGACACAGGCAACTGCCATGGGCACGTGTTTCGCCCCCAATTATGCAAATCTCTTCATGGGCTGGTGGGAGAAGCACGTGGTCTGCACAGAAGACAAGGTGGTGATCGTGCGAAACTCCTGAAGCAATTGGAGTCAAGATATATAGTGTACCTTAGAACACGCACACCTTAGAGGCTGAAAAGTGAGGAAGCATTGTGGTCACATATTGGTTAATAATGATTTATTCCCATGTAGGACAACAGAATAAGCCTTGTTAATATAGTTGGTTTTCCATAGGGATTTGGTAAGACATTTAAGTAAACAAAATGACTTGTTAAATCAAATTGGGAGTTTATGGTGGTCCGGGGTAACTTAGGTTTCAGATATATGTGCCTATGAGACGTTAGCCCATTCAGGGCATGATTAGTACTCGTATTTTCAATTACTGCGAGCATTGAACAATACATCTATGCTTAAATGAATTTTCTTTAATAATGAAACCCTAATATGTGATTTTCTTGAGTGCTAAAAATAAATATCTTGTTTTGAATAACATTCAGGGCGTAATTTAGATACATGGAGTAGATGCAATATTGCAACCATAGGAAATATCTGTTTACCATAATGATAAATTTAGATTTGTTTATTGAAACTTATGATTTTATATTTTTGGAAATTATACATTTGGGAATATGCCTTTTGCATAGCATTTCTCAAATGGCATGTACATTGTCATCAAACTCTAATTCAGGATAACAGCCTTTCCATTAAAACATTTTCTCACTTGGGCTATAACTGCATGTTTTAGGATGGCTGCTAAAGATAACGTGTACCAATTGACTTGCTTATATAGTCTATTATCTATTTCTTAGAATGAACTGCTGCCCACTGAATCATGATTTTGTTATAAGGTGTCTTTTCACATAGGTTACTGACATTGACAAAGTCCAGGAGGTCGAAACACTAGTAGGTAGTTATAGTTAGGACCTCGTTTCTATTCAAAAAGCATTTTTTTCTTTTGTCTATATCTTTTGCGCAGTTTGACGAATCTTTGCAAAATTTTAAAAACTGATGGTTCACTCAGGTCAGCTCCTTTCTTGAAAATTTCAGGGTGATTTATCAAGCGAGGGAAGAGAAAAAAGGTCTCAAACATGTTTTCCCGATGTTGATCTCCATAGGAAACTTTAGACAAAGCTACAGTCCGAGCTGCTGAACGGAATTACACCAAATTTCGCAAAAGATAGGTCTTGGTTTAGAAAGCGTTCCTTTTTTAAAATGGTGTAAATCCATTTAGTCGTTTCTGAGAATTTCAAAAATAAAAAAACATCAATATCTGGTAACCGCAGTGGATCCGCGAACCCTCTGGATCACGAGCTTCATTTTGATTGGCTGTCAACACTACAGACCAAGAAGTGTTGGCAGCCATTTTGTTTTCCTAGCTCCTCCTGATTATTATCGACATGTTCATTTAGTACACAAAAGAGAGCGGAGAGATCTCCCAGTTGTCGATTATACTGAGACGGCATGGGACAAGTATGTAGATTTCAATAAAGGTATCTTTCCCTATATAGGTACCATATCAAATAGTAAGCTGATACGCAGACTCACCAAGACTCTTGAAGCTGTAGTAAACGAGACTATAGCCGCCCTAGGCAATCTGACAGAGGAACAATCAGTGATGAGAATTGTTGTTCTCCAGAATCGTCTTGTCCTTGACGTCATCCTGGCCGATAGGGGCGGAGCTTGCAGGGTCATCGGATCCAGCTGCTGCATATTCATACCAGAAAATTCGCCATCTGTATATAAAGCTATAACACGCCTTCATAAGATTGTAAGCCAGATACACGAAAATCCAGGCACTTGGACGTGGTCCGGGTGGTTTTGGAGTGTGATATCAGCCTGGGGATGGAGAGTTCTATCCTTCCTAGGTATTGGCCTTCTTATGCTCTTCAGTTGTTGTTTATGCCTACAATGTGGACCAGCGATTTGTGGTCTGTGTGCCACATCATGCATTCCATATCACAGTTCTCGTTCAAAATACCGGAAGAAGAAGGAAGAAGAAATGATGCTCCATGAGCAAATCGATGGAATGATGAAGATTGATATCTCTTGAAGGGCAAGTAGGGGACAAGGAGGGAATGTGGAAATGTGGATTTTCCTGATCAGTTATGTCCCCTATCTTGGACCCCAACGGATCTATATGCATGTTACAAGTACATGTATGTTCCCTCCAGTTCCAGTTTCTAAGACGCAAACATATGTGTGTCTACCGTCGACATGTTCTCTGTCAGATCCGCCATCGATGGGCTGGATATTCGATTCCTAGGTATGAAAGGCCACCGACTTTATATGGCTAAGTTACTACATTTTTACAGTTCAGGCAAGTAGGCCCGATTCTGTCCTCGAAGCCTTTCCCTGCTCTCTGTCTCTGACAGCTTCAGCTTGAGCTCGCATCTGTATCCATGAACTTTGTCCTACTCCCTGTGCAGCTAACGGTGCCTGCCTCGGCCAGTTTTCGCCTTCCTGCCAAGAAGCTGTATTTCACCTTCGAATTATCTATTTTGCTCTCCAGCCGATGCATTCCTGTCTAGTGATTTAGGTAAACATTTCCTTTAGCTCACAAGCAAAGGACTCAGCCTTTCCGTCCTCCTGCAAGTGATTCATAGCCCTGTTGCCATGGAAAGTTTTCTGCCCCTCGCATCTCATATAGACACTTAGACGCTTGTACACGCACACACAGTTAGTATAGAATAGATTCTGTCCGAGAGTCCTTCCTTGTGGATAACATAGTTCTCTAAACATAGGATGGTAGATATGATTTGGGATTAGGTTGACTTGACCCCCCCGACTTCTCGTCTCCACATGTAGAGCTAAATGTCAAGTCCCCTTCACCCCCTAGTTGCACGTCAATCACACGTCATACTGCTGCGCACGCATCTATGTTAAGTATTATCGTATAGATCCACCTATGTAAGATAATCAGAGCCAATCATGTTTCTTTTTGCTCCTTATTACGCCTAGTTTCAATTACGTATCACTATGTTAATTTATCTTATCAATTGTTACGCCTTTTTTGCATTTGTTTCATTGTAAGTGTATGACCTATAAAAGTTACTTCTTGTCAATAAAGTATTGTACTTCACTTCCTGAACCCTCGTGGTGACGGAACCTGAAGGCCGCGACTCGAGTCGGCCATTTTTGATGGAATAAAGCCCATTTAGAAAACCTCTTATACCACGGATTCTGCCTCTTGTTATTCTGAGCTATTTTACTTTATTTTAAAGATTCCGTATGAAATTCAGTTTAGGTAAAAAAAGAATATTTACCACAGGTAGAATGGAATCACAAGAAAAAAGGTTAACATTGAAGAAAAGGGGGCAGGGTAGAAACACCCTGACCCTCTAGGCCTGCTCAGGGGGTCCCTCCCAAAAAAAGCATGTAAAAAAAAAAAATAATTGGCTGGATTTGCGCTGGGTTCATGAATCCTGACGAATTTGTTTTAAAAAAACGAAGTGCGGGCTTCTGCACTTCATTTTATAGAAGACCCTGGGAGGGCCAGGTTCTGGGGGAAATATTCAATTATCATGGGGGTCTGGTGGGGGACTGCCACCTCCCCAGGGCTTCAATGGAAAAGTGCATTGGGGGCTCCTGCCCCCCCACGCTGCTCCAAGTATCGCCACCTTAGAGGGGCATAACTTACATTTTGAGGCCCCCCCAAGCCCCGGGGACCTCCCTAGGGCTTTATTTTAAATAAACAAGTGTGGGGGGGCTCCTGCCCCCCACACTGTCCCGGGAACCACCACCTCCCTGGGGATTCGGTAAATTAAATACGGGGGTCCGTAGGGGGCATTGGGACTCCCCCCCGGTTCCCAACGTTGAGGCCAGGCCCCCGGGGATTGGGTCCCCGGGGCCAGTAATGACCCTGGGAATGGGGGCCCTCCTCCTTTAAAATGAAAAAATACATATATAAGAGGCCAGTGCTTGTGGGGATGAGGACCTCAGGGCCCCCTGCCCGTTTAAAAAAATAAAATTAAAAAATGGCTCTGGCCTTGGGGGATAGGGTCCCCTGGGCCCCAAAAATATTAGGATAAGGGGACCACACAGCCCCCTTCTAACAAAAAAGAAAAGCTGGCATCTCGTCGGAGGCCCTGCCCCTCCCTGAACCACTCTACAAACACGCCTCCTGGCACATTCTAAGTAGGTAGAATTAAGTCCCCTTGAATCCTGAGAGTCCCTGAGGGCCAACTAGCCCACCAGGTATCTCCAATAAGCCCCACACAGTGGGATTGCTGAGAGGTGGTCTGAGGCCATGCCCCTTTTTACACTACTCTGCAATCGCACTTTTTGGCACGCTGCTGGTGGGGCTATGAGGTCCTCTTGTGTTTTGAGGACCTCAAGACTAAAGTGGCCTTCATCCCCTGAGCAGCTGTGCGCCAGGAGGCATGTTTGCAGAGTGGTGTAAAAAGGGGGCGTGGTCTCGGATCACTCTCAGCAATCCAGCTGTATGGGGATTACTAGAGATAACATGAGGTCTAGTTGGCCCCCAAGGACCCTCAGGAGGCAAAGGGGACTTCATCCCCTAAGCAAGAGCACACCAGGAGGTGTGTTTGCAGAGTGGTGGAGAAAAGGGGTGTAGCCTATGTCCACATCTCAGCAATCTCACTATCTGGGGCTTACTGGTGGTATCAGGTAGGCTAGTTGGTCCCTAAGGACCTCCAGCAGGAAAGGGGACTTTAATCCCCATCGAAGAGCGCGCCAGGGAGCGCGGTTGCAGACTGGTGGTCAAAGGGGCCGTGGCCTGCTATGAGAACTTACCAATGCTGCTGTGTGGGACTTGGGGGCCAACTACCCCTCCTGTTACCTCCAGTAAGTCCCACACAGTGGGATTGCTAAGAGGTCTTCTGAGGCCATGCCCCCCATTCTCCACCACTCTACAAATGCACCTCCTGGCACACTCCGGGTCGGGGGATGAAGTCCACTTTACTCCTGAGGGACTTTGGGGGCCAAGAGGCCCTTCTGGTACCTCCTTTAAGTCCTATGCAGCAGAATTCTTGAGGACTGGTTGGAGGACCAGCCCCCTTTCTCCACCACTCTGCAAACGCGACTACCAGTTAAACAAGCATTTGTAATGTAATAGTTAGAGCTATTGAGGTTGTAAACGTAAACTTTTTTACTAAAGTATTTGTGAGTGGAGTGGATGTAGGTTGTGTGTAATGGAATTATGTAGTATGTTGTGCAGTGAAATTATGTGGTTAGAAAGTATGTGGTAATTAGAGTATAGGAATTATGTAGAGTGTGATTATATGTTATGGAGAGTAATTATGGAGTGTGGTGGTCTCTGCTGTGGAGTGGTATCCTCAGATTTAGTCTTCCTTGCTTCCATAGAAGCTAAACTATAAACTCAATGAGATGAAAAAAGAAGGAACCACAGAGGAGCACTTTGAACCTAGTCAGAGTTATGAGCAGGGCCACTGGAATTCTGCAACTGTTTGACTGCACTGACTTTCACACAGTTATACATTTTCCGCATTTGCCACATAATCCATCATCTACTGCATAATCTGCAGATTTGAACAAAAAAAACTATGTTTCTAGCTAAAACGGCTCAAACGTTACCTACCATCCAGAAACAAGTGTTACAGCATGGAGGAAGGCCCTTTGCAAACCTAGAATGGTCACCTGTTACTTATTTCTAAATGTGGGTGTTAAATAGGTACTAATGGTGTGCAAACCACTCTTGCTTCTTTCTGCACCTCTCTTGCTTTTTACGGCATTTCTGTTGCTTCTTTCTGCACCTTTCTTTCTTTTTCTGCACTTCTCTTGCCTCTTTCAGCACATCTCTTCCACTTTTTGTACCTCTCTTACCTCTTTTCGCACCTCTGTTACCTCTTTCTGCACCTTACTTGCTTCTTTACACACCCCTCGGGCATCTTTCTGCACCTCTCTTGTCTCTTTCTATAAGCCACTTGCCTCTTCTGTACTTCTTCTGATTCTTTCTGCACTTCTCTTGCCTCTTTCTGCACCCTCCTTGACTCCTTCTGCACCTCTGTTGTTTCTTCCTGCACTGTTCTTTCTTCTTTATGCACCTCTCTTGCAAGTTTTTGAACCCCTCTTGCCTCCTTCTGCACCTATGTTCCTTTTTTTCTGCACTGCTCATGCTTCTTTTTGCACCTCTTTTGTCTGTCTCTGCAACTCCTATTTCTTTATGCACTGTTATTGCTTCTTTCTGCACCTCTCTTGCAAATTTCTGCACCCCTCTTGCCTACTTCTGTACCTCTCTTGCCTTTTTCAGCTACTATCTTGCCTATTTCTGCATCTCTGTTGCTTCCTTCTGTACTTCTCTTGCCTCTGTCTGCACCCATGTTGCTTCTTTCTGAACTTCTCTTTCCTCTTTCTGCACCCCCTTGCCTCTTTCTGCACCCCTGTTATTGTTTTTGTAACTCTCTTGCTTCTTTCTGCACCTCTCTTGCTTCTTTCCGTACCCCTCTTGCCTCTTTCTGTACCCTTCTTCCCTCTTTCTGCACCTCTCTTACCTCTTTCTGCACCTCTCCTGCCTCTTTCTGTACCCCTCTTGCCTCATTTTGCACCTCTTTTCCTTCTTTCTGCACTTCCCTTGCATATTTCTACACCCCTCTTGACTCCTTTTGCACCTCTGTTGTTTCCTTCTCTACTGTTCTTGCTTCTTTCTGCACCTCTCTTACAAATGTCTGCACCCCTCTTGACACCTTCTGCAACTCTGTTGTTTTTTCTGCACTGCTCTTGCTTTTTTCTGCACCTCATGTGCCTGTTTCTGCAACTCACTTTCTTCTTTCTGCACTTCTATTGCCTCCTTCTGTACATCAGTTGCTTCTTTCTGCACTTCTATTGCCTCTTTCTGCACCCCTCTTGCCTCTTTCTGCACCAGTTCCCTTTTCACCTCTTTTGTTTCTTTCTGTCCTTCCATGCTTCTTTCTGCACCTCTCTTGCTTCTTTTTGCACTCCTCTTGCCTCTTTCTGCACCCTTCTTTCCTTTTTCTGCACCTCTCTTGCCTCTTTCTGCACCAGTTCCCTTTTTCTTCACCTCACTTGCCTGTTTCTGCAAATCTCTTGCCTCTTTCTCCAGTTCCCTTGCCTCCTTCTGCACCTCTTTTGCAAATTTCTGTACCCCTTTTGCCTCCTTATGCACCCCGCTTGCCACCTTCTACACCTCTGTTGGTTCTTTCTACACTGCTCTTGCTTCTTTCTGTACCTCTTTTGCCTGTTTCTGCTCCTCTGTTGCTTCTTTCTGCTTTTCTCTTATATATTTCTGCATCTTTCTCCCTCTTTATGCACTACTTTTGACTCTTTATATGCTTCTCTTGCTTCTTTCTGTACCTTGCTTCTTCTTTCTGTACCTCTCTTGTCTGTTTCTACACCTTTCTTCCTATTTTTGCACCTCTCTAACTTCTTTCTGCAGCCCTCTTGGTTCTTTCTGTACTTCTGTTGCCTCTTTGTGTACTTCTCTTGCGTCTTTCTGCACATTTCTTGCCTCTTTCTGCACTACTCTACTTGTACTTTTCTCCCTTTTTTCAATACTCAAATTGGAAGTGCAAGCTCTCAAGTGTACAGGTCTGCGTGCTCTCAGGACTGAGGTATATGTGCACTTGTACCTGTATTCGTACATGTGTGTTGCATCTGAAGATTACTGATTATGCTGTTTGAAACACAGGTTTTCAACTATTTGTATGTTTATTTTTATCTAACATGTCACTAGGTAAAAGCAGACACACACGCATGCATACCTTCACAAACATGGTGAGACTTACAACGGCTATAAGGTTAGAATTGCTGTTTTACATTTGGTAGGCCTAACATTCTGAGCAGTCGATGAATAGTAAACCTTGAAAAGAAAAGTGAGGTTTAAGATATCTTGGGAGAAGGATTAGTGATTAGACTACTTTGTATGAGTCTGTGGAAAGATACAGTCAAAGTAGGCCTTTTTCTGCACCTCTGTTGCTTCTATCTGGACTTCTGTTGCTTTTTTCTCCACCTTTCTTCCTCTTTCAGGACTTCTGTTGCCTCTTTCTACATTGTTCTTGCTTCTTCCTGCACCTTTCTTCCTTTTTGTGCACCTCTCTTTCCTCTTTCTGCACTTCTCTTGCTTCTTGCTGCGCCTTTCTTCAGCATCTCAATCAATATCATCAAGTGATCATCCATTGCCAATGGTCTGTCCCTGAAGAAGTGCCTACAGGCCTGTAAGCCCAACTCATGCTCAATGCAAGTATAAAGTACAACAACATCCACTGTTGCTAAGATGTATGAGTGCTTCCAAGGTATCTCTTGTATTTTGGATATAAAATCCATGCTATCCCTGCAGTAAGAGGGGAGATTAATCACATAAGGACACAGAAAATGGTCAAGGTAAATAAATCTATTCTCAAGTAAAATGTTTTTGGCTGATATGATTGATCTACTAAGGGGGTCAGTGGGATGCTTGTGTACCATAGGCAGCATATGAAACAGGTGGTGACCGGTGTCTTTACAAGTAAAAAGTGTAACTCATTGTAGCTCAGAATTCCCCTCTGGTGCCAGTTGTTAAGCATGCTGTGGTACAAAATAATAGTTTGACTGTATTGTGTAACATTAGATCTCATATAATTGCCTGAATATTCTAACTGTTTTTTGGCCTCCGCCCTGTATTTGTTTATGTTCCACAGTACCACATTACTACCCTTGTCTGATGGTTTGATCACACATAAGTCAGATTTCCTAAGAGATTTCAATGCAATTAATTGTCTTTTTGTCAAATTCTCCGCAAAATGGTTGTTGCCTCATTTCCACACCTCCATGAGGTTGCGCAGATTTACTTCATGGTAAGTGTCAATGTTAAGTGTAACAGGATTGAAATTGGATTTGGTTTAGAAATCATTTCTGCTTTTTCTATCAATGGTGATACCCTTCCCGTTCTTTCAAACCCAAGTCTATTTCTCTCAGAGGCAAGTGTATCAATGTCTCCGATAGAAAGGACATCAGCTACCAGATCCAGAGATGCACCCACACCACCCTCTGCAACCGATTTCTCTTTTTTCCGAGCATGGGTTTTCAATAGTTGTAATTTTCTGATAAAGAAGAAAAACATCAATTCGGATATGGGAATAATCTAAATTTGCGTTAGGACAAAATGACAAACCTTGTTCTAAAACAGAACATTTATCTGGGGTAAGGTCATGGGAAGTTAAGTTTAGTTTACTATAGTAAGGTTATTCTCACCCATCATTTGTTCCTTCTGGTTTGCGATGTTCCTCTCCCACGTGGCTTGTCACTGCCTTTCATATATATCAAATTCAATCTCCAGTTCCCCCTCCAAGCCGGACATCGACACAGCAGCCTCAGTTGTATTTTTCATACTCTTTATTCACTACTTGCTGTAACGCGTTTTGGCAGAATCTCCTGCCTTGCTCACACACTGAGCACCATTACTCCCCGTTCTTTGTTGGGAGAAGTCGGTCACATGAAATATAGTTAGGCTCAAGATTCCCTCGGACAAAACCAGAGAAATTCAGCAGTTTTAGTTAGCTGAGCTAACTATAACTGCTGAATTTATCTGGTTTTATACAAGGGAAACTTGGGTCCAGGCACAGGCTCCGAGAGCATCACCGGTGGAGGGCGAGGGTGCGCCAGGCAGTGTTTAGCTGCTCTGGGATCCAGAGCACCCATAACCAAATGATGCACTGGTGGTCCAACATCCTGGACCGGGAGCAGGACCTGCTGGACCTGCTAGGTGTTGAGGTCACAGGGCTTGGTGAGTAGCTAATTATATTACTATTGTGTTCTTCTGTTCTGTGTTATTGTGAATATGTTTTTTTCCCAAATAGCAATAATGCTACTGCTGCTTACATGCAGATAACTTACTCGCTGCTAACTTTGGGATTCCTTGCTGCTGACCTGCTTTTCGCCCGTGAATCAGGACTGGAGGGGAGTCCACGTCGCTTCTGCCAGGGCCTCTGTGGAGGCTGCAATACCGGGACTGCGAGGACCAGGGTGCCTGTTCTCCACCTCATACTGCACACCTGCCTCCTCTTCCCGGCCCCGCCTCCTGTGACTACAAGACGACTCGCGGCCCCCGCTTCGCGGGAGCCCCTCGCTGCTAACTTTGGGATTCCTTGCTGCTGGCCTGCTTTTCGCCCGTGAATCAGGACTGGAGGGGAGTCCACGTCGCTTCTGCCAGGGGCTCTGTGGAGGCTGCAATACCGGGACTGCGAGGACCAGGGTGCCTGTTCTCCACCTCATACTGCACACCTGCCTCCTCTTCCCGGCCCCACCTCCTGTGACTACAAGACGACTCGCGGCCCCCGCTTCGCGGGTGCCCCTCGCTGCTAACTTTGGGATTCCTTGCTGCTGACCTGCTTTTCGCCCGTGAATCAGGGCTGGAGGGGAGTCCACGTCGCTTCTGCCAGGGGCTCTGTGGAGGCTGCAATACCGGGACTGCGAGGACCTGGGTGCCTGTTCTCCAACTGATACTGCACACCTGCCTCCTCTTCCCGGCCCCGCCTCCTGTGACTACAAGACGACTCGCGGCCCCCGCTTCGCGGGCGCCGCTCGCTGCTAACTTTGGGATTCCTTGCTGCTGACCTGCTTTTCGCCCGTGAATCAGGACTGGAGGGGAGTCCACGTCGCTTCTGCCAGGAGCTCTGTGGAGGCTGCAATACCGGGACTGCGAGGACCAGGGTGCCTGTTCTCCACCTCATACTGCACACCTGCCTCCTCTTCCCGGCCCCGCCTCCTGTGACTACAAGACGACTCGCGGTCCCCGCTTCGCGGCTGCTGCTCGCTGCTAACTTTGGGATTCCTTGCTGCTGACCTGATTTTCGCCCGTGAATCAGGACTGGAGGGGAGTCCACGTCGCTTCTGCCAGGGGCTCTGTGGAGGCTGCAATACCGGGACTGCGAGGACCAGGGTGCCTGTTCTCCACCTCATACTGCACACCTGCCTCCTCTTCCCGGCCCCGCCTCCTTCCTGACCACTATCTTCTTTAAGGGTCTCGCTTCCACGCGCTAGCGGGACGCGCGCGGGGCAAAGAGCGGGCCGTTTGAGGCCGTTCGAGGAAGGGAGAGGCAGGGCCAGGGCAAACCCTCTTTCATTTATTCGTAACAGTCGCGAGCGAAGCACTGAGGACCCGAGTACCCAGGATGTCTGCTAGAGAAACTCGGAGCAAAACTGGGCATGCCGCTGCTAAGCCTACAGGTACTTTGGACTTATACTTTGCAAAGGCTGGCTCATTACTGATTGATGATATTACCACCCTAGAGAAGCGCATTTTGCTAGAAATAGACTGGGTAAGAAGATCGTCCCTGGGCCCTCTTAAACATGCTACCTCCCCACTCCAATTGCAAGAACCTGTTAATTTTGCCTTGGGGGGGGTATCTGGATCCCCGACATCCCTGAATCCAAATAACACGATTTCATCTATCGTGGATTGTGAAATTTCCACTTTGGTTGATTTCACCACACTATCCCTTCCGCCCCCAAGGCTTTCTAGCGCGCCAGTTACACGTAAAACAGACACTGCCTCTGAGTCATTCACTGTTAATAGCACTACCTCTAATGCGCAGCCGATCCAGAGGAATTGTGAGGGAGCAATACCCAAACGAAAAGGAAGGGCCCAAATAGTAGGGGGGCGCAGACCAAAGAATTCAAAGCATGCCTTTAGGGGAGAAATAAACTCTCCGGCTGTGGCTCGTGGGGGAGAGGCTATATCTCTAATCCAGGCTAATAGACCCTCGAGCCCAAAAACTTCAATACGGGAGGAGGGTCTTTCACTCGCTGACATAAAATCACTTATGAGTGAATTGCTCACCCCCCTAACAGATCGTATGGCAAAACTGGAATCACGCCTAATAAATTTACAAAATGGAATGGTTCAGTTACAAGATACATTTAAATTATCCAACACAATTACAAAGCCCATAGAAGCATCATTACCCAGGGTTAGTAGCGGTTCACAACAGCCCGCCCATCCACACCCTACCAGATCTATTTCTTCCCCAACTCCCAGGTCCATGATTCCCCCTCGGAAAATTATTCCCAGCCTCCGGGACATCCCACTTCTCTCCCCCACACGGATGCAGGAACCTGATAGCAGGCACAGACCAGTTAATTTGCCGCCCGAGTCAGCCCCATACACAGTTATCCTAACGGGTATTCCGGAATTAAAACCACTCACTAGTGAACCAGTGATGGCCCTGAAAAACAAGGTCACTCACTGGCTCTCAAAAAATAGGCCTCTACCTGAAGGTATTAACAGCGAGGTCCTTATGGTAAGGAGACTTCCGTGGCTTGGAAACACCCAAAAAACTATTAAGGGTGACTGTGTATTGATTAACTTTAGTGATCCCCGCACAGTATCTCACATATGCAGCTGGCCATATTTAACACCGGGATCTTCCATTCAATCTTTCCCGCTCTCATTTTTCTATCCACCCAAAACAACTGCGCAAGCTAAAGAAGGATGGGATCTTGTACCTAGGAAAAATGGGACTAGGGCCCAAATGGCAGACGGGGAACCCCGGATGATAGGTCGCCCCAGCTTCGATCAAATCCCAACCCACAATCGATTCTGCACCTTAGATATGGTGGATTGACCGTCTATGCCCTTGGGTGGTGGTGCTTCGAACAAAACCAAGAATAGTCAACTAGCATCTACCAATGCGAAGGAACACCCTCCCCATATCATAGAGAGTGAAGAGGACGGTTCAGGGGCTGTTCCTTTCCTTCCAGTCACTCTATCTGAGAGGGCTACTTTTTGAACAGATTATGATTTAACCCCAACTATGAGGACAGATCTGTAAGGGGCCTTATCCCCAAGTCCACCCCATCTGGCACTAAGTTCCTCTCACCTTAAAATTCTATCCTGGAATATTGCGGGCCTTTCCAACAAACTGAACGACCCGTCTTGGTGCTCTTTTATGGAGCAGAAAGATATTTGTCTCCTACAAGAGACATGGGCTAGAGAGGACATTGATCACATGGGCTTTGCAACATTTTCTACACATGCAACGTGGCGGGGTAGAGGGCGCCCTTCGGGTGGACTCGCAATATGGGTGGCTACTGACCTAGGTTGCAGGGCGGATGTATTTCCCACTAATTCAGCAGATATTCTTGCTGTGCTGCTGGAGTGGTCGAATGCCGAAAGTCTCCTGTTGATTAACATCTATTCGAGGCCTACTAACATCACCCAGGAGTCACCCACTATAACGGAGCTTGCATTACTTCTAAATGATATACCAGAGGGCACCCCCTATCTCATAGGAGGGGACTTCAACTGTCACTATGAGCCCCTCCCAGGCTTCATGGAGGGTTTGGCTACGGAGGAGGATCTTTTGTGGCATATCCCACCTACACAGGCTCCGGCACCAAAAACATGGTCCCCCTTAGCCCTGCAAATTAATTCCCTAGCTTTGAAATATGGCCTTCGGGCCTGTAATGGCAGGTTTAACTCTGACATTTCGGCAAAATGCACTTTTAATAGATTGGGCAGCGAGTCAAGATTGGATTATGTCTTGCTCCCTGTGGCTTCTTGGCCCTATGTTAGTGATTTTTGGGTCACTAATAGGGATGATAGTGATCATAACGCCCTCGAACTAAAATATAGCCATTCTGGTTTCCAGTCAGCTACGGGAAATCAAATGGGTGAATCCGAGGCGTGCCGGGCACTTGAGAATAACAGACGCAGAGTGAAGTGGGAGCACATATCTTCCCACCCGGACAAGATATCTAATCTATATGCACATGCTTTGCCCTTACTCGAAAAACTCGAGGTGCTTGTGGAGAAAGACATCACTGAGCACATTCATTCTCAACTCCCACAGCTACACGCCGACCTTATTAGAACGGTACATGAATTCCTAACTAAACCAATAACTAGGTCTAATGGAAAAACTTCGGGCCCCTCTTGGTATAATGGGGCTTGCCGTAAGGCAAAAGCCGACCTGCTGAGATCAATTAAGGAAGGAAGGGGTGGTGGGGACATCAGGGCTAGACGAATAGCTTATAAGTCTGTGACCTCTAACGCTAAAAGTGAGAGGGAATACAATAAATGGATCAAACTTACTAACTCCCTGGCCTGTGCAGACTCGCGCAAATTTTGGCGCTGCGTC
This sequence comes from Triturus cristatus, assembly GCF_964204655.1. Taxonomy (NCBI): domain Eukaryota; kingdom Metazoa; phylum Chordata; class Amphibia; order Caudata; family Salamandridae; genus Triturus; species Triturus cristatus. The sequence continues at coordinate 1,487,162,396 of NC_140591.1, read as the reverse complement.
AACACAGGCTCCGAGGATTTGATATCTGCCATAGAACCTAATATTTCATCTAAGGTTTGGCAGGACCATTTCCACTCTCTCTACAAATCACCTGAGGATGCTGGGGTAAATTCTAGCTATCCCTACTGTCCCCCCGAGGCTGGCGAACCATTCACACTTAAGGAGGTACGAGATGCTCTGAGAGGACTGGCATCAGGAAAGGCACCAGGGCTTGACGGGCTTCCGGGTGACTTGTTCAAGCAGGAGCCGGATGTCTGGTCCCCCTATCTCTTGATTCTCTATAATGCCATCTTGGGCGGCATGGCCATGCCGGGCACTTGGCTGGGGGCAGAGATTGTCCCAATTTTTAAAATGGGCTCGCCTCTGCTCCCGGCCAATTACAGACCCATTAGCCTCATAGATGTACCGCAGAAGATTTTCGGCAGACTCATTTTAAATCGCCTCCAGGAATGGATCAAAGATACGGTGACTATGAGTCCCTTTCAAGCGGGTTTCCAACGGGGTATTTCTACGACCGACCAAATCTTCCGCTTGAATCTTCTCTACTGGAAGACGGTGTTGATCGAGGGCGGTGTTGGTCTTTACACAGTTTTTGTGGACCTACGTGCCGCTTTCGATTTGGTGCCTAGAGACAAGCTCTGGTCGGTGCTAACGGACATGGGGGTTCCCGCCGACATCCTTTTAATTTTAAGAAGGTTGCATCAGGGGAATTACGCAAAAGTAAGATGTGGAAGAGGAGGCACCCTGTCAGACGCCTTCCCTGTTGATAGGGGAGTCCGTTAGGGATGTGTCCTTGCCCCGACCCTTTTTTGTTTATTTGTCAACGGGGTTGTAGATTATCTTTACACCCTGAGTGATATTGATGCCCCAAAGTTGGACGGCAGCAGGGTCCCTGCAATTATGTTTGCGGACGATACCCTGCTGCTCTCCAAATCCCCTATGGGACTCCAACGGGTGCTGGATGGCTTTGCAGGATTCTGTGTGGAACGTGGCTTGGAGATCAATGCCGCTAAGACCAAATACATGATCTTCAACCCCCCTTCTTCTTCCACACGCGCTAACCCTAGTATAGGGTCCTCTAGGCTGGAGAGGGTCTACACTTTTGAATACCTGGGCATAGTCATCAAACAGCGTATGACCTGGGAATCACACAAAATAAGGGCAAATATGAAGTTGACTCAGCTGGTGGGCGGTATAGGCAGGATGACTAAAGGACTCACTTATAGGCCCCTCGGTCCACGTATACAAATATATAAAGTTCAGGCCAGGGGGGCCGTCACCTACGGAGCAGAAATTTGGGGGCATACGTCTTCACAGAAATTACAGGTAACGGAGAATACTTTTCTTAGGCAGTTGACAGCTTTACCTGTTAGTACACCTCTCCTGCCACTTAGACTAGATCTGGGTTTAAGACCGATCTCAGAGGAGTTGGGCTTAAAACCCCTAACCCTCTGGTGCAAAATATGGTCTTCCCCAGAACTCCTCAAATACAGAGCAGAGTTGACAGAGATCTTGCGCCTTCGCAATAAAATACAAATACCATGGTTAACTTATATAAAGCATACTTGTGAGGCACTTGATAGACCAGAGCTGTGGCTTGATCCTGAGACTGCTTGCCCCAGGGTCTCTCGTAAACTCATCACGAAGGTCTTCCGGGAGTATCATTTACGAGATGCCATTAGGAATGTGAGGGAGGGATCCCACACTGCCCATTTTTTGGCCTCTAAAGACTTTTATCATTTAGAGTTGACTCTTAATGATATGGGCCCCACACTCACAAGGAAGCTCTATTTGCAATGGCGCTACAATACTCTCCCTCTCAGGGCACATACTGCGCTTTGGGTACATTCGGACCATACGGCTTTATGCCCTTTTTGCGAGCAGACACCTGAGACAGATTTACATGTTCTATTTTTCTGCCCGACGTATCAAAGAGCAAGGAAGTACTGGCTCCGCCCCCTACTTAGAAATTTGGGTTTTAAGCAATACGCCCCCGCCTTTAGAATATTGAAGTCTGACCTTTCGCCCCAATTGCCTTCGCTGTTGCCAAATTTTTAACGTCGATGTGGTTCACACGCCTATGCCTTCTTAAACAAATTTCAAGCAGAGATGATCTAACGAGTTAACTTATTTCTTTTTAATCGTGCAATGCTTTTATACTGTAATGTGTTTTATTGTATTTTGATGTACTCTTTTATGGTCATGTTGACCGAAATAAAGATATTTGATGATGATGATGATAACTTTCTTTTAAAAATCTTATATTATTCTTGCCGACAGATGCTCGGCACTACTAATCGTACTTGTATGCAACTTTGCGCTCACTTGGGCTGGTCATTTAAGAGAGGTAAGAGAATTTAAGTTAGGTAATGCATATAGGAAAGACTCCAGTCCTTTCCTTTGTCCTGTCAGGCTGTCCTGGCAGGCTGTTACTAAGATAGTGGTAGTAGTTAGCTAGTTAGTTAGTCAGTATTATTTGGTAATTTTACCAGCCTGTGTGACGTGTCCTCTCATGTGACTTCAGTCCTAGTAGAACCTTTTGTAGTTCATATAGTGAGTGAAAAGCAACCAACCTATTTGGTGTATGCAATATGCAAGCATCCATCTATGCAGACTTAGTGAATTGGCCTGTCAAAGAGGGTTGGAATTGAGACTGGAGATGATTGCAAATGAGATCGGAACTTAAAAGCAAATATAATTTTGTTTGCAATTCATTACAAAGTCTTTGGAATAAGCAGGCTTGGTAGTTTTAGGATTCAGGAATCAGAATCGAACTGTGGAATAATAAAGATAGAATGGTCCATGACTGTGATACTAGTCTGATCTGATATAGGATAGGTCAATGTTATTGCAATTGCCATTTCCTGTCTAAAAATCTTTTTAGAGCGATTATTTAATATTTATTTATTTAACACCAATATTTATGTATTACATGATCAGCATCCAGGGGCAAGAAGAAGAAGACGGGGTCTGCTGAGGTGGGTGCGGGAGCCCGAGGGGCCTCCCAGAGGCAGGAAGCCTCAGATGCAGATGGCTCTGCTGGCCCCAGTAAGTCCTCCTGGTGTTATATTAATATATATTTCCCTAACTTTTATCGCTCTATTATTTCCATTTCCTAATTTAAATTTTTCCCAAATCCTCTTCGATCTATCTGTTTCTAAATTCTTGTTTTTGCTCCATTACCTACTAACATTGTTCTAGTGTATGTTTTGTTTTTACATCAAATCAATCTGCCTCCGACTCTGTTTTAGTCTGTCTGTAGCTTGCTTTCTTCTGGTTTTCCACTCAGCCTTCCCTCTCCCCTTATATATTTTGTGGATTGCCTAGTGGTGGTACTGTAAGACTCGGAGAACCATTGGTCCAACTACAGAATGAATGAGTGAATGAAAACGTATTTATAAAATGCGTAGCTACCCTGAGGCATCCTAGCGGTAATAGCAGCAATGGACAGAGAAGACAGCTTCTTAGGCGGGATTTTGGAAAAAAACAAGTTTTGAGGAGTTTCCGGAAGGACGGAAGGTTGGACTCCCAATGTAAGTGAGGATGGAGGGCATTCCAAAGCTTGGTAGCATTATAAAAGAATGAGCGTCCGCCACTTCTTACTTTTATTAGTTTTGGAACTGCGACGAGAATGAGGTTGGCCGAGCAGAGAGTTCTATTAGGGAAGTGAGGGGAGACAATAGATTGAATGATTGTTCATCCTTTCCCCCAGAAGGGCTTGTGGGCAGTAAATAAAGCTTTAAATTTAATTCTCTCTAATACAGACAGCCAATGAAGAGCCTTTACTGCCGGCTTGATGGCATGCCAGTAGTGGGTCTGTAGGAGCAGACGAGCTGTGCAGTTTTGAACGATCTGTAGCTTGGAGGAGTTGCTTGGGGAGCTCCTAGATGGAGAGCATTCCCATAGTCTAAGCGGGAGAGAATAAGAGCCTGGACCATTAACCTTCTGGCAAGGAAGGGAAGAAGAGGAATGACTTTGTAAAGCATCCTCAGAATGCCATAACAAGTGGCCGATAGTTTCGCCGCCTAATGTCCAAAATTCAGGGAGTGGTCCAGCCACATGCTCAGACTTTTAATCTGATTTTTTGGTGCAGGGGCAGGGCCAAGACAATTTGGCCACAGTAGCCCTGGGTTGAAGATGGGAGAGTTGCCTAGGAGCATAAGCTCCGTTTTTTCTCCGTTCAGTTTCAGGCAGGAGAGCTCCATCCATTTAGCTACCTTCGCCAGACAGGGGCCCAGGCAGGAGGTTGAATTTTCCGGTGGTTTAAGGCCACAACTAGTTGTGTGTCATCAGCGTATGTAACTATCTTTATGCCAAATGGACGGACTATCTCAGCCAGCGGGCTCATATTTAAATTAAACAGTGTATGGCTCAGGGAAGATCCCTGAGGAACACCGCAGCTGAGAGACATACGCTTAGAGATGATGCCAAATGCGGTGCTGAGGTCCAGGAGGATGATAGCCGCTGTGCCACCTTGATCCAGAATTTTCATGGACTCTTCAACCACCGCTGAAAGAGCAAGACCTGTCCCATGTTGGGGCTGGAAACCAGTCTGTGAGGAGTGCAGAAGGTTGTTGGACTCCAGGAATCTGGATAGGACTGAATTAATATGTCTCTGAAGGATTTTACTAATCGCCGAAATAGGACGATATCGAAGAATTGTTCCAGCGTCTAGGTTCAGAGCATGAGGGTGGGCAGGATCCCTGGGAGAGCCTGATTTTACAAGGGTTGAAATGGATTCTAAGGACTTAAGTCCAGCAGAGGGATTTCCTCCAACAGAGCTTGAGTGCAATGAGGAGGGATATCCGTAAGCGACGGGTCAGTTCAGTTCAGTTCAGAAAGCTTTTATTCGGTTTGCATAAAACAACCATATAAGCTGGACAATTACATTCAACATTTATAAAATCCTCTACGTGTATAATTATTACAAATATGATGTTGGCAATATCCCTTCAACTCTATAGTTATTAAAATATATGTTCATGATAAAACATCAAGGTGCATTGTGCTAAACAGTGCCAGAATCCAGATATACAAGAACTCATTTGTATAACTATTACAGTACATAAAGCTGTGCAAATTCGCTATGATGTGACATAAGCTAATGTGCAAATTTGCGGTATTTATCCAACTATTACATTCTAAAAAAGCTGTGCAAATTCGCAAAAAAGTGACATAAGCTAAAGTGCAAATATGCAATATCTACCCAACTATTACAGTACATAAGGCTATATAGGTTCACTTTAAAATAACATATGTTAATGTGCAAATTTGCAATAAAAACTGGGTTTTCAGAGTAGTATCGACTTTCTGGCAACTCTGCATTTCATTATAAAATTAGCCACATAAAAACAGATATTTGGGCTCTCCAACTTACATAGTAATTTCATATCATTTATAGTTGAACGGGTGTTATATTTTTAAAAAATCGGTTTTAGATAGTATTTCCTGAGTGTTACATAAAATTTGCAAAAAAGTAAAAAGTGGCAGCAACTGTGGTTAGAAATATTATCACATGGGCACTTCACTTTGGAACCTATTCCCATATCCGGAAAGGCTACGAGGTGGTGAACAATTTCCAACCTAAGACGAGATAATACAAATCGATGTGAAGATCTTGTCACATCTACTAGATACTGCTGGAACCCACTTTTAAGTTCAAGTTGCCTATAAAACACAAGTGTTCTTTGGGTCCCTATTAATTTATTATCTCGTTGCCCCCTCTTATAGGACAGAAAGGAGTCTTTTATCTCTTTTTTTGATAGTGTCATTGGTAATCGGACTCATCAAGGATATTAAAATCAAATAATAAGTTGTACCAGTGGTTAATGTAGCTTATCCACGGTATACGAGTGCAGAAGTCCAGCTTTAAACAATCTTTAATTATGGACTGTGTGAACTCAGTTTCGCTCTTGGACCAGATAGATCGCCAGAAGGTTAGAGGCCGTAAAGCAGCCAAATCAGAAATATAATTAAGACCGGTTTCCAAATGAATTAACTCTGTCGAAGCTGAGACAGGGGCACTTAACAGCCATTTAAGAAAACTATTTTCATCTATTTGGAGTTGGTCAGCAGGATAATGACCCATATTCCGGCCCCATACAGGGCTGAGGAAACACATCTTACATTATATATGTTCACCATATCCTTTGGTCTCCGGTCCCCCAATTTGGCTGCAAACCTAAAAATGCCATTTGTATTCCCAATCATTTTATATCTAATATTTTCATGTTCATTGGTCCATTTACCGTTTTTGGCAAAAGTAATGCCTAAATAACAAAAAGAGTTAACAGCATGAATTTTAAAACCATCTAAAAAAAAAGGGCCTTGATGAATTCGACTTTTTGCCACATGTCATAGTATAAGTTTTTGATTTATTAATTATAAGTTTCCTGCCTTTAATAAAATCTGTAAAATTATTAATAAGCCGTTGAAGGCCTATTGGGGTACATGAAAGTAAAACAGCATCATCAGCATATAATAATACTGGTACTGCCTTTTTGTCTATCATAGGTGCGTCTGCTGGAATCTGACTTAAGACCGTGGCTATTTGGTTAATAAATAAACAAAATAGGAGGGGGGCCAAAACACACCCCTGCCTAATACCTCATCTTACATCAAAAAAGGGGGTTCGTTCACCAGTTGGCCCATATCGTACACTACTGGATAATCTCTCGTATACTCGTGCCAAAAAGAATACTATCTCTTTCGGGGCCCCAGATTCAAGCAGTACTGTCCACAATAGAGAGTGGTCCACTAAATCAAAGGCGCTGCTTAAATCAGCAAAACATAAAAACAAATTACCCCCTTTCACTGTTGTATATTTATTAATTAATAAATCCAGATTCACACATTGTTCAAAGGGTACCTAGGCCTTTCCTAAATCCGTATTGAGCAGGAGTTAAAATCTTGTAATCCAAGGCCCATGTTTCCAATCTTTTCAATAGGACCCTGCTCATGACCTTTATTGAAGAATCCAATAAGGATATTGGACGATAATTACAGGCTTCAGAGCGGGAACCCTTTTTAAATATTGGAATAATTAATGATTGACCCCAGGATTTAGGATAATTCCCTGCAGCCGCAGTGTTAAAAACCCTCGTAAGAATTGGAGCCCATAAATCCATTTCATTTTTATATAGATCAATCGGAACGCCATCCAGACCTGGTGCTTTTCCCCCTTTACTATTGATTAACCCTTCTTGTACTTCTTCCACATCAATTAGCAAAGGCATGGTGAGCCATGTAAAATCATTATTTAATAATGTGGTTAGGGGCACCTTCTCTGGATTCAAAATATTGGTATAGTGTTCAATCCATTCTGTACAATTCACTTGGGACGTTAATTCTGGAGTACATTTATCTCTTAAAACTTAGAAAGGGACTATTTACAGTTTCCCAAAAGAGTTGGCTGTTATTGGTATTAGCTGCCAGATTTAATTTGTCCCAAGCATCCGCTTGTAGTTCTTTTTTGTGAGCCAGTATAACTTGCTTATATGCAACTCGGCACTCATGTATATATAATTTATTTTGAGGAATGGTCCCCAATGCCGATTTTAATTTTTGTAATGCAAGTGTACATTTTGAATCAAACCACCTCGGGCCTGTTTTAATCAAATTTTTAGTACTTTTAGTTAATAAGATCTTTATTAATCTATTAATATCCGAGAAAACCTCTATCAAAGTGTCAGGGAGGATTTCTTCACCGAGGCAGTAATCAATTTCTTTTCTACAGTTAATAACCCCCTCCTTTTGAACTTTGGGTGGATCTACTCCAGACCATTTAATTCTCGTGCCATTAGACCTAACAGGGAGGATATTTAAAATGCAATCCTCGGAATTCACCAATTTGTTACCCCAGTCTAAGACTACAATGGAAATACTATTGTGATCACTCACCACCTGCTCAGATATCCAGAAATCGGTATAAAAGCAATTTTTAGAAATTAAAATATGGTCTATGTTACTAAAGGCATTCCGCCCGGTAAAAGTTGGACATTTAATATGATCCTTATTAAATGACTGTCAAATAAATCAAGGTAAAATTTAGCCGTTATCATATTTAGAATCGTACCACATCTACAATGAGGGAAGTGTAACAGATCATCATCATTCTCATTAATGTTACTATTAGCTTTCATAAAGCCACAGGAGTTAATTTGTGTTGAAAGACATGCTCGTATATTAAAATCACCTACCCAAAGAATGATTGCAAGTTTACTGGAGAGTGCTAATACCCTATCTATCTCTTGTTCCAATGCTTCTAATAAATCTCCCCTATCATTGGAAAAGATAGAGATATAATAATTGATTAGTATCAAATCCTTACCCTTTGGAAACTCAAAATTCAACACTTGCCTGTGATTATCTATAGATGAATAACTTATAATTTTACAGCCGAGTATTTTGTCAGATATGAGTAGCAGCAGTCCTCCCTTAGCGCTTCCTGTAATGGACGGCGTTGCACTAAAACAATATGAGGAGTATCCTTCAACCAGAACCGGAGTTGTACTCCATGTTTCCTGTAGGCAAATAAAATCATTGCCACAGGAAATAAAGTCCTGCCAAAAAGGTGTATCCAATTTTTTTGCAAGTCTTGCAATATTCCAAGTTATAAATGTATAACCCCCTTGTATTGTTGTTTGCATTCGTTGGTTTGTGATAGGAATCGTAGTTATAGTTGTATTTGCTACGTTCTCAGCATTCTGTAGCCCGATTATTCGCTCATTAACATCGGTTGTAACAACAGGGGCATGATTCCCAATATTATCATAATCTATAACCACCTGCTCGGGGATTGTATATGGGGGTTGTTGTTTACTAATTCCATTTCCTCTTTCATTTGGCCTGTAGACTACCTCGCTATGTATTCCATCGGTTAGAGGTACATCCTTAGGACTCTCTTGTCAATCATTATCCTCCAATGTGCCCAGAGGTTGGAATCTATTGTACAACGGAATAGAAAAGCATGTAGCTCGAGGTACTAATGGGGGTACTGAATTGGTAGTTGGATAATATATCTTTTGGTTTACAACATAATCACTTACAGGCAAATATCTATAAAAGAAACCCAATGGCAGTAATGTAGTATTAAAATCCCAACAGGAAGGTGGAGGGGCATTAATTATAGATTTAGACGCCAAACCTGGAGACCTAAAATGTATAATTATGCAGCCACCATCAAAGTATTTTGGTAATGGGCCTATCCAACCAACCCTTTGGGTAAGTATTATTTGATCTGCCTCCATTATGGGGAAACCACAAAATTTAGATAACCAATGCAAGGTTTTATTTTTTAAAGATTCGTTGGTTTCTAGTTGTCCTTCCCGTAATTTAGGAACGTTAGAAAGAACGGCAACGTAAGCCCCACATTCTGGTGGTAAATTATTGGCCGCTGGTATATGTGTAGTATTAGAATGATCTAAATTACGCAACTTTCTTACTTGCTCCGTGGTTTCTTTCCTTTGGGTTCCTTTACCATTTAAAGGCATAATACTTTGAACATGAGATGGTATCATTGATGCCGCTTGATTTTTCCTATTATCTGGGTTGCTGGTTTTTCTTGAAACTATACTAGGATCGGCCGATGCTAATTTTGACGGATTGTTGATCGCTAAATTAATGGGAACATTATTTGTCGACACATTAATCTGGTCTATAGGATTAACTAGTTGAGCTTGTGGTCTATACTTATCCATAAGCCCACCAAGTCTAAGGACCTCTCTAGTCAGAATATCAATTTTCTCATATAATGGCCGGATTATCTCATTGATTTTATCAGTAAGAGCCTCCATACTAAAAGAGCACATAAGTTGCTCATTGTTTGATGCAGCTTTCTGTTTTATCGATAGCCCTCTTGTAACTATTTGCTTTCCTTTCTCTGTCTTATTATTTCCCTGGCCTGTATTTCTCCTTTTACCCCCTTTGGTACAAATCGCTAACTGGGGCGAGGAGGGTGAGTTTGATAAGTTAGGTGTGATAGAGATCCGGGAGTTATGTAAAATCTCCATTTCAGCCATAGCTATGTCAGAAGTTATGTCCGGTGTTATATCTGCTATAATCCATCCTTCCTCCCTGGTTGTATGGACCTCTGCAATCACATTGACTTGCTCCCCCCCACTTGTACCTGTTCCCATTGAGATCCGTCTCTCTGTACGATCTATTTCATCCGACTGGGCACTGACTGCTTTAGTCAGGTAAGTATCTATAGTATTATGTGTTTTAGATCTTACAGGTTTAACTCTGCGTCTATACATGATTAACTAATCGCTGAGAGAGTGCTAAGTAATGATATGAATGACCAGCAGGTTTGAACTAATGTACTGAAGTATGAGAACATATGACAAATACCTAACACATATACTATTATGCGTTCTTACTCAGATCAATAGTGTTAATAGGGTGGCCCAGCCCAGCCTCTTCTGGCCTCGGACGGCCGCAGACGGCCCGCCCTTGTCCCGGGCTTCTCCCGGCGCGACCCGCGCGCGTCCTGCGGGACGAGGAACCGCTCAGCCCTTTATGCGCCTCCTGGTGCCCGTTAGCAGCGTGGGCGGCATCCTCGTCAGTAGCGGGGCTGCTGGGAGATGGAGCTCTGATCGGGCCGTGCAACGGAGCCAAGACCGGCTGATTAGAAGGACACTCAAGGGGGTAGCGGAGCAATGCCCGGCTGGGGATAAAGTCGCTCAAGGGGGTAGCGGAGCAATGCCCGGTCAAATACGATGATTTTCAGATAAGTTCCACAAGGGCCTCGACACCGCTCAGCCCTTTATGCGCCTCCTGGTGCCCGTTAGCAGCGTGGGCGGCGACCTCGTCAGTAGCGGGGTTGCTGGGAGATGGAGTTCTCATCGGGCCGTGCAGCGGAGCCAAGCCCGGCTGATTAGAAGGACACTCAAGGGGGTAGCGGAGCAATGCCCGGCTGGGGATAAAGTCACTCAAGGGGGTAGCGGAGCAATGCCCGGCCAAATACGATGATTTTCAGATAAGTTCCACAAGGGCCTCGACACCGCTCAGCCCTTTATGCACCTCCTGGTGCCCATTAGCAGCGTGGGCGGAGTCCTCGTCAGTAGCGGGGTTGCTGGGAGATGGAGATCTCATTGGGCCGTGCAGCGGAGCCAAGCCCGGCTGATTAGAAGGACACTCAAGGGGGTAGCGGAGCAATGCCCGGCTGGGGATAAAGTCGCTCAAGGGGGTAGCGGAGCAATGCCCGGCCAAATACGATGATTTTCAGATAAGCGACGGGTCATTTTGACAGGCTGCGAGAGGGATGGTGATATATATCTCTTGAATTTTCTTGTGAACTCTGCCAGTTCGTTGCAGCAGGTGAGGGAGCCATTAGTGGGGGTTTGTGGGGAGGGAAGTTTGAGGAGAGTCTTTGCAATTCGGAAGATTTCTTACAGGGAGTTACCCTTGAGGCTGATTTTTTCCTCATAATAGGCTGTTTGTGCAAATTTAATTTCTACTTGATAGATTTTGATGGTCTCCCTATATTTTAGTTTGCTAGATGCCACATAATCCCTTCTCCATTTTCTTTCTAATCTTTTACAGACTTGTTTAAATTTGAGGAGCTTAGGGGAGTACCAAGGGGAGATGTTGGTCCTGATTTTTTTCTGATGGATATTTTGGAGAGAACATGGTCTAAAGAGAAACCGGTTCATTCATTAAACTTATCATTGGCCATGATGCGGTTTGATTTGCTAGAAGGCCTGGTGGCTTCAAGAGCTGAGACCCACTGTTCTAGGGGAAGTTTAGACCACAGGCGTTCCTGGCTACTAACCGTGCTAAAAGAGTAGAATGGACCTATGGTGCCCGATGACAGGGGGATCAAGAAGTGGTCTGACCATGGCAGCGGGATGGGAGCCCCCAACGAAAGTTCCTCACTATTAGTGAAGATAGGGTCCAATAGATGACCTTTGAAATGAATGGCTCCAAAAACTCTTTGTTTAAACTGAAATGCTGAGAGGTTTCTAACTAGCTCAGAATCGGAGCTGGCTAGATTAGCAACTGTTTCGGGAAGAACTTTGAGAAGCTGTCCATAGGGTCAGTCAGGTAGAGGGTCTGCCATAATGCGTCATTTGAACAGGTCTTTGTATATAATAGCAATGCCACCACCTTTGCCGCTTTCGCGGTCTTTCCACAAGATGTGGTAACCAGGGGGAGGGATTATACAAGGACAGGATCAGACTGATTGTTATGCCATGTTTTGGTTAAAAACAGAACATCAGGGAGTTCCTCCTATAATAGAATTGAGATTTCAACAGAGTGTTTGGGTAGAGACGTACAGTTTAATAAAAACATTTTTTTAAGGTGCAAGGTTCTTAGAGGATGTCTGGGCTTTAAAAGACAGACAGAATTTAAAAGAGAAATGGGAGCATGTAACATTGTCCTTAGTTGGGGATAAGGAGAGAAACTACTAGTATTAATAGTAGTAAGGACTCCTTACTACTACTAGTACTAGTAGCACTAATCTGCTGTGTAGATTGCATGCCCAAGTAAGGTATTCTACGCAGGTTTGTTGAGATGAGAAGGCTTTCTTTTACTGTTAGTGCTACTGTGCCACTATAATTTTATGTGTATAATTTTGTGCTACTGTTTTGATTACAAGTATTGATTACAATTGTCTTTTTTTCTTTCTTGATATAGCTACTCCTTCCCCAACAGGCAGGAGTTAGTAGCAAGGACACGGCAGCGGAAGCTGGAAGCCATCCGGGCCGAATATTCCTGGCTAGTTGTCCTGGCAGAGGAGGATGTGGCAGAGGGTGAGTACTCGCTTCAATCCTTACATCATGTGGGCTCCGACCCGGTCGCTTCCTGAGCGAGCGCGACCTTGGCGTTTCTCATGGGTGTCCGGCGCGCCCCCCTCCCTCTCTCGGTTCCATCCCATCCGCTATCGTTAGACATGTGACCGAATACACTCAACCTGAGCGTACCCCTTACTGTCTCTTGGCTGCTGGCGTCATGGAATCATTGATCCTACCCATATGGGGGAACGCGGACCACCTGAGTTGTTTACCCCTGTCGCGCCACCTTAGGCAGGCATACCACGGAACTAGTATTGATAACCACCTTTCTCCAGAATAACCTTACACTTTTCATGTTGATTATGTGTTACAGGACCCAATCGGTGTCCAGTTTTTATGTAACCGCCAGGACTGTTGCTAGCACTTCTAAGCGACAGACCAGGTGAGTCTACCCATCCGTCGCCTATTACAGTTTTAAGCTTTAACATGAGGTTTTATTGGTGAATTATTGTTTCCATAAATTGTATCCTTTTATTCCTCACCATCCTTATTGTCCGCACTCCTACTGGCACTATAAGGTGATAGGACCCTTTTAATGATCATACATGGTACGGTGACCCACGCTCACATCATTTCTACCATGATTGTGTCAACATCGTACTCCACTCTATAATACAATAATTGTGTCCATAATTAAGGGCAGCCGAGATACGATATGACCATTATAGCTAAATATTGTGTCTAACATTCATTCATGTTTACATTTCAGGTCACGGACCTGTGAACTTGGTATGTAGAGTACACTTGACCATTGAGTGTAGATAGCTTTTTTGTTTTTTGATCCCGAAGAAGTGCCCAGATCCTCCTGACTCTAGAGGCATGAAACATGTTGATCTTGAGAGTAGAGCTACATGACTAGACACCTTACATCTTGTATTCTGCCACTCTCCACCCTTTTACCCAGGCAGTTTACCTTATGAATAAAATAATGGCTAGGACAGACTGACCTGTTTTAATCCACTTTCACTCACATCTACACAAACTAGGCCCCTCACCCCCACTGCACCAACCGGCAGGAACAAAAGATCCCTGCTAAAGAGCCCCGGTTCAGGAGCCCGTCGGGTATTGCAGCGCCGACCTGACGAGGGGCAAGCTAATATGATGAAGCATGACACCTAGCTTGCTGGGTGTGTGAGAGCTCTAGTTCCGCAAAGGGGATTCCACCTTTCCGTTTCCCTCACCATTCACTATCTCCGGCCCCTTTATCTATGTTTCTGAGGAACATTATACTTTGTTTGCATACAGTCTCCTGGGGCTCGTATTGTGGACCTCGTTAAACAAGCCCCTCTGTCCCCTCCTCTGGATAAATTAAATAGCACGAGTTTTCACCCACGGGACTTACATATAGGCTACCAGTGGATCACAATTCGATCCATACTGGCCCATTTCATTCTCACCTGAACCTCCCTGCAGTGTTCAGTTCTCATGGATAACCAAGGCCTAAGCTTCGGCGATGTGGCAGTCTCTGATATACTAGAGAGAACCCCGTCCCTTTTGGGGAATGATGGTAGTTCCGCATCAGGTTCACAATCAGAAGACTGGAACTCCCTAACATCATTGAAAAGAGAGTGGCTCAAAATAACTCTCCATGGCGCTCTCATGACAGAATACCTACGCGCCAATGTTGCGCCCACAGGGCTAATTGTTAACAATTTCCCCAGGTTGTTTTTAGATGATGCCACCTTCAAGAAACAATGGTCCCTGGTTGCGTGGAAATGCCCCAGGGACTTATTGGTACTCATCATTAACACAGCAAGAAGGTTGGCAGATACTCTTCTTGTTCGAATACAAATCGCAGAAGGAGCACTCAAAACAACTATTCAAATCACAGCATATAAAAACAAACTAGCCGAAATAAATGCTGAGATTACCGATAACAAAGAATACCTCATGAAACAGAAAATAGCAAAACTACAGAAGGATATTCTGAGATTCAATAAAGAAAAAGTGTATCCATACCTCAAGGCAGACTATACATCCACAAAAACCAGTTATTCCTCTGACGACAACTCTGATAGGAGAGACTCCACTGATAGTAACTCGAGTACAGGGAGCTGTGGCAGCCACAACCGGAGGAACCAACGCCCTAAACAACACTGCAACGTACCAATCTATCAGGGACCCCCTTTATACAAAGGCCAACCACCACCACCCCCCTTTTCGCAATACCCACCGTACCAACAGGGACCCCCTCAATTCTTTAATAATGGAAACCCCCCTTTTTTAGACAGAGGTTGGGGCAGAGGAAGAGGGCGCAACAGAAGAGGCTCGCAGAAACAGGTCCAATGGCAGGACCAACCCACGGGAGGCATGGGCACCCGGAGCAAAACACAAAGCAAGAGGAATTAGTGGTAAATCTGTCTCATCGCATCCTCACAGCCACAGAGCAGGCTGTACTACAGAAAGGCCTGGGCTTTGTCCCCACCCCTAGAGTGGACAAGTTTAGGGATCTTTGTGAGGTACAAAATCTATTTCGCAAAATACGACTGAAATCTTACTTTCAGTATAGACCACCTACTGAACAAAACGACTCGGACTGAGGAACCCCTCCGCTTTCACTCCCAACAATACCATGATCCCAGTAGAAATACTGATGTTCGAAAAGGCAGTGCTCAAAGATCTAGCACTAACACATGATCCCTCTTCCTTTCACAACCTTTCCAATATTGAAGCACTCACTGCGAGGGACCTCGCAGAAGACAAAACCATAACCATTAAACAGGCCGACAAAGGCGGGCCACAGTTATTCAATCCACAGTTTACTATTATGAAGAATACAGACGTCAACTGTCTAATGACAAATACTACACCCCCATTACAATCAACCCTACTCCACGCCTCATTAACTCTATATCTATGATGGTACATGGGGCAGAGATCAATGGTTGGATAAGTCACAAAGATTCAGATTTTCTGGTTGCTAAGGAACCGAGGGTCCCCTACTTCTACACCTTACCCAAAATACATAAAGATACGACCCCGGTTCCTGGCTGACCCATTGTTTCAGGCATTGGCTCTATACTTGAGCCATTGTCGAAGTTCTGTGACCATTTCCTACAGCCTTTAGTGAGGGCAACATCTTCCTTTGTGAGAGACACTACGGACATCCTCAGAATCATCGAGGAAACTGAGGGCACTGACGAGATCGACCTCCTAGTCACGCTTGACGTGGAGGCTCTATATATAAATATTCCTCACTGTCATAGAATCGGCTTTGAACTCTTTGGATTGGCAATCCCCTACTCCAGTCTCTTTTATCGTGGAATGTGCTACCTTGGCCTTAACTGAAAATTTCTTTGAGTTCTAACAACAACTATACCATCAGCACCAAGGTACTTCAATGGGGAGCACTTTTGTCCCCAGCCTAGCCTGCCTGTACATGGCAGCCTTTGAGAAGGATGTCATCAGCAATGACAACAATCCATACTATAACAACTTGAAACTTTGGAAGCGCTTCATAGACGACATCCTGATCTTTTGGCACAGTACTCTTGCCACTTGCAATGCATTTGTGGAGTGGATAAATAACCAAAATAACTATTTGAAATTTACGCACACTATTTCAGAAACGAATATAGCGTTTCTTGACCTGAATATCAGTTTGGGGGAATCTGTCTACCTCCCTTTATAGGAAACTCACTGATCGCAACATTTTACTCCTGTATCAAAGTCACCACCCCAAAGCCTTAAAGGACAACTTACCCTTTGGTCAGTTCTTGCCCATCAGACGCAACTGCACAACGACCACTGATTACAAAAAAAAATCAGTTACGTTAGCCAACAATCTCAAAGCTAGAGGTTATCCATCCAGAATAGTTTATGACTCTATGAAAAGAGCAAGAAATAACCCCAGAGAGTCATTACTTGAGATCCACCATAAACCCACTACTGACCAGATCACGATTATATTTAGTTGATATAATTAAACGGAATCACACGTTCAAGAGCCATGTCCCGATGGGTTTTTGTTTCATCAGAGACGAGGGGAGATTTAAATTTAAATGTAAATACAATCTAATAGATTCATGGTCATAATACTTTAAACAGAATTGTCTTTGATAGTATTACAATGGAATTAGAACCCTTTGGTTATAAATGCGCAATATCAATTGAGACACCTGGGGCATATTGATAGTAATAAGATGTCGGGATGTTGAGAAAACGCGCGACAAATAAGCCTTAACATCCACTCCTATCCTTAGGAAACCAAGGGAAAAGGGTTTAATTCAAAATGAAATTGAACAACTAAATATAATCGAGAAACTTAGAAATCCTGCATAATATCAGTATGATGGGCAGTTAACCTTATGGTGAAATAATACAAATAGTTACAATAGACATAATAAGATATCAGAATCAGGGAAACAGAAAGACATGATATCTAATACACTTATTCTTATCACCTACACAGACGACCCGGGAGACGATAAATTACAAATTCGCCCCGAGATATAACAAGGATACGCGATATATGGATCTATACCCACAGGGAATATTCGCGTTTCCAGACAAAAAAAAAGGTGAGCCCAATGTGACAAAACAACCGCCGTATCACCAGGAGATGTTTAAGATTGATTATTCCTCCCTATCAAATTTAATGATACTTATACAAAATATGTGTCTTGTAGCGACCGTGATTAAATCCGGACACTAACATGCACATGGATTGAAGGCTATCGTGCCAAGGTGTATAGTGACAAACATTAAGCAGCTATCACAAGCCTTCAGCCATCCGCAAAGGACTCTAGAGGTACTCCCCAAGAGAGGAGACATTCTCGCCAGAATACTGTTGTATCGGTGAGTGTCATGATCAAAACACTGAACAAGATCGCAGAACAGAGTGAAGTGAAAGTCTATGTGCTGAATGAGGAATGAATGGTTCATTGAGTAAGAAATATTTTTTCTTTTAAGATATAGAAAAGCCCGCCGAATTGTATGAAGCACTTATGTTGTTGTTGTATGTGGGTTGTTTTAACATGTTTTTTATTATGATATTCAACATTTGGATAAGAACTATACATCTGTATGGGCTACTTTTGCAATCTGATGAATGTGGAGAATTTCAAATTGCCATACTTTGATTTCATAGTGTACAACTATGTTTCTCCAATAGGTAAATTCGATACCAGATTTGAATATAAATACACAAGGAGAAAATATCTTAAGTCCTGAAGAAGGTGGCTCTATGTGGAGTTTGTTGCCACCGAAACGCGTCGACGCTTGTGTTTTTGTTTATTAAACTGGGTAGAATCAGGGAAAGTCAGGGATCAGTGACTTATGCCTGACACTGTCTTCCTTAAATCCAAATTGACATTTGTATGACACATTGTTTGTCTATTTGTGTTCTCCTTTCTGTAATATGTAACTTTTATAACTGCAAAAACGTTTTGCGATTTTATCATTTTAAACTGTGCATGCTTTGATTTCTTTTTTATAAAAGACCTTCTCAATGAACTCGTATTGACAATTAAAAATATCTATATATTTGATACCATTTTTGTTTCACGACTAGTGCTTCAGAAAAATTCAGTGGGGAATGGGTTATGGAAGTGTATACATGAGCCTGTGTGATGATTGATATAACAGTAATCAATGACTAATAGCCAAAAGGTACACATTTTTTTTATGCTTGAATTAATTAATTTCCATAGTATATAAATTTTTACCTCCTCCAAGCTTCTTGTCTTACCTGTGATTGTTGTTTAGGCGAAGCGATGGCTTCATGATGATGGTTTGGTTTCCCAAGGTGCAATGGTTGGTGGTGGTAGCAGTAGTAAACAGTTGGATTTGTAAAAAAAAGAAAATTAGACAGTCAGTCACCTGAGGGAGACTAGGGAATGAGCAGTTGAAGTACAGTACACAAGAAGAAGATTGCCAAACAAGAAACCATGGTGATGATAAGCAATGCTAAAGTAAAATAAAACATAATGATGGCAGGGATAGCCTAGTAGTATAAGTTACACACTGAAGTTAACTTGCTCAATGAAGTGGAAAAGTGTAACCTTTAGTGCTGGAAAGATGATAAATCGATTCCGGCAATTAATTATGATGGATTATGTTCCTTTGGAAAAAAAAATTGAATTGCTAATACTGAGCATGGGTGGGAAATATAATCTATATGTTGACAGTGCAGGCTATATATATACATATATATATATATACATATATATACATATATATATATATATATATATATATATATATATATATATATATATATATATATATATATATATATATATATATATATTATTTATTATCTACTGGCGGTCGCCAGTAGATAGTTATAGTTAGGACCGTGTTTCCATAGGAAATCCGCAACATTCTATTTGGAATAACTTTGGCGCCGATTGACGAATCCTCGCGAAATTTTCAAACTAGGTGGGGCGCTCTGCTCCGCTCCTTCCCTGAAAGTCTCGGGGGGATTTGTCAAGCGGGGGCTGAGAAAAAGGGGGGGTCCCAAAACACGTTTTCCCCATGCATTTTTCCATAGGACATTTAGTCCAAGCTACAGCCCGAACGGCTGAACAGAATTACTTGAAATTTGGCAGAGAGGTAGTCCTTAGGTCAGGGATGTGCCTTTTGCAGGTCTGGTGTAAATCTGTTCAGTATTTCCTGAGAAAATAGCATTTAAATCAATATATATATCTATAAGCGCGCACCGTGCGCGTACGCTGCCGTGCACGAGCGCGATTCTGATTGGTTGTTAGATCTTAGTAAACATTCGAATCGGTCGAAACCAGGAAGTGTCTGATGAATGCAAGCCCCAGCTAGGCCCGCAGAATACAAGGGTTCGCTCTCCTGTAACAAAAGCTAGAAGGAAGTTGGCACGGAAACTGCAAATACAAAGACCCTTAAGGGTGGTCCTACAACCTACACAACACTCTTCAGTATTGCATAGAGTAGCACAAAGAACTTGCGTACACGGTCCCCTTTTATACACAACAGAGGGGCTCATAAGTGGGTGGATACAACATAGAGCAAAACTTATTACCTTTTATGGAAATTTTCGATACAGGATCAATATATGGGCGGAGTTAGCAATCTCCTGAGCCCGCGAAAACATGGTCAAACAAGGACTAACTGATAACAGATGTGGTCAAGTCTGGGCATGCGCCAGACGGACAAAGGAGCTATTTATAGACTGTTACTAGGCAGATTACAAGAGCAACTAGCGGAAAGGAAGGACTCTTCTCGTGCAAAGCACGTGGAGACATGACAATACAAGATGGAGTCCAGACATTAGTCAACATAAGACAAGAAACATGTTCTAAGGGAGGGAAATTCATGTCTTTAGTGAATGCTTAATCATATCGCTGTTTTAGTTTTCAACAGACGACCCTTTCAGCATTCACTGAAGACATTCGGCTTATTAGGATAATCATCATATATATCATATATGTCAATTTTCATCATCTCTTCCACCTCTTTGGTTAAATGTTTCTGATAAGTGACATTGGCAATAGCTTTCTTATCAGGAATGCAGAATGACACACATAGAGAACAGAGTAAAGGACCACACTGAACACAGATGCAACAGGAAAACAGAACTGCTACAATAATGCAGAGACCAGTTAAGACTTTCCATCCCCATGTAGTGATCAATGCCCAAAACCATCCAGAAAAGGTCCAAGTGCCATTTTCTATATGAATCTCAGCCGCGATTTTATGCAATTTATTAATAGCATTATAAACTGATGGCGTATGGTCAGGAATGAACACACAACAACTACTTCCGATAATTTTACATGCTCCACCTCGGTCAGCTAACATAACATCTAATACCATTCGATTCTGCAATGCAACAATTCTGGTAATTTGTAATTCTTCCGTAAGATTCCCAAGAGCAGCAGCGGTCTGATTCGTCACAGCCTCTACAACTCTTGTTAACCTTCGAACCTTCCTACTATTTAGGGCAGCTCCAACAAAGAAAAACAATCCTAAGTTAAAATCAACATACTGCTGTAAGCTAGTATCAGTTTGATCAACATCATCAATAGATAGAGTACGTTTATACCTATTTACGGTTACATTGTTCAATAACTTCAAATCTTTATGATAGGATGCAGGTGCTAAGAATACAGGGGGTAATAAAAACGCTACATAACATACTCCGGACCAGCCGGCTGGTAAGCGATAATAGCCCTTATTCCCACATACGAAGTATGTGTTATGGGAGGCTAAGAAAGTACTATTATTTAATCCGTCTATGTTCAATACAATAATGCAGTCACTAACACCAACAGGAATATAACCCACACTCTGGACACACAGGTCCGCTTGAGCTTGTGCCACTTGAATCACAAATTGTTCGTTCCCAGCAGTGTCTCTGGTGTTCGTGAAGATGTAGGGGATCGATTCATTGTCTGATCGATATTCTTCCCATTCCCATATTGTCCCATTCGCTTGTGGATAGCCATCTTTATCTTGATGACATTCCCTATTGAGTCTGAAAAGTAATCGTCCCACTGTGGGTTTCCGTGTAGCGAAAAGCAAAGTGTACCATGCTCTACAAGAGCCATTATGAGAGAAAGGAAGAGGTATGAACGGCGTTCCTCCTTTCTTCTGATGAGCTGGCATCATACCACATATCCAACAGTTCGTAGCATTTGTAGCAACATGCGTATGATGCAACATCTGGATGAAAGTATTATTCAAATAAGACTGACGATGCTTCAATTCTTGATACGGAAAGGTATAAAAGTAG
Organism: Triturus cristatus; assembly: GCF_964204655.1. Classification (NCBI taxonomy): domain Eukaryota; kingdom Metazoa; phylum Chordata; class Amphibia; order Caudata; family Salamandridae; genus Triturus; species Triturus cristatus. The sequence continues at coordinate 1,487,140,892 of NC_140591.1, read as the reverse complement.
TGCTCCTCAGGCACTGGAGTGGTCAAAACAAGCAACTCACGGGCAGGAGTCACATCCTCAACAAACCATGTGGTTATACCAACAATAGCTACAATGATAATAAAGCTTGTCGCACAAAGAATCTTCTTCTTTTCCACCTTGTAGTAAAAAGTCAATATCTTCCTGAAACTAAAAGGTTGTCAGAACTCTTCCCCTTAGGCAGCCGTTGATTACTTCACCAGCGGGCCAAGACGGGTGTCACTACACTAATGCAGGCTGATCCCCCCCCTTGCCTCATTGGCTCTCCGTTTCACTAACCTAAGGGCCGTTCTGACAACGTGTCCTGATACCGGAAAAAAAATCACTTCCTTGGTCTGAGATGATATCTTCTTGCTCCAGGAATCACTTGGTCCGGGAAGAGCTCCTCAGTATCATTCGGTTCCACAGCACGGCCTTTCTCTGCAGTCAGGACTTCTCGATGGTCGGTCAACACAGCAGGCTCCACTAATCCAGGTGGCACTTTACGACAGTGCAAGGAGTGGATCCAGTTCTTCCGATTGGAAACTCGCACAGCTGTCCTCGTTGCGAGCAAGACTTGCTCAGGACCAACCCATCTCGGCTCCAGACTGTTCGTCCTTTCGAACACCTTGATCATAACGTGATCTCCAGGTCGGAGATTATGACCTTCACCTTTGGACCGATCAGGGAGCGCTTCTCGAACCTGTTGATGAATAGAAACCAAATTATCCGTTAACTGTGCCAGATAATCATTCATCATTACACAAGGTACATCATACACTGACTTCGGTTTTGGTGGACCCCAAATATTCATTGGGCGTCCGAACACGATCTCGTAGGGTGTGAGACCGGTCCGAGAATGCGGTATCGATCTAATTGACAATAATGCCAGTGGTAAAGCGTCTGGCCAAGTCAAAGAAGTTTAAGCTTGGATCTTAGCGATCTTAAGCTTCAAAGTACCGTTATATTTCTCAACCAATCCCGCAGACTGAGGGTGAAATACTGCATGAAATTTCTGGGTAATGCCTAGGCCTTTCAGGACATACTTGATAACATCTGCTATAAAATGAGGTCTGTTATCACTCCACAACAATCTACAAACACCATATCGAGGGAAGAACTCCTTCAATAGCATCTTAGCTGTAGTCATTGCAGTATTGTCTTTCGTAGGGTATGCCTCAACCCATTTACTGAAGGCACAAACCACTACTAGAACATACTTCAGATTGTTACACGCTCAAGCTGAATGTAATCCATCTGCAAAACCTCAAAGGGTGCAGTAGGTGTCGCAAATCCTCCTGCTGGAGTTCGTGTACCCTTTCCTGGGTTGTACCTCAGGCAAATCATGCAGGTCTGCACTACCCTCTTTGCCGTACTAGCGATCTCCAGATGCTCCCAAACTCGTGTGAGTAATTTAACAATTGCGGAAGCTCCGACATGCGCTAGTCCATGTGCCATCTGAACCATAGGTTGCACGAAAGCTGTGGGTAACTTCCATTTATCCATCTGCTTACTTCTCCAACACCCTTCGTCATCTAATTCTCCATCATTGGACCACTGTTCCCGTTCCTTATCGGAAGCGGTTCTCTGTATCTCCAGCACTTCTCTCCTAGCATCGTGCCATCTTTCTGCCTGTGACTTCACAACATACATTGCAGTAGCGCCAGGCTGCATTGCAGTCTCTCGTGCCACCCGGTCTGCTAAAGCATTCCCTTCTCCAACTTTATCAACCACCTTTTTATGGGCACTACATTCAACTATAGCAATCTTCTTTAGATATGTTAATGCAGTCTAAAGGTTGTGAACTAACTCTCCATACATTATCTGTGCTCCATGTGACGTTAGAAACCCTCTCTCCCTCCAGAGTAGGCCGAAATCGTGCGCTACTCCGAAGGCATAGCGGCTATCTGTATAAACATTCACATACAATCCTGTACTGAGCTCACATGCTCTTGTTAATGCTATCAGTTCCGCTGCTTGAGCTGATTTCTGCGGTATGCGTGCTGCCTCCACGATTGTTTGTAATGTGGTAATTGCATACGCTGCTGAAGTCGTACCATCTGGTAGCTTCAGGCATGATCCGTCCACCCACAGTTCTCCATCTACATCTGTAAAGGGCGTATCCTGGAGATCAATACTACCCTTTGTCTGTTCCTCAGTCACAAGAATACAATCATGTGCTTTTCGCGCTTCAGACTGAGTTTCTGGAAACGGCATCAAGGTGGCTGGATTTAACGTTGCACACCTCTTTAACGTAATATGAGGAGCCAAAAGCGTCAACTCGTATCCCGTTAAACAAGCACTGGTCAAATGCTGCGTCTTTGTCTGATTAAGCAGGGCATCCACAGCATGGGGAACTAATACCAACAGTTTGTGAGATAACACAATTCCCTCGCTTTGGCGTATTGACACAGCTGTCGCCGCAACCGAGCGAAAACACCCTGGTAATGCTCGGGCAACAGGATCAAGTACAGCCAAAAAATATGCACAAGGGCGCTGCTTGTCGCCGTGCATCTGCACTAAAACTGATAATGCACATCCATCTTTCTCATGCACATACAGTGAAAAGGGCTTCGTATAATCAGGGGTACCTAACACTGGTGCTGAACAAAGGGCTTGTCGTAATTGCTGGAAAGCAATTTCACACTCATTTGACCAGGGAAGAGGAATCGGAGTGTCTTTCGTCAAGAGTGCTAACAATGGCTTAGCTATGTGCGAAAACCCCAATATCCATTGCCTACAGAAAGAAGCAAGACCCAAAAATGCACGCACATCCTTCTGTGTGGAAGGTACTGGCGTGTCCAAAATTGCTTGAATACGATCTGGTGTAAGTGCACGCCCCTCCTTAGACAAAAGGTGACCCAAATAAGTCACCTTTGGTCTACAAAATTGCAATTTCTTTCTCGACACTTTGTGATTGTGCGATGCCAAAAAGGAAAGCAAGGATAACGTACACTTCTCACACAGCTCAGGAGTGTCGGCCGCCAACAAGATGTCATCGACATATTGTATAAGGGCGACAACATCAGGCAGAACAAAGGAATCCAATTGTCTTTTCAATGCTTGACTGTAAATACTAGGGCTCTCTGTATAACCCTGAGGGACTCTACAAAATCTATAAGACCTATTATTCAAAGTAAAACCGAAAAGGTATCGGCTATCAGGGTGAATAGGAATCGAAAAGAAAGCATTTTTCAAATCAATAACTGAAAATGTGGTTGCCGTTGGCGGGACCAGAGTGAGTAACATCGTGATATCAGAAACCACTGGATACTGAGGTATCACTATCTTATTCACTTCCCTTAAGTCAATGATAAAACGATAAACCTTGGTATCGGTATCTTTCTTCAAAATTGGTAAAATAGGACTGTTGCAGACATTATAGGGGACTTCCTCCACAACTCCCACCTTAATCAAATCCTGCACAATCTGTATGAGTGCCTCCTCCCCCTCCTGGGAAATACGATACTGAGGGAGGCGCGGTAACACCGCACCCTCCTGGACACTAATGTGTACAGGCGGAATCACCATCTGTCCCACATCAGTATCCGAAGTGGCCCACAAAGAATGAGGGAGGGAAGCTAATGCAGTATCCTCCGTAACCACACACATCCGGTCTGTCAGGGGGTGATTATCGTTTAATATCACACTTACTCCAGTAGGGGAGCAGTGGATCGTAGCTCTGAAGTGCTTAAGCATATCAAGACCCATAATGTTATCGGGCGTGTTCGGAGCAAGCAAAAACGGACAGGGTGCAGAAAAGTGGTCAACATGAAATGCAAGGGGTCGGGATAGAGGGCTTCGAGAGAGTGTACCATCAAACCCTACCGATGTAACCATTAAGCCAGATGGGGGAGCCCTCGGAACCAATTGTTTGGACAGTGCACTGCGAGTAGCTCCTGTATCAACTAGGAACCGATCAGTAGAACCCAAAACATTTGCTTAAACATAAGGACCCTTCTGATCAACCGGTACTTAAACTGATTCCAACCCCCATCCAACGCGATCCTATGCATGCTGCGAATCATGGTACCCAGGGCGGTCATTCCCAGACATCTGATACTGATGTTGCCGATCAAACACATTAGGTCTATCTCGTTGCTGCACAGTAGGCTCAAAGCGAGCACGATCATTGGAATTACCTCTAAAATTCGAAAAGCCCCCTCTACCTCTCGGTGGTCCCGGACCACGTCCTTGACGAGATGCATATAATACCGGACAGTCTCTAGCCCAATAACCCGACTGTTTACAATACGCACATTGATTTCTATTAACATCTGACCGACCTGAAGGGGGACCATAAAATCCTCCTCTACCTCTTTCGACACCCCGACGAGGCGGACCATACACTTGTGCTAACATCACCTTAGTTTTCAAATCTTTCGATTTCTTCTCCTCATGCCCCTTCGCTTCTTGCTCCTGACGCTCATAATACTGAGCCATAGTCAGGAGGGATGCCGGAGACGAGGTGGACCAAGAACTTTCACTCGCTTTTAAACGAGCTGCTATTCCCGGTAATAAATTCGCCACATATTTATCAACAAAAAGATGTCGACCCGTATCATCCGTAAGTGACTGACCACTGAAATCATGAAATGTCTCCTCAAAGCGCGTAAAGAAGTCTGAAACTGATTCATCAACCTTCTGTTTACATGAGGCTAACATGTTCCAGTCAATCTTTTTAGGGGGGTAATTGTTTTCAATTTAGTCAAGATAGCAGCAGGAAGATCTAAAATAAGCTGGGGTGGTTTTTGCGCGGGTTTTCTTTCCCTATCCACATCCTCAATCTCAGACCATTCGGCCTTAAAAGCGGCTTGATCATCCACCTTCTGCACAGATCGCCACATATCCGGTGGTAAAATAAGCCCAAAGAACAAATCTATATCTGCTAAAGTCATAGTACAAGAATTCAAGGCCCCTTCGACCTCTTCGTAAAAGGCCGCTGGATTCTTGCGGGGGTCAGGCATAGCATTCTTTAATGCCATAATATCAGCCCTATGCCAGGGAGTATAAACCCAATTATACACAAAATATCCCCTAGCATCGGGGGAAGATATATCTGAACTATTTCCTGCTCCTTTAGGAGGAACATACAAAGGTGCCGCCTCTCGCATTGGTTTAGCATGCACTAGTTCGCTCTTATCTGAGTGGGAGGTAGATAATTGGTCGCCGCCGGTACGTGAATCCGATTGCTCCTTCTCCCCTGCCTGCAGGCGCGCTCTCTCTTTAAGTTCAAACGCCGCGTCCCGCAATGCAAACAGCCGTCGGACCGCATCGGGTACCTTAGAGGGAGAAAAAACACCGTTACGTAATGCTTTAGCATCTGATACTACAGCATCAGGCTCGAAAACATCAGAATATTTCCGAAAGGCAGTAATCACTTCATCAGAAAAAATTGCCGCAAAATACAGCTTCTCTCTATCCTGCCAACTGTCCAAAGATTCCAACAATTCAGCAAGAGATAGCTAGCCTTTAAGTACACGTAGAGAAATTTTCCGAAGCTCACCGATACGCTCAATTGATAACATGGACCGCGTGTCTACCTTATCCGAAACCGATCCAGAATCCTGTGACCTCAGGGCAGACGCACCAACATAAGGGGGCGGAGAGCGATCTAATAAATAAAAATCATCTTCAAGATTAGTAAGGACAGGATAAAGTGGCTGGCGGACAGCATATTGACCCGAGACTTGCAGCCTACGCTCTTTCTCTTGTCCCTCCGCCAGTTCTCTTTCCTCTCGACGCTTCGCTTCCTGTGCTCTCACATGATCATTTTTCCGTTGCTCTTTATCAAACAGCGCTTTCTCACGTTTCTCTCGCTCACGCACTTCCTTCACCCATAACCGTACACATTCAAACATGTCTTGCCGAGCACGCCGTTTACACATACACTGTTCCACATACTCAATCTTACGCATATCAAACGATCCATACAAAGGCCATCGTAACTCAGGATCCTTTTTGGTGTATTTCCTCCACACTGTGCTGTACATTATAGAGGAAAGACCATGCTTCACATACATATCCCTATTAGGAGTCCCCTCTGGGGGGGCTGGAGCAGATTCCTCGAGATTTAACCTGTTTCCAAAGCAGCAGCACCACTTACGGAGTGCGCTAAAAGCAGGCATGCTCAAAAATAATGCAAAATATGCAGTATTATCAAAAATGGCACTTAAACTTTGCGCCGTTCAGATTTACACAACTCCGGAGAAATATCTCCACATTACCTGCCTATATGTGTTGCAACGCATATATTCTCACAGTAATTAATACAAAATATGACCGGTCATCACAAATCAAAACTCAAATCAAAACTCGGGGCAAGTACCGTACAACGGTTCTTACCAATCAAGAGTGTCCAGATTCCAACTGCCAAGTTCCAAAATTCGCCCAAACGGCTGTCGCGGCAAACCGACAGAAGAGGTCTCAGTCGAGGACCGGCGCCACCCAGAAGGTCAGTTCGGAAGGGAAGGAAGAAACCTCGGGATGCCAGGACTAAAAACGCCGCTGGCAGTGATCACATCCCCGGCCAAATTCCTCACCTTCGTCACGACCAATCCTTCGAGCATCCGAGTCGCCGATGAGCCCCACGTGACGGGCGCCAATTGATGAATGCAAGCCCCAGCTAGGCCCGCAGAATACAAGGGTTCGCTCTCCTGTAACAAAAGCTAGAAGGAAGTTGGCACGGAAAATGCAAATACAAAGACAGAGTTTATTAACCCTTAAGGGTGGTCCTACAACCTACACAACACTCTTCAGTATTGCATAGAGTAGCACAAAGAACTTGCGTACACGGTCCCCTTTTATACACAACAGAGGGGCTCATAAGTGGGTGGATACAACATAGAGCAAAACTTATTACCTTTTATGGACATTTTCGATACAGGATCAATATATGGGCGGAGTTAGCAATCTCCTGAGCCCGCGAAAACATGGTCAAACAAGGACTAACTGATAACAGATGTGGTCAAGTCTGGGCATGCGCCAGACGGACAAAGGAGCTATTTATAGACTGTTACTAGGCAGATTACAAGAGCAACTAGCGGAAAGGAAGGACTCTTCTCGTGCAAAGCACGTGGAGACATGACAATACAAGATGGAGTCCAGACATTAGTCAACATAGGACAAGAAACATGTTCTAAGGGAGGGAAATTCATGTCTTTAGTGAATGCTTAATCATATCGCTGTTTTAATTTTCAACATGTCGGCTGCCATTTTGTCTCTCGCAGTCTGAGGGGGTGAAAAACAAAGGTGGAGAATGTGAAAAGGGGGCATGGTGGACAGTTCCTGACCCCCTAGCCTTTGTCAGGGGGTCCCAGAAAGACCCCCAAGGGCCAAAATTTCCTTGAATTTTTTTGCGAAAAATCGCGGGATACGCGTAGCGAGCGCATACAGTAGAAACGGAAAAACCTTAAAAAAAAAAAAAACATAACTTAGCATTTAAAAAACCGTACAAATTCACTGAAAAAACCATAGGTTTCACACACGTTATAGTTAGGAATTAGCATTTAAAAAACCTTGCAAATTCACTTAAAAAACCATAGGTTTCACACATGTTATAGTTAGCTGGACATTTCACTCGTGAAAAACCATTGAAATTCCCCCGTTATAGTTAGTGCAGGCAACTATAACTCACGTGACCGCAATCCTCTGCTGATGACGTCAGATATTACATCACTGATGACATATGTGTCTTTCTGAAAAATAAATATTTGTAATATATGTATAGCTAAAGATTAATGGAAGAAGACATGGGTAAATAAGTGTCTAAATACAGTGATGTAATATCTGACGTCATCAGCAGAGGATTGCGGTCGCGTGAGTTATAGTTGCCTGCACTAACTACAACGGGGGAATTTCAATGGTTTTTCACGAGTGAAATGTCCAGCTAACTATAACATGTGTGAAACCTATGGTTTTTTAAGTGAATTTGCAAGGTTTTTTAAATGCTAATTCCTAACTATAACGTGTGTGAAACCTATGGTTTTTTCAGTGAATATATATATATATATATATATATATATATATATATATATATATATATATATATATATATATATATATATTTATATATATATATATATAATAACAGGAGACTGTCACGGAGATTGCTACAGTGACATTTCAAGGCAACTAAGAAAACCCGCGAACAGCGGCTGCTGACTCCCCCTGCGATACGATCCCCGTTGCACGACCGGCTCAGTTACGCCTGTCCGGGCAGTTGTAAAATTACAAAGACAGAGGTCCTGGTGAATATCTAGATTACAAAGGAATATACGAGGGGGAATTAACACAGCTGCTAACCGCGATTACGATCTATCAACCATGAGTGAGGCAATGAGGAAACAAATGGATGTGGCTAAATTGCTCTTCGCTGTTACAGAAAGCGATACCAACTGAAATGAGGGTGGAGGAGGCGTATTACCTGGTGGCAGCGCATGCACACTCAAACAGGATCTGACCAGGCTTGAAAAACTGTGCAAAAAGGAGACAACAGGAGCTGGGAGGTTATTTCGCTCAACAACTACATCGAGGTGGAGGGCGTCCCACATGGACTTCGGATCCTGATAACACCAATTTACCAAACTCCCGACCCTAAACTCCTGGAGGAATGGTCTGCGCTCATGGCATCCACGTGCAGACAGATGCTGGAAATGCTAAATAAATACGCAGCCCTCGAGTTGGAACAATTTGAGACAGAAATCAAATTACTTCGTAAAATGCTGGACAAGCATGAATCCCAGAGTGAGATCAAATCCTTTTTGAACGACATGGATGCAAGGCTTCTGAAGTATGAGGAAGGCATTAAGTCCAAGAAGCATTGTAAAATCATAAGGGACCGCAACGATTATGCCCAGGGACGTATATTGACCTTTGGCCGGAAATATGACTCAGCAAGGAGGGATTTTGCACAATCTGAGACAGTACGCACTGTGGAGCCTGGAACCTCGGAATCCAGCTCCGATGCTCCATCGGATCTGGACGAAGCACTTAGTACATAGGCACCAACAAGAGGCCCCTTCCCTTCACTCACCGAATACCGTTTTTTACGGGAAAGTCTGGGTGGAAGAAAGAAGCCACCCAGGGGAAGAGGAAAAGGCAGAAACAGCGCACAAGAAAAAGACAAACCAGGAGAGGAGGCGAAGGCCAGAGACAGTGAGATGCCCTATGAGAAAGGACAACGGCGTTCCAAGCGCAACAATTGTTGGGTGAGCAATCTAACACTAATAATTTTTCCATTCATAATCTTACTTATGAGGAACGTGCATGGTTAGAAATTGGCTTGTCCTTTTGCCCCACTGCTAATTTCAACTTCCCAAGAGCCCGCATTGACATTTTTCTGTTTATAAGGAAACTGAAACTTCTTAGGGTCCACACTTTGAAACAAGGTGGGGTAAATATTTCCTACGTGACAGACCTATCTCTATGTTTGACCACACTGTGCTGCTGCTGGACATGCTATACTTTTGCCTACATAACAACTGTTTTCTGTTTGGGGACACATGGTACAATCATTACACAGGTACCGCGATGGGGAGTTGCTTTGTCCCAGTTATGCCTGTATTTTCATGGAATGGTGGGAGGCGGAGCATCTCTGACATCAAGGCAATGGATGCTATTCAGACAATGTGATTCTGTGGACCCGCTACATTGACAATATCTTTCTGATTTGGGATGGTCCACTGGAATCTCTGCATGATTTCATTGCTGGACTTTCCACCAATAACCTTAATCTTAGGTCCACCAGTAAGATTAACACTACCACCATTGAATTTCTAGAAGTCCTAGTGGAGGTTCATGACGATACCATACACACCAGTCTGTTCGGAAAGGCTACTGCCGGGAACAGCATATTACATGCATGAAGCCACCACCCAGAAGGTCTGAAGAGGAGCATCCCATATGGAGAGCTCCTTAGAGCTAGATGCAACTGCAGCACCCCACAGGCATTGTCCAGGGAATAAGTGAATATGGTTGACCGTTTTAAAGCACAAGGCTACTCAGGAAAAACCATCAGAACAGCCATTGAATAGTCCTCTACCAGTGACAGGGACAGTCTCCTGATCCCGTGGACACGAGATAAGGGTACGCAGAAAGTTAGACTCATTAACACCTTTTCCAATGCATAAAATTGTTAGCAAACATTGGTACCTGGTCAGGCAGGATGCAGTCATAGGTAAGCTGGTCAGCCCTAAACCACATATCACATACCGTAGGTGCAAATCCTTACAGGACACGCTGGTACATAGTCATCTCACACAACAAGCTAGAAGGACAGGCACATGGTGAAAGGAACTCCCCGGCTTTCACAAATGTGGCCGGTGCAAGGCCTGTGCAATATCAAAAGTTATCTGTTACCTATTGGAAGGCATGAGAGAATACTTCCATTTATCAATTGCAACACTGAATTCATTGTTTATGTTTTGACCTGTATCTGTGGCTTGCGCTATGTTGGCAGCACTGTGTTTCCTGTGAAGAAGCGTATACTTGAGCATCTCCGCAGAAATAGGGACTTAACATACACTGTTGCCAAACACTGCGTGCTGGAGCATAGAGAGGTATCTGATGTCAGCTCTAAGATCTCCTATTTTGGAATTGACAGAGTTGCAGTGCATCCTCGCGGAGGTGACCAAGAACGCCGCCTGCGACGTTTGGAATCTGAGTACATCATTCGCCTGCAGATCAAGGCTCCCGGAGACCTCAACCGTGAAGAAGACCTTCATGTTCACCTAGGATAGAGGAGATATCATATACCTGTGGTGTCCGAACATCTTGGACACTGTATATATATACTCTGGTTACCGTGGGTTGAGTCCCTGCTCCTGCAGGCAGTTCTTCCTACCAAATCCACCTCCTCCTTTTTCTCCTTCATGAGAGTCCATGTCCTCTTTTTCTGCAAACATTTTGGGCTGTAACTCCTTTCATGCGGCTGCTTGGATAAGTAGTATACATTGCCACCACGTTCTCACTAAATAGCACTGGGGGTGGGTATTTCCCAGCATTGTCCAAGCTATTCTTCAATTTTCTTTTCTTACACTCACTGTGTAATTTTTCTATTCACTTTGTTTATTTTTGTTACTCAGCTATGCAATCCAGCGCTTACTCCCGGGAAGTTGATACCGATAGAGTACTGTTTATTCTATAACCTACCACTTTTTAGGTAGTGTCATGTATTTTTCTCTTGGTGTCCATTACTCACTAGTTCCACTCTTCTAATATCCACAATGCCACTTGGCATTTTCACTGCCTTTGGATGTGAACCATTTCATCCTGGTACATATTTGTTGGGAGCGTTTTCTTGCATACAGCGATTCACGCCTGCGCTAGGTAGATGGCTCGCGCTTTATTGTTGTTTGTTTCATTTAATTTATTTTTTATTTTTCACTTTCCACGCTATGCAAATATATTAATGCATTATGTTTATTCTTTATAAATAGAATTTGACAAATGCAGGTTTAACGTGGGATGAGTCTGTTTTCATGCATACTAATGATTCTTTCTTGTATGTCTATTCCAAATTTTGCTTGGTCATGCTTGGTTGTAAATGCATTTATAAGTAGCCACTTCCTGTCTTTGAAGTCACTTTGACAAAGACCGTGAGGTTGAATATATATATATATATATATATAATCTACTGGCGGTCGCCAGTAGATAGTTATAGTTAGGACCGTGTTTCCATAGGAAATCTGACAATTCTATCTTGAATAACTTTGGCGCCGGTTGACGGATCCTCACGAAATTTTCAAAACTAATGGGGCGCTCCGCTCAGCTCCTACCCTGGAAGTCTCGGGGTGATTCGTCAAGTGGGGGCTGAGAAAAAAGGGGGTCCCAAAACGCGTTTTCCCCATGCATTTTCCCATAGGACATTTAGTCGATGGTACAGCCCGAACGGCTGAACAGAATCACTTGAAATTTTGTAAAGAGGTAGTCCTCAGGTCAGGGATGTGCCTTTTGCATATATGGTGTCAATCTGTTCAGTAGTTACTGAGAAAATTGCAGTTAAAAGTACATAAATATCTATATGCGAGCACCGTGCGCACACCTTGCGAGCACCGTGCGCGCACCATGCCGTGCGCAAGCTTAATTCTGATTGGTGGTTAGATGTCAGTCAACATTCGAATCGGGTGAAATCAGAAAGTGTTGTCCGCCATTTTGTGTGTGACAGTGAAAAAGAAAGGTGTAGAACGTGAAAAGGGGGCAGGGTACAGAGTTCCTGACCCCCTAGCTTTTGTCAGGGGGTCACTGAAGGACCATGAAGGGTGAAAAAAAATGATTATTATTTTTTTTTAAATCGAGGGGTGCGCGCACCGTGCGCGCACCGTCGCGAGGTGCGCGCACCGTGCGCGCACAGCGGAAAAAAAATCATTAAAAAAATAGAATTAAAAATCAAAATTAAGTGTTTAGATGTTAGGTGGCTCTAAAAAGAGCCGTTGTGTTAATTGAGGAACAGAGGAACAAAAAAATGAAAAAAATTATAGGGTGCTGCATGTGTGCTGCTGTATCTTGCTCTCTATTAGGGGAATGCTTTTTAGGATCTCCTCTTGATAAGACACCACCACAAATAGTGCAGGTGACTTTTGGAGCATTCACCTTCTTCTGCCCCTCTGGAAAAGTGAAAAATTGCCATATAAAAGAGTTTTTCAGTTTCCTCTGCCTCTGTGGTACAAGGGTCTCATGCTCACTCCCAGAAGATGACTGCTGCTCTGCCATTCTCAAGTACTGGAGTACTGGAAAAGCTGCTGAGCTCCTTCTCCCAGGGAATCAGAAGTAATAATGAGGGGAGTGGGTGTGGTGTTGGAAGTTTCTGGAACTGAAACTACTATAAACCAATGAAAATTGTTTTTTCTTAATCACATGACCTGAAACTACTATAAACCAATGAAAAGTGTTGTTTCTAAATCACATGACTTGCCGTGCACGCACCGTGCGCGCACGGTGTGCGTACGGAGCACGCGCGCATGCGCGTACTAAGCACGTGCGCATGCGCGTATGGACCACGCGCACATGCGCGTACGGAGTACACGCGCATTCACGTACGAAGCGCGCACGACGTACGCATATGCACGTGGAGCACGTACGCATGCGCACACGGAGCACGTACGCATGCGTGCACTGTGCGCGCACGTCAAAAACCCTTAAAGATAAAAAATACAAATTTTAAGTGTTTATAAGTTTATAGAAGATGTTAACTATGCTGTTCAACTTTATCCAAATTAAAAAAAAGAAAAAAGCTGAGCCATTCCATATTACAGGATAAAGTCAATCCATAACTATATATATAGGTAGCTTATTGTAAAATAAATATTAAAAAAATATAATAATATATTCATAAATTAGCATTTAAAAAACCTTGCAAATTCACTTAAAAAACCATAGGTTTCACACACGTTATAGTTAGGAATTAGCATTTAAAAAACTTGCAAATTCACTGAAAAAACCATAGGTTTCACACACGTTATAGTTAAGAATTAGCATTTAAAAAACCTTGCAAATTCACTGAAAAAACCATAGGTTTCACACACGTTATAGTTAGGAATTAGCATTTAAAAAACCTTGCAAATTCACTGAAAAAACTATAGGTTTCACACATGTTATAGTTAGCTGGACATTTCACTCGTAAAAAAACAATGAAATTCCCCTGTTATAGTTAGTTCAGCTAACTATAACTCGCGCGCCCGCAATCCGCTGCTGATGATGTCACATATTACATCACTCATGACATGGTCAGTGACATCACTCATGACATCACTGATGACATCTCAAATGACATCACTGATGACATCACTGATTACATCATCCATGTGATAAATTACCACATCTTCTCACACCCTAATATAACCTTTGATACACCGACTCAAAATTTCAGAGTTCCATTCTCAAAACCATACATACTGCAATACCAATAACTACATACCCACTTATTAACTCTTAGGTCTACATACACCTCCACTCATTCACCTGTACAGTCACTCATACATACAGTCACTCCATACAAAACTATCATATGCATTTATATACCTATATAGACACTCACACACTGCCAATCATCCATAGAGGTACTCTCACACCTAGTCAGTCATGCAAATAATCACACTCACATTTACTCACCTATGCGGTTATACTCACTCAAGTTCACTTACTCATAAAAATAGTATCACATTCTTACGCTCTTATAAAATCATTGATACAAGCACACACTCATCCATACAGTCACTCTCACAATCACACACTCTCACATCTACCCACTTATATACTCTTACACGCATATATACTGCCTTTCACATATGTAGTTAGTCACAAATGTACCACTGAGATATACATTCAATTCCTTACACACCCATACATACACTCACTCAACCATACAGTCCATCACAGATGCACTCTTAAAACCATGCACCCATAGAATCACCCACTCACACATCTATGCATAGAGTCACACACACCCTACCCACACAAACACTCAGGAACCCATACAGATACTGAGAAAAGCAATCAATAACTCATATAGACACTTATATAAGTATTCACAAAACCATGCAGCCACTTATACGCCAACATACAGACACATACAGACATTTACACAGTTTAGTCACTAGTCTGCAGTAAGATACATTTAATGATTCACTTATAGAGTCAGTTACGCACCACAGAAAATCATCCATTTACACACTTGTACACCCACTCATTCTTCAACAGGCCTTTCCCTATATATATTAAACATATTAAAATTGTTCAGAAACACATACTCAATGGATGATGTCATCAGTGATGTCATCAGTGATGTCATTTGAGATGTCATCAGTGATGTCATGAGTGATGTCACTGACCATGTCATGAGTGATGTATATGTGACGTCATCAGCAGTGGATTGCGGGCGCGCGAGTTATAGTTAGCTGAACTAACTATAACGGGGGAATTTCATTGGCTTTTTACGAGTGAAATGTCCAGCTAACTATAACATGTGTGAAACCTATGGTTTTTTCAGTGAAAATATATATATATATATATATATACATATCCAAAACTGCTGTGCTTAGCGGCTCACCAGTCCCACGATGTTGGTGCCGATTCAACGGTTACAGAAACCGAAATATATCCCAAGAATGTACAAAGTTTTATTGTACACAAAAAGCAGTCTCGCTTTTCGTATATAATAAAACTTTGTACATTCTCCTGGTGTGCCGTTCCATTGCTTTATCACCTTCGGTGGAAGGACGCTTGAAGCTATTCTTGGGATATATATATATATATATATATATATATATATATATATATATATATATATATATATATCACCAGAAGATTTGCTCCGAATGCTCGAGGCCGCAACCCACTGCAGGTAAGGAACATCCTTTATTTAAACAAAGCAAACAGCCTTTGATTCAGTGTTTTTCTCCATCAGCCTGACACGTTTCAAAGAATCACTCTCTTTCTTCAGAGGCTTTCATTCACGAACGGTGAAGTATATATTTATACTTAGAGCAGAAGAAGATACTCTCCCTGCCTTGAGTTAGTGTTGCTTTCACCACATCCGCCCAGCAAGTGTGTGATCAATTATTGGTGTAAATTTCATTTAGTCACACCTCAATATGAATCACACACCCTGGGGGAAGAGGGTTAGGGTTTGATGAATGTTTGGGAAGGGGTATTTGAGGGAAAGGTTTGATAAAGACAAACACTTCACATGGATAACACACAATCTTGGCAGACGACCATCATAAAACTTTTAAGGGAGAAAAAGGAAATGCATGTATGATGATGATGACTTGATGAGTAGTACTAGACTAGTAGTACAGGGCAGCAGTATATTATTATTAATTGTTAAGCAATTGCCTTGCCTTTCTGCCCACAGAGAGACCCAAGTTACATACATTTTATGTTCTGTTGTACCGGGCTTCCTTTTAAAGCTAGCAAAGAAAATTAAAAAATATCTGTAGGAGTCAAATATAAGCAAACATAATAAACAACACACACAGTCATAATGATTGAAGAGGAAACTTGAATCAAATGAAATTATGATACTATAACTATGTTATGGTCAAATTGGGAGTTGCATCTCACTTGCCTGTTTCTGCAACTCTTTTGCCTCTTTCTGCAATTCTTTTGCCTCCTTCTTCACCTCTGTTGCTTCTTTCTGCACTTTTCTTGCCTCTTTCTGCACCCCTCATCTGTTTGTGCACCTATGTTCATTCTTTCTGCACTGCTCTTGCTTCTTTCTGGACCTCTTTTGCAAATTTCTGCACCCCATTTGCCTCCTTCTGCACCCCTCTTGCTACCTTCAGCATCTCTGTTGGTTCTTTCTGCACTGCTCTTGCTTCTTTCTGCACCTCTTTTGCCCATTTCTGCAACTCTCTTGCCTCTTTCTGCACTTCACTTGCCTCATTCTGCACCTCTGTTACTTCTTTCTGCTTTTCTCTTACTTGTTTCTCCATCTTTCTTCCTCTTTATGCACTACTATTGCCTCTTTATGTGCTTCTCTTGCTTCTTTCTACACCCTTCATCCTCTTTCTGCTCCTCTCTAGCTTCTTTCTGCAACCCTCTAGGTTCTTTCTGTACTTCTTTTGCCTCTTTGTGCACTTCTCTTGCATCTTTCTGCACATTTCTTTCTTCTTTCTGCACTTCTGTTGCCTCTTTCTGCACATTTCTTACTATTTCTGCATCTGTCTTGATTGTTCTGCACTACACTTGCCTCTTTCTGTACTTCTCTCACTTTTTTCTGTACTCAAATGGGAAGTGCTAGCTCTCAAGCTTAAAGGTCTGCCTGCTCTCAGGACTGAGGTCTATGTCTACTTGTACATGTATTTGTACATGTGTGATGCATCTGAAGATGGTAGCTTAAAAAGCGGTTAAATTCTCGTATAGGTGGTCAAATCTTCTCAGTTCTGCTCTGTCATTTGGTTGCACAGGCAGATGTGTCTTATGTATTTAGGTGTTATAGAGCCCCTCAAATATACTATTGAATACCCATGTACCCTGTATTGTGAGCAGAAAGAAATGCATACCCCTTTTTATACACAAATTTACAGACCATGCTGTTTGAAACACAGATATTCAAAAATGTGTATGTTTATTTTATGTAGCATGTCACTAGGTAAAAGCAGACACACACACATGCATACCTTCACAAACTTTGTGAGACTTACAACAGTTATATGGTTAGGATTACTGTTTTACATTTGGTAGGCCTAACATTCTGAGCAGTCGATGAATAGTGAACCTTGAAGAAAAAAGTGAGGTTTAAGACATCTTGGGAGAAGGAGTAGTGATTAAGCTACTTTGTATGAGTCTGTGGAAAGGTACAGCCAAAATAGGCCTTTTTCGGCACTTCTGTTGCTTCTTTCTGGACCTCTCTTGCTTTTTTCTCTACCTTTCTTCCTCTTTCAGGACTTCTGTTGCCTCTTTCTGCATTTTTCTTGCTTCTTTCTGTACCTTTCTTCCTCTTTGTGCACCTCTCTTTCCTCTTTCTGCACTTCTCTTGCTTCTTGCTGCGCCTTTCTTCTTCTTTCTGTACATGTTCTACCTATAAAGGCATAGTTAGAAATTAGCAGTTAAAAAACCTTAGAAATTCACTGCAAAAACACACAGGTTTCAGGGACGTTATAATTAGTAATTAACATTTAAAAAACCTTAGAAATTCACTGAAAAAACAGAGGTTTTAGGGACGTTATATTTAGGAATCAGCATTTAAAAAACCTTAGAAATTCACTGAAAAAACCAAGAGTATGTCACACTGCATATATAATTCACCAGATCTAAAACACTACATATTGTTCAGTAAAACTTGCAAAAACATGTATTTGTGGATGAATACATGAATACTCTCTGGATGATTAAATTGGTTGATTGGTTGATTCTTTGAGGATACAGGTACTGCCTAGATGATTCCCTTAATATATCAGAACTCCATGAGTCGTTCTATCCATATCTGCATATTTACTTCCTGCATGTTTACATGAGTATATCACTAGTATCTGGGTGTTTGGATGAGTGCATGAGCAGTGCCTGAATGATTAGATAAGTGCATGACTAATGGCTCAATAATTCAATGCATGCATAGATACTCATATGATTAAATTAGTGCAACTTTAGTGTCTGGATGATTGCAGGAGTGCATAGATAGTATACAGATGATTTATAGAGTACATGGAGAATGCATACATGATTGTCTAAGTATATGCCTAGCACCTAACAGATTGGATGAGTGCATCAGTAGTGTTTCATTGCCCATGTGTTTTTGTTTCAGTAAACAGAGGGTGCCTGGGTATTTAGATAACTACATGGGCAGTACCTGGATAATTCAATGAGTGGATCAGTGATATCTGGCTGATTACATGGCTACATGACTAGTGTCTGAGTGATTGCATCACTCCATTCCTACAACTTGAGAGGTTGGATGAAATTAAGTGTACTGCTCGGGTGATTGTATTAGTGCAAGAGTATTCCCTCAGTAATTAAATTAGTACATAGCTCCTGGATGAATAACAGGTTTACTACAATAGCGATGACTGCATGAGGAGTGCCTGAGCATTTTCATGAGTTACTGCGTGTATCTCAGTGTTTCAATGACTTCATGGGTTGTGAGTGTATGCTTAGATGACTGCATAGCTTCTGTGCAAGTGTTACAATGACTGCATAGTTACACCCTTGTTAATTGCATAAGTGGTTGCTGTCTGGGTGATTAGATGACTGTATAGCTAGTGCCTCCATAGTTGAATGACTACGTAATTTGTACCTGCCTGATTGCAAGAGTACATGTGTATTGTTTAGGTAAAATATTAACTCCATGGATACTGAATCACTGATTTGATGATTGCTTCACTAGTGGTTGGGTGATTGCATGAGTACCTGACTACTAGGGCTGGGCAGAATTGGTGTAATGCCTCTACGCGGAATTATGGAAAAAATGTGTTGAAAACGAGCGCATGTCCTGAGGGTCCATGTGTCCGGGACAGGAATCCCTCGTGCCCGGGCAGGCTCCCCAATCTCCCCAGCCTGGCTGGGTTGATAAGCAGGGACCAGCCCCGGGACCTGGGTTTCGGTCAGGGCCTGGGGTGTGGGAGCCCCCATCCTGCGGCCTACCAAGTGTCCATCTGCCTGGGACAAGGGTCCCTGGTGCATAGACCTGGAGCCCTGCAAGGGCAGGCTGGAGCCCTACCTCTATGGCTCGGCTCGGGGCAGGCAGGTGGGTGTCCTTTCGGTCCCGGCCATCTGGTCACACCTTTCCCCTCGGCCATCTGGTCGCACGCAACGCATTCCAATGGGGCGACCAGATGGCCGGGCTGCCCTGGAAGTTCCGATGAGGGCTCATTTGCCTCCCGGATCCCAGCCAGGGCTCCAGGAAGTCAGGCACACTCACGCCCAGGGTCCCCTGAGTCTCACAGTGCACACAGGTTCCCAGAAAGAGGGGTAGTTTTCCTTCAGATTAGTAGGGGCAGGGTATGCTGGGACACCCCTCCCGGGCTGGCGGTTCTCTGCTGTGGACCAGATGGGCTATGCCCGGACAACAACTCTCCTCCGTCCGGGAGCTGCTTCCTCTGGCCCAAGGCGTGGCAAAGTGCCTGGGACGGGCTACCTGGGTCCTGGGCAGTCCTCCCCCGCGCATCTGGGCCCAAGAGCTCCAGTGGTCCTCCCCGTACCTGAGGCCCAGCCAGGGTCCCCGAGCCCCACAGGACGCAGAGCCCCTGAGCCCTGCAAGGGCAGCCGGGAGCCCTACCGCGAAGGCTCAGCGCGGGCAGATGGGAGTCCTTTCGGTCGCAGCCATCTGGTCGCACCTTTCCCCTCGGCCATCTGGTCGCATGCAATGCTTTCCAATGGGGCGACCAGACGGCTGGGCTGCCCTGGAAGTCCCGTTGAGGGCTCATTTGCCTCCCGTATCCCAGCCAGGGCTCCAGGAGGTTGGGCACATTCACGCCCAGGGTCCCTAAGTCTCGTGTAAAGCAAGGGTTCCCAGAAAGATGGGTAGCTTTCCTCCATAGTAGTAGGGGCAGGGTATGCCGGAACACCACTCCCGGGCTGGTGGTTCTTTGCCAGGGACCCGATGGGCTATGCCCAGACAATACCTCCCCTCTGCCCAGGGGCTCCCTCCTCCGGCCCACGGCATGGCAAAGTGCCTGGGACAGGCTCCATGGGTCCCGGGCAGTCCTCCCCCAGGCGTCCAGGACAGAGAGCTCCGGTGGTCCTCCCTGTGCCTGAGGCCCAGCCGGGGTCCACGAGCCCCATGGGATGCAGAGACCCGGAACCCTGCCTGGGCACCCGGGAGACCTACCGCGAAGGCTCATGCGGGCAGATGGGAGTCCTTTCGGTCCCAGCCATCTGGTCGCACCTTTCCCCTTGGCCATCTGGTCACACACAATGCTTTCTAATGGGGCAACCAGATGGCTGGGCTGCCCTGGAATTCCCGATGAGGGCTCATTTGCCTCCCGGATCCCAGTCAGGCCTCCAGGAGGTCGGGCACATTCGTGCCCATGATCCCTTGAGGCTCGCAGTACGCACGGGTTCCCAGAAAGAGGGGTAGCTTTTCTCTGGATTAGTAGAGGCAGGGTATGCCAGAACACTCCTCCCAGGCTGGCAGTTCTTTGCCAGGGACCAGATGGTCTATGCCCGGACAACACCTCCCTCCGTCCGGGGGCTCCCACCTCCTGCCCACAGTGTGGCAAAGTGCTCGGGACGGGCTCCATTGCTTCCAGGCAGTCCTCCCCCGGTGGCCTGGGGCTCTGGAGCACCTGCGGGCCTCCCCGTGCCTGAGGCCCACCAGGGTCTCTGAGCCCATGGGAAGCACATCCCCTGAGCCTTGCAAGGGCAGGCTGAAGCTCTACGGTGAAGGATCAGGGCGGGCAGAGGGGCGTCCTTTTGGTCCCGGCCATCTGGTCGCACCTTTTCCCCCTCGGCCATCTGGTCACACGTCAAGCTTTCCAACGGGGAAACCAGATGGCCGGGCCACCCTGGAAGTCCCGATGGGGGCTCCTGCGCCTCCCTGATCCCAGCCAGGGCTCCAGGAGGTCAGGCACATCCGGGCATAAGGTCCACTGAGTCTCTCAGTACGCATGGGTTCCCAGAAAGAGGGGTAGCCTTCCTCCGGATTACTAAGGGCAGGGTATGCCAGGACACCCCTCCCAGGCTGGTGGTTCTCAGCCAGGGACCAGATGGGCTGGGCCCGGACAAAACTTCCTCACCCTCCGGGGCTCCCTCCGACCAGCCCGCGCCATGGCAAAGTGCCCAGGACAGGCTCCATCAGTGCCGGGCAGTCCTCCCCGGGCGTCCGGGGCCTGAGAGCACCTGCGGGCCTCCCCATGCCTGAGGCCCAGCCGGGGTCTCCGAGCCCATGGGAAGCGCATCCCTCGAGCCCTGCCAGGTCAGGCGTGAACCCTACGGCAAAGGCTCGGGGTGGGCAGATGGGCTTCCTTCGGTCCCGGCCATCTGGTCGCATGCCATGCTTTCCAATGGGGCGACCAGATGGCCGGGCCACCCTGAAAGTCCCGATGGGGGCTCATTCGCCTCCCTGATCCCAGCCAGGGCTCCAGGAGGTCAGGCACGTCCAGGCCTAGTGTTCTCTGAGTCTCTCAGTGCACACGGGTTCCCAGAAAGAGGGCCGCCGTGCAGCGTGGGAGGGTGCCCGGGACAAGGTCCTGTGGGCCCGGGAAGGCTTGGCCAAGCACAACCAGATGTCCCAGAGTGGCGCTATAGGTTTCTAAGTGCTATATAGTGCTATAATTCAGATATCTGGTTCCCTACATTGGAGTTTTGTTGTTTTGGTGTCATTTTAAAGATAAAAACATTTCCTATGCTTCTAAATTGGCTTTGGATTTTTATTGCAATCCATGTCTTAAATATTTAATCAGTTTGTGTCTTTAAATGCTTTCCATGCTTATTTCCTAAGTTAAGCCTGTCTGCTCGCAGCCAACCTACCCAGGGTTGAACCTGGGAATAATTTACTGTGACCTGTTCTGAGCCCTAGACTGTTTTAGTGACCTTATTGCTAGCGGTAGATGTATTTTTACCACTACTAACAACCCTCTTTCCAACACCAAGAATACCCATTGTGAGTGCTGATTTTTTGAGTGAGCAGGTTAAATCATTATAGTTAATAAAAAATTGATTTCAGTACTCTGTTCAAACATGATTTTTTATGACCATAGAAAAGACTCAAATGAATTGTCTAAAATGCATATATTTGTGTACAGAGTGTAATGAGTGTTTGTAAATTGAAATAATATGATGTTTCGTATATTGACTTTTACAGGAACCTCTTTTCTGAATGTGATGTAGAAGTTCAAAAAGGACACAAAACTAAAATCTACTTTGATGGTCCCAAGCAAAGATAAAAAAAACAGGTGAAAGCAACAGGGTTGCTGAGAGAAAGTGTACTTTTTGGACGATGATGAAAGTTGTCTAATATAAAAAAAAAAAAATATGTTGGATACCAAAATAAAAAGTGTATAATAACATTATTACAATATGCATTAAATAATTGCCTGAGATCTGTAAGTAAAATGGTTTAAATGAACTTTTTCAACTATGTTTTTTAAATGGTTATATAACAAATAGATGAAAATTAATGGATCAATAGAATGTGGTATTTAATAATGCAGAAGGCATGTATCAAATTGAAAACTGAGCCATATTAAATGGTATAAGAAAACTGAATCTTTGAGAATAATATAAAACTCTCATTGTGTCTTTAGAAAATGTCAAAAGCAGAGATCTAAGTATAGTGATCAATGTTTGACCAATGTCCCCCACCCTGCCAGAAAACAGGTAGACATGCACATGATAATATTAGGAGCAATGCCATTCAATCATAACACTAAGTGGCTAAAAGTAACCGAGGACAGTTAGAAGAGTCACTGATAATTTATGTATTTATTTTGGGGTTGTATGCAGATCAAGACATTTGGAATCATAAGAATGAGTTCAATGTAAAAAATTTAATTTTTCATAATAGTCTGGAATGTAGACAGTTGTAAGTGCTCTAGCCCCCAGTCAGAAAAACTGAGAACTTCATGATGTTGAAGTGGATCCTTATTCCTAGTAACTTTGTAAAGGTTCACTTCCAACCTCCCTAGTAATTCCGATCAACAATGACACTGAGACACTGATATACTGGCAAATGGTGAATCCGGATTTTAAATTTACTGAGCCATTGATATTGCTGAGTAATTGTTAGTATTTCTAAGGTGCTAACTTACTGATCCTTTGATACTGCTGAGTTACTGATGGTGATTCTGTGCTTTTAATTTACTGAGCCATTGAAACTGATTCTGTGCTTCTGACCTGTTGGAACATTGGCACGTCTGAGTCACTGATTGTGAATCTAGCTGAGCTATTGATACTGCTGAGTCACTGATTTAGATTCTTGGTCCATAGCTCAGCCATTGATACTGGTGAACCGGTAATGGTGATTTTGAGCTTTTGTTGTACTGAGCCATTAATACTGCTAAGTCACTGATGAACCTCTAGAAAGCATGATCCCAGCCACTCGACTCTCTAACCTCTCAACTCCCAAATGAATTGGTCCAATTGTGACTTCATTTTCTCAGTTTGTTGGAAAATAAACTCAAATCCTTCATGAAACTACATATGAAATCCGACAGATCTACCTGGAGGATTCTGTAAAGAACTGTTTAGAAGTCCAGTATATTTTACATTATTGACAAAGAAAAATCTAACCTGTTGCGACGAGACAAATGAGACTAGTGGCAGATCACTTTTAGCTTTTTTTTTAGATCGTTTAGAATACTTCTTTTAGAGGCATTCTCCAAACTGTCAAAGATGTTTTTACCAGTAATCCATACGATAAATACCGTAAAATACGAATATATTGTTCCTTTTCTGCACAGCTGAAAGAAACCAGCATGACTTGGGATGTTGGACGACATTGTAATAGGCCCCATATCCATGCAAATCACATTATGACACACTGACACAGTGAAATAATGACTACCATGGACATATGGCGGTGAGCTAGATTAAGGTGCCGATTACGATCCTGGAAAAACCGGGTACGAACCGTCGGTCGGAGCGTTTTCTCTGTCCGACTCGTACCCGGTCGTAAAAATTTACAAACATGGAATTACGATTCGCACGGAAACACCATTTCCGTACGAATCGTAAAAAACACCGTCCGACGAAAAGATACATACAAATGTGATCTGGGAATGCTCCGACGTGACGTCGGGACGCTGTCAGGCAGCGTTTCACGACCCAGGAAGTACGATTCGAAGCGACAGCAGTCCGGACGGCAATATTTCCACGGCACCCAAAAAGTGTCGGAAAAGCAAAGTACGCCGCAAAACGACCAGAATAGGGGGCCCGGTACGCGCCGTACCCCCCCCAGCCCCTGTGAGTTTGCATCGTACCCCCCCCTGTATGTACACCCCCCGTACGAGTCGTACCCCCGTGTATGTACACCCGCGTACGCACGAGTCGTACCCCCACCTGTGTATGTATAGTGCGTACCCCCAGCGCGTACATACACGGGTGGGGGTACGACTCGTACGTACGCGGGTATACATACACAGGGGTACGACTCGTACGTACACGGGTGTACATACACGGGGGTTCGACTCGTACGTACACGGGTGTACATACACGGGGGTTCGACTCGTACGGGGGCGTACATACACGGGGGTTCGGCGCGTACTCACAGGGGCTGGGGGGGTGTTCGACGCGTATGCGGGCACATGTCTCCATGGTTGCTATGGGAGTTTGGTGCGGACGGTGTTTTTTCCATCCGGTTGTAACATCGGACGCACGGGATGGATCGTGATTCTGCGGTCGGACTTCAGTTTTCACATTTGGACGGTAAATCGTCCGAGGACGTGTCGGACACATTTTCCGACCCGAGGACGTGTGGGGAATAATTCCCAATGCGGTTCGTATGGACTTTTTACCATGCGAATCGTGATTGGCAGTTTGTACGGCACTTGTACGATTCGTATGGTAAAAAGACAAGATACGAGTCATACGGGGAAATTTTTTACAGGATCGTAATCGGCACCATAATATTTAACAAAGTTGGTTTCAACGGTTTAAAGAAACAGAGAGCATTTATCTGTGCAGCGATGCTGGCCTACTGCGAAATCGTAAAAAATATGAGCGCGAAATGTAATGAGCCCTAGACAACTTTCCACTCTTCCCATATTTTGGAAGCTCAAGGTTCTGTGACCAGAAGGACGAATGTCCCCAAAGTATATTTCACACTTGTCCAAAGGGTATTAGAACACTTTGCATTACCACAAGATTACACTACACATGTTTTTACAATGTTTTCAGAATAAAAGGATGTTGAGGTGGAAGCCTGGTCCAAAATCTGTTGCCCCAAGTCAGCAGCTGTAGCCATTAGGCCACATCTCCAGCCCACCGGCTCATTCCCTAACCTCCTTCACAGGATTCACCAGGACTGGGAGTGTCCTACATGTCTCTGGTCATGGGGAGCTGGGGAGGATGGAGGTCAAGGCCTCTGTGCAGCAGCATGCACCTCCTTGGACGCAGCCAGGCAGGGGACCGTCCCTCTGCACATTGGGTTGTGAGGCAATGTGGAAAACATAGGACCTTTCTCGAAGAGAAACTCTAAGGGCCGATTGTGATGTCGTTAGGAAAGCATTCCCGCCAAATCAAGTTAGGAATGCTTTCCAATTGATTCGTATTCTGGGAGTCCTACCGACCGATTACTATGTGTCCGGAGGCCAACAGACTCAGTTTGGTAGGACTCCAATTGATTTCAATGGGAGCCTGTGTGCCAAACCAGAACACAGGCTCCCATTGGAAAAAGGGGTAGTTGGGGAGAACCTTGCACTCTGTGGCGGGCACCCCATAGTGCCTGCGACACTGTGCTTGGTTGGGAAAAGGGGTCCGGTGGGTACACCCACGGGCTCCATCCAGAGGCCACGGGTAAAGGGAAGTGTGTTAGCGGCCCCTAAAGACCGATTTCCACAGCTGTTTTGTCTTGGTCAAACCGATTCAGACCGGCTGTCTGAATCGGTCATCATACTCCCTCATTCGGAAACCATCTCCATTGGACTGTACGATTCGGGCTTCGAATGACTCGAGCTGCCTGAATCCTGTTTGGAACCGATGCGGCCAGTCCAGACGGCTTACTTTCATCAAACTCAGTCATCTAGAAAGGTGACCGATTCAGTAGGAAATAAGGGTTCAGAATTGGATTCGACAATACCGACTCCCATCCGGAGCCCTTCCAAACGACATGGTAGTTGGCCCCTAAGAGCCCCCTTTGGTACCATATCTCCCCAGAGAAGCACAGGAAAGTGATATGCATTGTGACACTAGGGACACCTCCCAGTACAGGGGCTGGGGTCTATGGTGCTTAGCTAGCAGGATGGCCCAGCGAGCTGAACCTTCCTCATGATCCAAGCTCGAATTACAGCAAAACAGGCTCATCCTTTCAATCTTAGTAAAGTTAGGTTCATAAGTTGGGAAACAGTAACAATTGGTACTTACAGTGCTAAGTAATTACAGAAATGTGGCATTACTAGCTATATCGGGAAACAAGTCATTATAATTATTGTTAATGGCACTGAGGTGGCTCTTTATTTGTCTCATTACTTTAATGAATCTTTGGAGTGAATGTGTCACATGGACCGGGGGTGTCAAACGGACTTTACAACGTGGTTTTTAGCACCTGGGGCAGGGTAGGTTTTATGACAGGGGAGTGAGTTGTAGGGCTCAGGGCAGGAGTAATGTTCAAGGCTGGGGGCCAGTTTTAGGGCTCAATGTGGGGAGGGCTGGGGTCAGGGTAGCTTTTTCGGCTGAGAGCAGGGTTTTAGGGCTCAGGGTAGGAGGTCAAGTAGTTAATAGGGCTGGCGTGGCTAGATTAGAATGCAGGAGGGTTGGATTTCAGGGTTCAGGGCAGAGTTGCCTGGGATAGCATCTTTGCCACGCATATACCTTTACTAAACATGCCTTTACAACACATTTATTGTAAAGGCATACATGGTAAAGGCATGCATGGCAAAGACGCAGTCATTTTAAAGACCAGATGATTAAGGCATGCGTGGTTTAGTCATGCATGTTTTATTATATATATATAACATATATATATATATTTCAGGCACGTTATAGCTTGAAATTAGCATTTAAAAAACCTTTGAAATTCAATGAAAAAACCATAGGTTTCAGGCATGTTATAGTTAGAAATTAGCATTTAAAAAACCTTAGAAATCCACTGAAAAAACCATAGTGGCATAGTGCCACTAACCCTGTACAACAAAAGGCGCGACACGTGGTGCCACTCGGTAAACACCCAAAATATCGATTCCAAAATATCGACTGCCCAGAATATCGAAGTTAAAATATAGAGTGGACAGAATATCGACTCTACAAAATATAGATAGGTCAGAATATCGAAATTGGGGTCCAAAATATCGATTACCAAAATATAGACCTTAAAAATATCGCTTACCAAAATATAGACCTTAAAAATATCGAATACCATAATATCGAATTTTAAAATATAGATTACCATAATATCGAATTTTCTTTTGTGTTATGTATGGTAGTATATGTGTTAAAAAGATGTATTATTGTTGTAATGTATGTTTAATTTATTTAAACAAATGAATGTTATGTAATTTAATTATTGCGTAATTTAATTCCGTAGCGGGTTGTGGGTTTATAGGGGAATAGGGTGGGAAGTAATTTAATTATGGTTAATTAAATGTTAATTATATTTATATGTGTTGATAATTAATTAATTGATAATTAATTATTAATTGGTAATTTATTTTTATTAATTGGTAATTAATTTATATTAATTGATTAATTGATAATTATGTTAATTGTATTTGTTATTAATAGGAGCGGGTTGTGGGTTTGTAGGGGAATTGGGTGGGAAGTAAATTAATTGTAATAAAGTAAATATTAAGTTTTTTTATTTATGTGTATTGATAATTGATAATTAATTTGTAATTGGTAATTAATTATTATTAATTGGTATTACATTTTTATCAATTGATAATTATTATTTTTAAATGGTAATTAATTGTTATTAATTGGTAGTTATTTTTAATTAACTTTTTATCAGTATTGATAATTAATGTCATCTTATATTTAATTTAAATCATTACTTTCACTACTTTTGCACTCTCTGGAGTGGGAATAGTAATTTTTACCTCTATGCTATCCAACGCTTTCCCTACTGTTGCACTGTTTGGAGTTGGAATAGTAATTTTTACCCCTACGCTATCCAACGTTTTCCCTACTGTTGCACTAACTGGAGTGGGAATAGTAATTTTTACCTCTACGCTATCCAACGCTTTCCCTACTGTTGCACTCTCTGGAGTGGGAATAGTAATTTTTACCCCTACACTATCCAACGTTTTCCCTACTGTTGCACTCACTGGAGTGGGAATAGTAATTTTTACCCCTACGCTATCCAACGCTTTCCCTACTGTTGCACTTTCTGGAGTGGGAATAGTAATTTTTACCCCTACACTATCCAACGTTTTCCCTACTGTTGCACTCACTGGAGTGGGAATAGTAATTTTTACCCCTACGCTATCCAACGCTTTCCCTACTGTTGCACTCTCTGGAGTGGGAATAGTAATTTGTACCCCTACGCTATCCAACGTTTTCCCTACTGTTGCACTCACTGGAGTGGGAATAGTAATTTTTACCCCTACGCTAGCCAACGCTTTCCCTACTGTTGCACTCACTGGAGTGGGAATAGTAATTTTTACCCCTACGCTAGCCAACGCTTTCCCTACTGTTGCACTCTCTGGAGTGGGAATAGTAATTTTTACCCCTACGCTATCCAACGCTTTCCCTACTGTTGCACTTTCTGGAGTGGGAATAGTAATTTTTACCCCTACACTATCCAACGTTTTCCCTACTGTTGCACTCACTGGAGTGGGAATAGTAATTTTTACCCCTACGCTATCCAACGCTTTCCCTACTGTTGCACTCTCTGGAGTGGGAATAGTAATTTGTACCCCTACGCTATCCAACGTTTTCCCTACTGTTGCACTCACTGGAGTGGGAATAGTAATTTTTACCCCTACGCTAGCCAACGCTTTCCCTACTGTTGCACTCTCTGGAGTGGGAATAGTAATTTTTACCCCTACGCTATCCAACGTTTTCCCTACTGTTGCACTCACTGGAGTGGGAATAGTAATTTTTACCTCTACGCTATCCAACGCTTTCCCTACTGTTGCACTCTCTGGAGTGGTAATAGTCATTTTTACCCCTACGCTATCCAACGTTTTCCCTACTGTTGCACTCACTGGAGTGGGAATAGTAATTTTTACCCCTACGCTATCCAACGCTTTCCCTACTGTTGCACTCACTGGAGTGGGAATAGTAATTTTTATCCCAACGCTATCCAACGCTTTCCCTACTGTTGCACTTTCTGGAGCGGGAATAGTAATTTTTACCCCTACGCTATCCAACGTTTTCCCTACTGTTGCACTCACTGGAGTGGGAATAGTAATTTTTACCCCTACGCTATCCAACGCTTTCCCTACTGTTGCACTCTCTGGAGTGGGAATAGTAATTTGTACCCCTACGCTATCCAACGTTTTCCCTACTGTTGCACTCACTGGAGTGAGAATAGTAATTTTTACCCCTACGCTAGCCAACGCTTTCCCTACTGTTGCACTCTCTGGAGTGGGAATAGTAATTTTTACCCCTACGCTATCCAACGTTTTCCCTACTGTTGCACTCACTGGAGTGGGAATAGTAATTTTTACTTCTACGCTATCCAACGCTTTCCCTACTGTTGCACTCTCTGGAGTGGTAATAGTAATTTTTACCCCTACGCTATCCAACGTTTTCCCTACTGTTGCACTCACTGGAGTGGGAATAGTAATTTTTACCCCTACGCTATCCAACGCTTTCCCTACTGTTGCACTCACTGGAGTGGGAATAGTAATTTTTACGCTCTCAGTATCCAACAAAATCTCGACTTTTTTAAATTACTTATATTATGTTTACATTTTAAGCTATTTTATATTATATTATGTATGTTTTATTTAATTCTTTTTAATATTTAATTAATTTTATATTATTTTTAATACATTTAAAAAATTCGATATTTTGGCTAACTATATTTTGACAGTCTATATTTTGGAATCGATATTTTAGTACTTACCTGTTTGTAGATAGGGAGTCGATATTCTTTCCCTCGATATTTTAGTGTCGATTTTTTGTATAGTCGATATTTTGTCCCTCGATATTTAGTCACTGAACCGTGCCACTCACCCTGTTCAATACAAGCCAATCCCACATGTGGAACTGTGTCATGAGTCCTGAATGGCACTGACCCCAACTTCGTGGCAGCGACCATAGCACCAGACTCCCTTCAGTTTTATTTGTTGTGGTTTTGTTTAAATAAAATGTTTTATATGTATATCTATACATGACTAAGATTCTCGTTTGTCCAACCGCACAGGGCCAATTCCAGGCCCAAGAAGGTTGTTGGGGGTATGTTGGTAATGTGGGAAGAGGGTGCATTACCTGCTGATGTGAGGAGAGACAGCGTGAAAGGGGTATCTCACAGAAAGAACTGCGTTATGTTTTCAGAAATGCCTCGGACAGATGCCAGCTGACGGACTGAATCACAAAAAGGCTTTTCAATGTTTATGTAGTGTGACTTATGAACAGTTCGCACCCAGGCTCACAGAGGGACAACTGCGGCCCGTCTGCTTAACTCACAGACGCAGTACTACGAGCCGTCCGCTCCCAAAGGAACAGCAGCGTAGTAGCTCACAGATGTACAGGCACAGCAGCATACTAGCTCACAAAGGTAGAGAGCTGCGAGCTGATTGACTGGCTTCTAACGGCATAGCTGCAAAGTGGTGATGTTGGGCAGAGGGAGCGTGAAAGGGATATCTCGCACAGACAGAGCTCCGGTATATTAAATTGCCCCGGGACCTTTCTTTTATATTTTCACTCGATGCGATAAAGAGCGCTTTCTGGACCAATCCCTTTCTCCCTACCAAATTTGGCGTACTTCCATTCAGCAGTTTGACCTGTAGCCTTGTCTAAAGTTTCCTATGGAAAATCCATTGAGAAAACACGTTTTCACCCCCCCCACATAGCTACCTGTCTGGTTCAAACTCTGCTAAATATTCAATTTCTCGAATAGATTTCAGTACCCGATTTCTCATTGCTGCAATGCCTAAACTTGCCCAAATTATTCTTCTTGATTTCGAGTAGAGACTTGCAGAAGATAACCTATCTGAACATTCGTAGGATCCAATTTCTCGATGCGATAACATCTTTAAACTGAAACTATATAGCTTTTTACTGACAGTCTTCTCGTGAGAAATCTCTTCCCACATTTCCTTCAATTCCGTTTTCTCAGATTTAGTGATGTAAGATGTTACATAGCGAGCAACAGCAATAGAATTGTCAGCCACATACTGTATATCCATGTTAGCATTCCACATGGATAAAATGACTGGGTTGTAGTCATTTATATATTTTGACTCTTCTTTTCTTCTTAGATTGTAGGTATTTTTAGGTGATTTTCTTGTAATAGTATGTCGCACAGCTGACATAAAACTGTTTACTCTTCCTTTTGAAAGAACAGGTCGTGGAAATACAAATCGACATTTTGTGTAGAATTTATATTTACTCTTGTACTTTCGTCGACAGTATTTTCCACACCGATGACTTTGGAAACGTAAAACTTGCTCTTTTAAATTTTTCTCTTCTGTGCTTTTAGCTATAGCACATGTTGCATATCCTTCGATGAAACTTAAAACTGCATCATCAGAATCTGTTCCAAATTTTGGGGCATCCTTGATCCACAACAGCATATGAATATGAGGAGCACCTCTGGCTTGGTACTCTTTTCTCCAAAAGAAATCCACAACTTCTCCAAGAGGTGGATTTTTTTTATTGCAGATGAAGGACATCATAGCCTCAAATCTATGATTGAAATATCTGCAAACATTAACCGGATCCAATGAGCACAATTCTCCTGCTGTCTTGTATTGGATGTTTTCAATATTTGAATTTGCCTCTCGAAGAAAATCCAGAAGATCATCCCAAGCGTACTCAGCACAGCTTAAGTTAAGGAACCATGTAGGAGTTCCTAAATTCCGTAACATACACTTCAATTCTCCATGGCGTCGGTACCAATATTCATTAGTCCCACGCTGACAAGCCATCAAATTGATCAATTGAGATTCCAAATGATCATCTCGCTGTTGCACTTTGTTCATAAAATCCTTTGCAGTCACATTACGTAGATGTACTCCAGTTTTCAAAATGTGATTTACTGCATAAGATAGTGCTGACAAGTCGCTTTCAAATAAAAGATGGAACAAATAAGGAATACTTTGACGAAATCTAGGATCTTCTGCATATAATCTTGTAGTCCGATACTCCGAAGCAGGAATCTGTACTGGACGTTCATCATATCGTCCTCCTTCTCCTGTAGGAAACAGCTGTGGAAAACAACGAGCTTCCAAGCTCTCTTCCCATACACTCACGGGAGTTTCTTGTGCTTTCTTCATCTGAAACAAATCAATAGCGTTTCCCATAACTTCTTTAGAATGAAAAGGATGTATGCTGAAATGTTCATAAATTTCTTCTTCTTGTGACGTATCCACTTTTTTAAGTTGCCCAGTTGGTATTCCTGTGTCTTCTAGTATTTCTTCTTCATCTTCATCCATATAAATGGCTTCATACCATTTATTATTTTTTTTCAAATACAAATTTGCTCTTTGTACTTTTCGTACATCCACCAGCTCCTGCCAAATTTTCTTATTCTTTGTAGGTACACCATTAACCAGAATAACTAATGGTTCAGTTTCCAAAGTATCTGCATCAATTGTTTCCATATTTTTTTTCAAATCCAATGGCAAATAGACAACTCTTCCTTTTAAACCTCTTTGTAAATCCGAAGGAGGTAATTTACCAGTTTTTGGCTCCATACGCACTATGGTCTGAAATGGATGGACACATTGAATGAGTATAGACTCATACGTATTTAAATCAGAAAGTTCTGGAGGAATATCAACCGATTCTAAATTATTATGTACAGCTCTAGCTGGCATTCTATTTTCTTCTAACTTGTGATAACAGTATTTACAAATTTGCTGATCTTCACCCAAATCAAAACAATTTTCCAGAAATATATATGTTGCAAAATCTTTCCACTTATAATTATCTTCATTTTCACTTTTTTTATACAGATCAACATTCCTTGTTTGAATTTTGTAATGGCTTCTCCGGCAACAAATACAAGTAATATTTGGTCTTTCATTAGAGATGATAGCAAATTTTGTCATTTCATCTTCAAAATTTTTACTAACAGTAAGTTCTACATTCTCTTCCACATTTTCATCAATAACTGTGTCATTTTCTGCACTTTCTTGTTCTGGACCAAAGTAAGAAAACTGAATTTCATCAGTAACCTTCACTACATCTGATACAGATCCATGAAACAGAGCATTATTCAACTCATTTAACTTTAGTGCTGGACTTTTAGCAAAATACAATGTTCTCACAAACTTTCTCATTTCAGTATGATGAACAGCCAGCATCCTAAAATGGTGAAAAACACTTTGACACACTTTCCTAGATAGACAAGCCAGAGAATGTCCTTGCAAACCAGTATTCTCTCTCACTCTGCATGGATCTAGTCTTTGAAGCACCTCAATCTTCTGTTTAACACTCTTTTTACTATATTCTCTTAGAAAGTCACGTAATTTATCAATAGATTCCTGACGCACAGTACAAATACTACTACAATTCCAAGTGTACACTGGGGCTTTAGGACGTCTCCCCATAACCTCATCAGCCATCACTTGTTCCTCATTTCTTGGAACCATTTTCTCCTTTTCCATTACACACCCATCCTTAACTTCATACGCTCTACCATTGGTGTCAACTGCATGCAACAAACTATTACTTTGAAGATAACTCTCTTCATTAAAAAATGGTTCAGTACTTGAACTATGCTTCCATTCTCCTAAGAACACTTTACAAAAGTTTTTTTTTTTACTTCTCTTTTCCTTTTGCTTTGTGACTTCGTTGCATTGACTAATTTATCTAATCTACGCATCCTGTTCAAAATTAAAATGAATAGTTTTTTTTTTTATTTCTAATGCCTTGGTAACAATACTTTCAATTAATTTCTTTTTCTCATAAAATTTTGTTTTTTTCTTATATTTTTTCACATCCTTCAGCAAATTTAACATCACTCTTCTCTGAAACATTTTTCGACGAATGTTTTTAAAATCTATTTTCCGTGTTAAGTCACTCTTCCTAACTTCTGAGTCTATATTAGCATTTTGTTTTTGCTGTCGACTCTGTTGTAGTTTTGTACTTGAAACACTGTTTGAATTTATCTTTCACTAATTTTTTTTTTTGGAAGATATTTTTTAAAAATTCTTTAGTTTGCTTACCAGAAGACTTTTTCTGTTTTCCAACACACGCTTCACCTCCTATTTTTTTTTACCAGTCGTCTTCAAATATAGTTGCTGTTTCTTTCCTTTTCTTTTTCTTGACTTTATAGGCATCTTTATATTTTTTCACTGTTGCTCAGCAATACCTGCAAAAAACTAAAAAAAAATACCTTTATGTAATTTTAATTCATTTCAATTTTTTTTTCAACTTTTCAAATCCCATCACATGAGCTGATCCTTTCCTACGAGTCCAAGTCTTACAAAATATGAGAAACATGAATTAAATCTCTGACAACAATTCCTGTGTGCACACAGACTCATGGTGTGATTCTAGGCAGAAAACGATATTTGATTGGCAATTTGAAAGCACATGTACTTCTGTTGAGGAGCAAATGATAATTACTGTGACAGCCTGACACATTTTTCTTATATTTTAGAGAAGTAGAAAAGAGCACATGTCCTTACAGCTATTTGACACCATGATCATGTGTTACAGGGTGAGTGATTAGACTACAGCAAAGGAAATCAGCCTTGATGACGTTGAATGTGCTTGCTATTTGTTTGCATTTGCCTCACATTTTTGAGATACTGATTTCTGCTGAGTGCTAATCAACACATTTGAAGAAAACAAGGTGGCCCTTTCCTGAATATGCAAGTTTTACAGAACAACAGCAACACAAATTGGAACGCTGACAACAATTCCTGTGTGCACACAGAGTCATGGTGTGATTCTAGGCAGAAAGCGATATTTCCTTTGGCAATTTGAAAACACATTTAGTACTGTGGTAGAGCAAGTGATAATTACTGTGACAGCCTGACACATTTTTCTTATAGTTTACACAGACAGAAAGGAGCACATGTCCTAACAGCTCCTTGAGACCATGACCATGTGTTACAGGGTGAGTGATTAGACTAGAGCAAAGGAATTGAGCCTTGGTGACATTGAATCTGTTTGCGTTACACACTACTATCTAAAACACCACACACAGCTGACTATTATACATGGGAGTGTACGAGAAGCTGCTGCGTGTGTGCAAAGAGTGTGTTTCTGGAAACTGTGTATTGTCAGCTGCAAGAGAGATCTGCATGGAGACTTCCACAACTGCATGAAGAGTGCAGACATGTGTATAAGACTACATGTGTGGTAAGGGTTAATTAGACTTTTCAACATGTAGGAACCACCTCAGCCATTGCAAGAATTGATGAAAAATCTACCATGCTATTTTCACATGTGTTATTGCATTTGCCTCACATTTTTGAGATACTGATTTCTGCTGAGTGCAAACCAACACATTTTAAGAAAACAAGCTGGCCCTTTCCTGAACATGCAAGTTTTACAGAACAACAGCAACCCAAATTGGAACGCTGACAACAATTCCTGTGTGCACACAGAGTCATGGTGTGATTCTAGGCAGAAAGCGATATTTCCTTTGGCAATTTGAAAACACATTTAGTACTGTGGTAATTACTATGACAGCCGTACACATTTTTCTTATAGTTTACACAGACAGAAAGGAGCACATGTCCTAACAGCTCATTGAGGCCATGACCATGTGTTACAAAAAATAAGCTGCCCCTTTCCTGCGAGTGCAAGGGTAATAGAGCAAGACCAACACGAATCAAATATCTGATAACATTTCCTGTGTGCGCACTGTCTCATGGTATGATTCTAGGTAGAAAACAGTATTCCTGGGTGATACCAGTACACCTTAACTTATAGTGAAGACATACTCCATAATATATAACATGTTTAAGTTAACAAACTACCCCTTTTCTGCGAGTGCAAGGCTAACAGAACAAAAGCAACACAAATTAAATCTCTGACAACAAATCCTGTGTGCAGACAGACTCATGATGTGATTCTAGGCACAAAACAGTATTCCTCAGTGATAGCAGTACACCTTAACTTACAGTGAAGACATACTCCATAATATCTTACAAGTTCAAAACAGTTAAATATCTCCTAAACCACAAAATGTAAAACTCAACTTTAAAAGAAAAATGACATTTCTATTATTTATATCAAAATACACCACATACTTCCCCTCTCAAACTCATAAGTCACCTTTAAAATTAATTAGTTGAGAAATACATGTGGCACTCAAACAGCAGATTATCAGAGCCAGAATCTCAGAGCTGTACACCTCTCTCCTCTCAGCAGAACCAGTAAATGGCAATGTTTCCCTCTCTTTTTTCACACATATACATGTTCATTTCAAATCACAGTCCTTCCCACATTTTTTCAAATGGAATCACACATTTCTATTGGTTGCAACTTTCAACCCCTTTTCCAAATCATCCCTTCCCCCAACATGACTTCTGCCTGCTACCATTGCAACAGGTCATGGAACACTGGTGTGATCAGAGAGGTCATTAGTTCACCACACAATGTTTCAAATCCAAAGAGCAAGAGTGCTTGACTTTTCAAACCTAACAGCAAATCCAAAGTAATGTTCTGTGGGAACACATTTTTATGAACCAATAAAAAACATGCTTCTAAAAATGTACACATACAGCCTAGTTTTAACTGTAAAATGATTTGAAACAGCCAATTAGTTATTTTTATTAAAAAAATATGTATGATTCCATTTTACAACTGTCTTTCATTTCATATTGCCATTCTACTGAAAGACACCTCCTGAGTGCATCCACATCTCCTACCTCCTGAGTGCATCCACATCTCCTTGAAAGATGTTCACAGTGTGGATTGTAGGTCACAGCTATGTCTTCTGGAGTGAAAAGTATGCAGAAAAAAGAGGTATGGTGAGAGATATTGCTTTGCCAAATGTAGACATTAAATGGATTGGTCAGAGAGGGTTAAAGTGGCACCAATTAATGCCTTTGGTGAAAACCTTTCTACATCTCCCACAGCCTAACCTTATTATTGTGCACTGTGGTGGAAATGACCTAGGCACTTTAACTGGGGTAGGTCTGGAAATGCTTGTTAAGGAAACCTTTGTGCAATTGATGTCACTTTTTCCACAAACTACCTTTGTATATTCTAATATATGCCAAAGGCAAAAGTGGAACTGGTCCAACCAACATTGTCCGCAGATTGACAAAGCAAGAAAGCACGTCAATAAGTCTGTTTCTGCTTTCCTCAGAGACTATGGTATGGGTTCTATATACCACAACAACTTGCGTTACAACATTCAAGACATTTATAGAGGAGACGGTGTACATTTCAATGATGAAGGGAACAGAGTCTTACTTGTAGGTACCGAAAAACACTCAATAAACACAAGGGCTCTTTTTAGAGCCACCTTATATCTAAACAGTTAAACTTGATTTTTAATTCTATTTTTTTAATGTTTTTTTTCAGATGCGCGCTGGGTGCGTGCACCTCGCGATGTTTTTTAAAAAAATTTAAATCTATTTTTTTTGCCATTCGTGGTCCTACTGTGACCCCCTTACAATAGCTAGGGGGTGAAGAACTCCCTACCCTGCCCCCTATTCATGGTCTCCACCTTTCCTTTTCAGTGCGACAGACAAAATGGCGGCCGACACTTCCTGATTTCGGCCGATTCGAATGTTTACTGACATGTAACAACCAATCAGAATTACGCTTGCGCACGGCAAGGTGCGCGCACAGGGCTTGCACAGTGCGCGCACGGTACGCACGTATAAATATTGATATGCTTTTAAATGCTATTTTCTCAAGAAATACTGAACAGATTTACACCAGACCTGTGAAAGGCACTTCCTTGACCTTATGGCTACCTCTCTGCCAAATTTCAAGTAATTCTGTTCAACCGTTCGGGCTGTAGCTGTGTCTAAAGGTCCTATGGGAAAATGCATGGGAAAAACGCGTTTTGGGACCCCCCTTTTTCTCGACCCCCGCTTGACGAATCACCCCGAGACTTTCAGGGTAGGAGCTGAACGGAGCGCCCCATTAGTTTTGAAAATTTCGCGAGGATTCGTCAACCGGCGCCAAAGTTATTCAAAATAGAATTTTGAGATTTCCTATGGAAACACGGTCCTAACTATAACTATCTACTGGCGACCGCCAGTAGATAATATATATATGTCATCAGTGATGTCACTGACCATGTCATGAGTGATGTAATATGTGACGTCATCAGCAGTGCATTGCGGGGGGGCGAGTTATAGTTAGCTGAACTAACTATAACAGGGGAATTTCTAGGGTTTTGTACGAGGGAAATGTCCAGCTAACTATAACACCCCTGAAACCTATGGTTTTTTCAGTGAATTTCTAAGGTTTTTTAAATGCCAATTCCTAACTATAACGCCCCTGAAACCTTTGGTTTTTTCAGTGAATTTCAAAGGTTTTTTAAATGCCAATTCCTAACTATAATGTGCATGAAACCTATGTTTTTTTCAGTGAATTTCAAAGGTTTTTTAAATGCTATTTCCTATCTATAACTTATCTCTGAAGATATCATGTTTAATGATTTTGATTGGATTTGTATATTTTTCAAATTCAGTGTGTCAATTTCATTAATTACATTTTTTTTAAAATAATTTTTTATCACCACTTTTTAAACTTATTTTTTCAATTAATTCTTTTAAAAATTAAAAATAAATTTTTGAACTTAATGGGTTTTTCAAGCATATTTTTTTTATATTTTTCAAAATATTTGGTAACTATATGTGCAAAACTTTATTTTATAAATTTTTTTCAATGTTTTTGGATCCGCGCACCCTAAGCGCACCGTTCACGATCCCTACGTGATAGCATCCGCGCATGGTACGAGTTGGGTACGTGTTTAGTGCGCGATTCCAATGCGACCGGTACGCGACTCCCAGCCTATACGCGACACATTCGATGTACGTAACGCGACGTTTACGCGCCTCCGCGATGCGTCATCTGCGTCTATGCGGATCCCGTGAAATATTTAACATTTAAAAAAACATATATATATGTATTTCATGTGAATATTAATTGAAGACAAACTCTAAACTAGTCTTAAAACTAATATATTTTTACATCTAATCCTATAATTTTTTTAAATTCAATTTCGCGGATGCGTGCTGGTTGCGTGCTGTGTAAGCGCAGGGTGCGCGGATCCCATGTGACCTGCAAAAAAAGAGATTTGATTGGTTCATCACACTTCCTCTTCTAACTATTGAAAGACCCCACCCATTTCAATCATTCTTCTTTGACCCTCTTTAGAGCACCATCTCTTTGGAGAGTAGAAGATTTTTTAAACTAAGTTTACACTAAGCTCTGGGGGGCGCTAGGTGGCGCCAGACCAAGATGGCCGCACCGCTGTGAGGCTCTGGCTGCCTGGCCCAGTAATCCTACATTAATCTGCACTTTCGCGCGTTCCCCGTGTGGCATGCTGCCTGGATTGTTGGGCGGAGAGCGGTGACTGACATCGGTGAAATTTACAGCCCGCTACGAGGCGAGACAGAGGCGCGGCGACCTTGACAAGGTCGGGCTCCTCGCGCATGAGGGGCTTACTGACCTTTGGCGATATACGCACCCAGGCAACAAAGCGGGTACATACTATTCGACGGGACAGGCGACCTGGTCACGGCTGGATTATTGGCTGGGGTCTCGGGGGTTGTGCCACTGGGCCTGCGCGGTGGAGCACCTTGCCCGCACTTTCTCTGACCATTCGCCTGTGTGCCTCACGCTTGAGATACCGAACCTTATTGCCACTCCTTGCAGCTGGAGGCTGGTCCCGGGGGCCCTTCTGGACGAAGTATTTAAAAAGGAACTAGAGGAAGAGATTGTTGATTTCCTTGCCCGCAATAGGGGGTCTGTGGCGCAGGTGGGTACGGTATGGGAGGCCTTGAAGGTCACCATTCGGGGCACCTGCATGGCGAAAAGCTATGGAGTGTTGCGTGACTTGCGCCGGCGCCTTTGCCTACTTGAGGGCCAACTAAAGGTGCTTGAGGGGGAGTTGTGGCGCGGAGACTCTGGCGAGGGGCGGGCTAAAATGCGAGACATCATCACTGACTACACCTCCACGGCAGAGCGGGAAGCCCGGTTTCGGGGGAAATATATTACTGCCTGACGCTATGGCGAGGGAGGCAGGCCGGGGCGCGCTTTGGCCCGCGACATTAGTAAACCACGGTATACGAACTACGTGCTGGAAATCGAGGATGCCAATGGGGATAGGCACAGGGATGGCTTGGAGATTCTGAATACCTTCACCGACTTCTATGAGTCACTCTATTCCTCCAAAGGGGTAAACTCTGCTGACTTTGCTGCCTTCTTTGGCGACATCACATTGGGATATCTAAGTGGGCGGCAGAGGGAGTTCCTTGCTACCCCGTTTACGCTTGAGGAGATTCGGGACGGTATTGCCCAACTGCCAGCGGGGAAGGCGCCCGGATCCGACGGTCTGCCGGCTAATTTCTATAAGTTGTATGCTGAACACCTCGGCCAGTGCTACTGGAGGTCTACTCGGAGGCGCTGGAAGCGCAGGTATTGCCGGCCACGATGAGGGAAGCCCTTATTATCTCCCTGTTAAAACCTGGGAAACCCACTGATAAGTGTGATTGCTATAGGCCTCTCTCGCAAATCAACGTGGATATTCAAATTTTTACTAAATTGATTGCTAACAGACTAAATCTCCTCATGGATAAGCTGGTGTTGCCGGACCAGGCGGGATTTATCCCTGGGAGAGCGACGTCTCATAATTTGCGCACTCTCTTCTCCATCGTGCATCAGGTGGCCCCGCACCTCCCGTTGGCCGCTGTCTTCTTGGACGCCACTAAGGCATTTGACTCTATCGAGTGGGAATATCTTCATGCGCTCTTGTGCAACATGGGGTTCCCGGTAGGTTTCTCGGCTATGATGCGGCTGCTATACACTGCACCAGTGGCTAGGGTGATGGTAAATGGTCACACCTCTGCTGCCGTGGCGCTCTCCCGGGGTACCAGACAGGGGTGCCCGTTATCGCATCTATTGTTCGCGTTGGCAGTGGATCCCTTGGCGGCTCGGGTGCGGCAATATCACCGGGACAAGGCACTTATCTGCCCTCTACGCCCCATCCTTATTTCGCTTTACGCGGACGACATCACCCTTTATGTCAAGGATCCGGAGACGAATTTGAATCCATTATTGAGGGAGTTTGTGCGTTTCGGGGGGCTCTCGGGTATCCACATTAACTGGGCCAAATCCCAGATATTGCCCCTTACTGCGGCGGTGTCGCGTTTTCAGGCTGACTTTCCATTGGAGTGGTGCGCCACTACGGTGCGATATCTGGGGGTGCATGATTCGGCAGACCGGGAGGAACTAATGAGAGACAACTATGGGCGAGTGCTCGATGCCATGAAAGACTCTATCACACGATGGATAGCCCTGCCGCTGTCTCTTGCAGACAGAGCGTCTCTGATAAAGATGGTTGTTCTCCCGAAAAATGCTTTACTATTTCATGAATATTCCCTATCATCCGGGCAGAGTGTTCTTTGCCGCCCTGCGCACTGAGCTCTTGCAGCTGGTGTGGGGGGAAACAGACCCGCATTCGGTGGGATGTGCTTGCTCGACCGTACGCGGCGGGGGGCTTGGATCTGCCAAATTTTGAACTGTATTATCAGTGCGCCCAGGCCCACTATGCGCACTACTGGACGAGCGGCCCGCGGTACACGGCGCATGTTGCCACGGAGCACTGGCTGGCTGATCCCGTGCCGTTGGTTGGGGCATTGTGGAGGCCCACCTCCCGCCGAGAACGCAGTCCCGACACTGTGGAGTGTACGAATCGCGCTTGGGAATGGATCATGCAGCGGACGGGCTGCCTTTGTTGTATTACCCGCTGCTCCCGCTTGTGTACCATCCTCGCATACCACTGTTGCAGGAAGGTATTTTCACTAAACTGAGACAGCACAGGGGGCTCCGTACCTGGGGTGATTTATACAGGGACGGCAGGTTCATTACTTTACAGCAGCTGTGTGCTGACCCTGCCCCCTCCGTCATGGAAACCTTCCTGTACATTTGGCTCTGAGCTGGGGTTCAGGCTGTCACATCGGACTATCCGGCAGAACCGGAGACTTCGCCCCAGCTACATGCGTTGCTACGTGCTACTACTGCCTCTCATCTGGTATCGCTACTTTACCGATCCATATACTCTGGGTCGGAATATGCGCAATGTGCCGCACGGGGCAGGTGGGAGGAAGAGTTAGGACAGCCATTGACTGACCGGGACTGGCTATTTAGTTGCAGGCAGACAGAACAGATTGCGGCTAATAGCAGGCTTTGGGTCACGCACTACAAATTCGTTCAGCGATACTATTACACCCCCATGAAGTTGCATAGCTTTGGGCTGAGGGAGGATACCAGGTGTGCTCGGTGCGGGGCCGAGGGGGCGGACATGCTCCACCTGGCGTGGGCCTGCCCCTCAGTGCATGCGTTCTGGCTGCTTGTGTTTGATGCGGTGGGGAAGATGATTGCGGCCCCCTTGCCGCCGACCCCACTAATGGGTGTTTTAGGTTGTACGGAGGGCATACCGGCTCCTCACAGGAAGTTCGGCTCATTTTGCCTCCTCCTGGCCAAGCGTAAGGTAGCCTGCAGATGGGGGAAAGGACGGGCCCCCAAGTTCAAGAACTGGTTGGAGGACCTGATTAGATGGCAGGATCAATTGACTCTGTATGCGGACCTCCTGCCGACTGCTTCCAAGCCCAGGGACATATGGGACCCCTTGAGGGGGTTCCTGCTTCTGTACCCTCAGGCACATGTTGGTACGAACGCTATCACTTCCTAGGCTGGCCGCACACTGGGGATGAATGGGGTGCGCTGGGTGAGTTCGGAGACTCTGGGGCCTGATCTCTCCTATAGGCGTGGGCTGTCTGGTCCCGAGGGCCTCTTATTGTCGTATTATGCAGGGGGCGGCGGGCGGGGATGTGGGGAGGCCGTGGGGCATCCCCGTAGGTATACTGCGTTTGGAGTAGTGATGCCTGGCCTGTCGGGGGGGTCCTCTTTGAATGCATGCCGGTGAGGGTTGTGCGGTGTGAAACATATGCTAGCCTCCCACCTTCTTATTGCTTCCCTACTATTTATTTTGTCCTTTAATACTGAGATGCCATAATTGTTTTTTGACTGCCTCTCGGGTTTCCTGGAATTACCTGACATATATGTTTTTTTGTACGCGGCCGGCCCTGATGGGTTGTAGGCGGCATGCTGTGTTAACTTTGCACAATGTGTAACTTCATGATGTTCCTATGCTGCTGCCGGGCCGACGGGGTTGTAGGCGGAAGACAGCTGTGTCAAATTGTGTTTTTTTTTGGTTCAATAAAGGTCTTTAAAAAAAAAAAAAGTTTACACCAAGCTCTAACTTTTTTCAACCAAAAATGGCTTCAGGGCAGCAGGCATCACCTGCATCACCTCATACTTCTGAGGATGAATTTTTGGCGGCGGCACCACCCAAAGAACGTTTTTCTTCAGTGGTGTGGAAAATTTTTACTTTTCCCGAGGTGCAGAATAAGACCAATGCCACCTTGGTCACGTGCAAGATTTGCAAAAGAGTCCTGTCGCGAGGGGATCCTAACAAGAAATACTTTTGCGGCACGGCAAGTATGATGAAGCACATGAGGACCCTTCATCCAAACAATCTTGCAAGAGAAGAGTGCTGACGGATGAGAAACTCTCCTGCTCCTGCGCCATCCACCTCATCGCAGCCGAGCACATCAAGAGTGCATCCATCAGCCCAAACCTTGGACATCCGTCCTCAATTTCAATTTTTAAAAGTGCTCTGCACTAAGTGCAATGCGACTTTGTGCTATGGTGAGCAGTCGATCGATCTGATCTGCCGCCGCCAAGAAAGTCACATTTGCTAGTTTTTTATTTTTTTTTATTGTTCCCTGAAGTTCATTGTTTGGTTTCTCCTGTTTTGTTTTTTGTTTTTATTTTTTGCAGAAAAACCAAAAAAAATTAAAAATTGTTCCGAAAACCCAAACAAAATAATAAAAGAAGAAAGAAGAGAAAAAAAAGCTCTTGTAAGAACTAACTTTCCTGGTTTAAAAAAAAAGCTACATTTGTTTGTTAGTGTTAGTTTAGATGAATGTATGTGTAGTACGTAATTGACTGAATGAATGCATTAGTAGCGTATTGTGAATGTATAAGTGCAGAAGTATAAGGAAGTGCTGCAGCATCACACAGTAACCTCTTTAACTGCAGTGTGCTGTAGTACTTCCGAAGCACAGGGATGCAACATATATACATAAATATGTTGCAAATCTATGCTTGTGTCTGCACGGCTGCTTAAACTGCCGCCATGTGGTGACACAGGCACCCTTGCACCATAGTGCAAGGATATCTGTGTCATGTGCTGTTTGTTTTTCTGCAGGAAGACACACCTTCCTGCAAAAAAACAATGAGAAAATGCATTTTTCTCCTTCAATGTATGCTGAACATTTCAGCATGCATGGA
This sequence comes from Triturus cristatus, assembly GCF_964204655.1. NCBI lineage: Eukaryota > Metazoa > Chordata > Amphibia > Caudata > Salamandridae > Triturus > Triturus cristatus. Next base: position 1,487,096,186 of record NC_140591.1, on the reverse strand, counting down.
AGATATAAAAATGTGGAGAAATGAAAACAATTCTCCTTGTTGTGCTTTCCTACATCAATTTTAGAATGGTGCACCATTCACAGACATATCGAGATTTATGATTTCTGATAAATCTAGACATGTGTCTTGTTCTATGAGTATTAAGTGCAATCATGCACAACAACACTTATAGAACACCCTTTCAACACAAAGTGATCTGCATGATGAGGTTGTATTTACATGGAGTATAAAAAGTACACAGAGTGCCTTTTCCTCTCTTTGTAAATATGAAAGAGTATCTTACACAATAACTATGTTCCAAAAAGTGACATATTTCCGTTTTTAAAATTCCTTGCGAATGATAAAAGGTAAGCACAGAGTTTTGTCTGCAAAGATGTTCAAAGAAGAATGATTGAAATAATTGTGGTCCTTCAATAGCTAAAATAGGAAATATTATGAACCCCTCAAAACTCTTTTTTTGCAGGTCACATGATATCTGATTATGGTCAGATTTCAAAACTACATATGTATAAGAGTGTTTTTAGAAACATATTTCAAGTTTGTAGCTTCTTGCAGACCTCCTCATTCTGCATATTGAGACTTAGTTAAACTTACCTTCACAGTAATAGGAATAAAAAATGGTACACATTTTTTTCACATTTTCATTCCAATCTAAATTCTTAAAAATTGCTTATTTTAAAATGTGGATCTGTGAAAGAAAAGAAAAAAAATTATAACATGTAATAATACATTTTTTATAACACAGCATAATTTCCACAAAGTAATTTGTTTGCCTTTTTCGCTGTTCTCAGAATATATTGAATTTCACTAGAAATAGTGATTACAATCGTACTCATCACTTAACAGCGGGCAAAAAAAAAACAATCAGAAAGATTGTTAATAAAAACCCAACATACTATTCTCAGTAAAATACCAGAAAATACAAATCATACACATATGAAATGCTTACAGATTACAAAATTTTATAACTTTAACTTATAAAAACGGTAAATGTTGCCGCATTAAAATAATCACCAAATAAATGACAACCAAAAAGTCCATAATTCAAAAATATACCTTTCCTTGAGGCCAAATGGTATTTTTGCACTTCTTCTTTATGTAAATTGTCCAATGGTAGTCCTATTAAGTTATAATAATAAATTCCTCAGAGAGTGAATTATCTTCCTCAAACTTTGGCTTTAAAAATATTAGGTAAGAATTTGGTAATTCACTAGGCAAACGTTGTTTGAAAACCAACTGGCCATCATTACAAACTGTCCAGCCTTTGTCACATTTTAGATAGGCAGTGTAATGTCCAGATGTGGTGGAAGGACCATCATGGAAAATGATTGCAATTGCTACAAAAGTCCTTCCTGATATTGATAGTTGTACTGCTACAAATTGTTTTATTAAAGTATCCAATTTTCTTCTGTAGCTGTACAACGTTGCATCATTAAAATTATGTATTTTCCATATTTTGTTAAGAATAATGTGGATAACATTTCTGATTTACATTGGCTACACTCCATGTTTTGAATTGCACCTTTCACTAATTTATTGAAAGACACTGATTTACAATCTGGTAATGTTAAATACAGAAATCTCTCAGTGTCTACATTGGTGCTACATGTATACATGCAATTTTCACAATAATGTTCCCATTTGTAAGCAAGGCCAAAAATATTTTCTATTTCTACACCTTCATTTTCAAAAATGGTAAGAATATACATACAAAATTCCAGAGCATCTTGTTGGATATTTTGTGTAAATTGTGTAGAACCAGAACACACATCCAAAAGACTACGAACATCTGAAACAGATTGTATTTTACTTCTATCTGTTGTCAATTTTTCATAAACAGAATGCAACAGAGAACAAAATCATTTTTGCCGATTCTCCATAATTTGTTCTTGCAAACCTTCAAGATAAAAAACAACATTGACCACTACATTAGCATAGCAGTTGACACCAGAACTATTTTCAAACTGATAACCAACAATCTCTCCAACAGTGTCCAATTTCTTTTTACCTGCAATCACAACATTATCTTGTTCTTTTCTTTTCTTGACACCTTCAGAACAGATATTCTCTAACCTTCTTTTTCGACCAACCACACGCTTTTCAAATACAGGACATTGACCTAAATTTGGAGCATACACCCTTCTTAACCTATTATACTCTTTTACACAGTTTGCATCTGCAGTAACCTTTGTCTCATTAAAATCAATCAAAAACAAACCAGATAATGTTCTGACTCGCGACAAAGCAACATATGCCATACCCTCTTTAAATACGGTAGATTCAATGTTCACCAATGCACTGTCTACACTTAATCCTTGAGATTTATGAATAGTCACTGCATATGCCAGAGAAAATGGAAATTGTTTCCTACGGACATATAAATCTTTAACAAGCAAAAAACGAACTGAATAACAACCAATTTCTTTAACTTCATCATTCTGATCAAATTTAATTTTTACAAATTCAATTCCTTCTTTTTTCTGATAATTCACAAAATCCACCACTTTGCCCATTGCACCATTAACTAAACCTTTCTCTACATCCAAATCCGCCTTAAAATTACCCGACAGTTTACACACGCATACAGTGTCTTTTCCAAACCAGCAGTTTTAGATATTTTTTTTTCTAAACAATCCAGTTTTGATCTCAACTTACCCGTCAAAATAATAGTGATTCCTTCATGCAGTATTTTATCGATGGCTTCCATTTTTACAATTTCTTCATTTTCCAGTTTTAATAATTCTTCGTTGAATATTGAACACTCACGCAGTGTTGGCATTAAGCAAATCACTGACTTATTTTTAGCAATTTCCACGTACACTTTTGCAGGAACTGCATTTTCATTTGGAAAGACATTGCAAAGTAATCGACTCTCCAAAGCTTCTTTCCCTTGTTTTGAAAGAATTCCAATTCTTATATCTTGAAGAATACTTCCATATTCAGCATTAATTGCCTGTCGCATATTTGTTGTCGGTTCTTTCTATTCAAAATTACTCCAAATGTTCACATTACCAACACTGCCAAGAGACTTTCTGGTATCTTCATGGGCAAGTGTTTTAAATACCGGTTGTCCTTTTACCGGAGTCAGTTGCAGTAGATCTCCAAAAACTATGACGTGTTTTCCTCCAAATAACACGTCATACTCTGTTTTAAGCATCAAGTTTGAAACCATGCTCACCTCATCAATAATGAGAAGTTTAATTTTCTTCAGGACTCTTGAAACTTCACAACAAGCTTCTCCAGATAGCTTGTGGTATTCAAATTTGTTCTCATGCTCTACTGGTAGCATTAGTAAACGATGTAAAGTAATTCCTTTAATGTTATGTGCTGCCAACCCAGTTGGAGCAGTGACAACACAAGACAAATGCGACTCAGTTGTTTTTTGCAGATAACTTGTAATTACTTTAATTAAGAAACGTTTTCCTGTTCCAGCTTGACCACTCACATACATTCGGATAGGTTGAAATGATGTACATGAGCACCCTCTCTTTTCATGAAGTAATCCATGCTCAATCTGCTCTTTCACTTGCTGTTATATTTGTTTCTGTTCAACATTTAGTTGCTCTTCCAAGTTTCCTAACTGTATTGCATCTTCTTGTGCTTGATACATTGGTGTTTCCACCTCATTCATTGCAATAGCTGCTTCATTTTCAACAATTGGTTGTCCTTGTGGATCTTGATTCAGTGCAGCAGAACTTTGACTGTCTTGAGAACTGTCTCTAGCAATCTCAGCTGCAATTATAGCTTCTTGATCAATTTCATCATTCAACATTTTGACATAATTTGCGAAAGCACTGCATTGTATGCTATCTTTACAAGCATTAAATGAATCTTCATAGCTGGGAAAATCTCCAAGTAATTCCATTTCTGAACGCCATGGTTTGAACATTTGCAAAAGGGCTAAATGGTAAAATTCCCTCTTGTCAGCAGTGTTGCAACTCAGTTTTCTGTGATTAATTAAATTTCCTTTCCTTTGTTTCACCAGACATCCTTCGGAACCAATCACTCCATATTTTCCATTGTTGATGTTCTCTGTAGTATTCCGTTTAAAAGTGTAGTTTTGCAGCACTTCATAGAGACACATGTTCTCAAGATGATGACTTCTATTTGGATAGTATGTGTCCAACATATTGGTTTTCAAAATGTCTGTACTTTCAGGGTCATTTTCTGCTAAATATTCAATTTCTTGAACAGATCTCAGTACCCGATTTCGCATTCCTGCAAGACCTAGACTTACCCAAATGATTCTTCTACTTTTGGAATATAGACTTGCAGATGATAACCGATCTGAACATTCATATTCTCCAATTTCACGATGCGATAACATCTTCAAATTGAAACTGTCTAATTTCTTACTTAGAGTCTTCTCGTGAGAAATCTCTTCCCACATTTATTTCAATTCAGTCTTTTCTGATTTAGTAATGTTAGACGTTACATATCGAGCAACAGCAATGGAATTGTCCGCAACATACTGAATATCCATGTTAGCGTTCCACATGGATAAAATAACTGGATTGTAGTCATTTATGTATTTTGATTCTTCTCTTCTTCTTAAGTTGTAGGTGTTTTTCGGAGACTTTCTTGTGATGGTATGTCGTACACCTGTGACTTTGAAATCGTAAGATTTGTTGTTTTAAGTTTTTCTCTTCTCTGCTATTTGGAAGAGCACATGTAGCATAATCTTCAATGAAAGACAAAACAATTTCGTCTGAATCTGTTCCAAATTTTGGGGCGTCCTTGACCCATAACAACATATGTATGTGAGGAGCACCTCTTGCTTGATACTCCTTTCTCCAAAAGAAATCCACAACTTCTCCAAGAGGAGGCTTCTTTTTATTGCAGATGAAAGACATCATAGCTTCAAATCTATGATTGAAATATCTGCATACATTGACAGTATCCAAAGAGCACAATTCTCCAGGTGTCTTGAATTCAATATTTTTTATATTGGAATTTGCCTCTCGAAGAAATTCAAGTAAATCATCCCAAGCATACTCAGCACAGCTTAGTGTAATGAACCATGTAGGAGTACCCAGGTTCCATAGCATACATTTCAGTTCTCCATGTCGACGGCACCAATATTCATTAGTCCCACGCTGACATGCCATCAGATTAATCAACTGAGATTCTAAATGATCATCTCTCTGATGCACTTTATCCATAAAATCCTTTGCAGTTACATTTTGAAGATGCATTCCAGTTTTTAAAATGTGATTGACTGCATATGAAAGTCCAGACAAGTCACTTTCAAACAGAAGATGAAACATATAAGGAATACATTGTCGAAATCTTGGATCTTCTGCATATAATCTTGTTGTCCGATATTCAGATGCAGGAATCTGCACAGGACATTCATCATATCGTCCACCTTTTCCTGTTGGAAACAACTGTGGGAAAGAACGAGCTTCCAAGCTCTCTTCCCATACACTCATGGGACTTCCTGTTGCTTTTTTCAATTGAAACAACTCAATCGTATTCCCCATCACCTCTTTGGAATGAAGTGGATGTACACTGTAATGTTCATAGATCTCTTCACATCTGGACATGTCCACTTTTTCAATTTGTCCACTTAATGTTTCACTATCTTCTGCTAAATCTATTTCTTCTTCTCCAACAAACACATTTCTATAGCACTCATTATTTTTTAACAGATACAATGATGCCTTTTGCACCTTTTTAACATCCACTAACTCTTGCCAGATTTTCTTATTCTTAGTAGGAACACCATTAACTAGAATGACTAGTGGCTCATTTTCTGCATGATCTACACCAATAGTTTCAATATTTTTCCTTAAATCTAAGGGTAAATACACAACTCTTCCTTTCAATCCTCTTTACAACTCTGATGGAGGTAATTTACTTGTTTTGGGCTCCATACGAACAATAGCCTGAAACGGGTGAACACATTGTATGAGAAGAAACTCATACGTATTTAAATCTATCAGTTCTGGAGGAATAGCAACCAACTCTAGATTATTATGAACAGCTCTAGCAGGCATTTTATTCTCATCTAATTTGTTATAACAATATTTGCAAATACGCTGCTCACATCCCAAATCAAAACAATCCTATACCAACAAATAAGTTGCAAATTCCATCCACTTATCATTCTCTTCTATTTCACTTTTTAAATACAGATTGACACCCCTAGCCTGATTTTTATAGTGACTTTGCCGACAACAAATACAAGAAACATTTGGTCTTTCACCTGAAATTACCTTAAACTTTGTGATTTCATCCTCAAATTTGTCTGTAATTACGGGTTCTACATTGTCTTCAACATTTTGTTCTACTAATGTGTCAGTTTCTTCACTCTCTTGCTGAGGCCCAAAGTAACAAAACTCAATATCCTCACAGACCTGCTTCACATCTGATTCTGACCCACGTAAAAGAGCACTGTTCAACTCACTTAACTTTAGTGCTGGACTTTTTGCATAATACAACCTTCTCACTAACTTCCGCATTTGAGTATGATGTACTGCCAGCATTCTGAAATGGTGAAAAAAACTTTCACAAACTTTCCTAGAAAGTCAAGCCAGAGAATGACCTTGCAAACCAGTATGTTTTCTCACTCTGCAAGGGTCTAGTCCTTGCAGCAGCTTAATCTTTTGTTTTACACTTTTTTTAGTATAGGCTCGTAAAAAACTACATAATTTTTCAATAGATTCCTGTCGTACACTGCAAACACTACTGCAATCCCAAGTGTATACAGGGTTTTTAGCACGTCTCCCTAAAACTTCTTCAGCTATCACTTCTTCTGCATTTCTTTCAACCATTTTCTCTTTCTCCATTGGACAACCATCACTAACCTCATAACCTCTACCACTGGTGTGAACTGCATACAATAATTTTTCGCTCAGTGAATAACTCTCTTCATTAAAAAAAGGCTCTGAGCTAGAACTTTATTTCCATTCTCCCAAAAAAAATCATAATTTTTTTTTTATTAATAACTCTTTTCCTCCTACTTTTAGCCTTCATTACATATATTGGTTTATCTAGTGATCGAATTCTGTTTAACACTAAAATAAACAGTTTCCTTTTTACTTCAAAAGCCTTTTCCACAATGCTTTCAATATGTTTCTTCTTTTTATAAAATTAAGGTCTCTTTTTATATTTCTTCACATCTTTTAGCAAAATATGCACTACTCTCTTGTAAAATATTTTTTTGTGTAATTCCTTATACTGATTTTGTCTTCTTTTACCATACTTTATCTCCTTTGACTGAACATTTGATTTTTTACTTTTCCTCTTATTTTGAATTTTTTTCTTACTTGAAAAATTCTGAGAAGTTGCAGCATTATCTACGTTCTGTTTGCTCCTACAAACATTTTTAATAAATTGCTTTGTGATCTTACCAGAAGATTTTTTCCTTTTAGTCACATTATCTTGTTCATTCAATACTTGTGGTTGATGTTTCTTCAAATAATCCTCCTGTCTCTGTTCTTTTCTTTTTCTTTTTTTTCAGGCATAATTTCTCTATTTTAACGTTGAAAAACAGTATCTGTAAAAAAGAATCACAAATAAATGTATATTAATAACTTTCAAATGTACACTATTCCATTACTGTACAAACACATTTTATATAAAAACTGACTAAGAAACTATAGCCCTGAACCACAAGTGTGACGATGGTTAAAACACTACATGCATAGTGCATACTACTTTGAAGCAGTTCATGCCCTAAAGCCTACCTCACTAAAAGACTACATGCTAACTGACTGAATGATTACAGTACTATAAGGAGACACACTGGGTGAGTAACAGGGTGTTTGCTAGAAGTGTATGAAAACTAACTGGGGAATTGAAGGTGTGAAAGACAACTGTGTAGGTGATTACAGGACTGAACGCATACTGGATAGGCATTTAAAGCAGTGCATGTGCTAAGGCCTGGCTCACTGCATGAGTACTTGGGTACTGACTGAATGATTAGAGTACAGCAAGGAGAGTGCCTGGGGGAATTTATAACTGGTAGGCTTTTGGCATAGGGAATGGATTAGTACTTAGTACTGAATGGGTCACTAGAGGAATGCAAAGGGAATGACAGGATGTTTGCTGGACGGTATAGATACTGACTAGGGAATTGAAAGTGTGAAAGAGAAGTGTCTAGGTGGTTAGAAGAGTGCATGCATACTGGATAGGGGTTTGAAGCAGTCCATGTGCTAAGGCCTGGCTCAGTGCATGAATACTTAGGCAGTGACTGAATCATTAGAGTACTGGAAAGTGAGTGTCTTGGGGAATTTATAAGTGTTTGGGTTTGGCACAGTGAATGGATTAGTACATGGTGCTGAATGGGTCACTAGAGGACTACAAAGGGAGTGACAGGGTGTTTCCTGGAAGTGTATGGATACTGACTAGGGAATTGAAGGTGTGAAAAACAACTGTGTAGGTGGTTAGAGGACTACATGCATAGTGAATAGGCGTTTGAAGCAGTCTATGTGATAAGGCCTGGCTCACTGCACGAGTACATGGGTACTGACTGAATGATTGGAGTATAGCAAGAAGACTGCCTGGGTGAATTTATAAGTGGTAGGCTTTTGGCACAGGGAATGGATTAGTACTTGGTACTGAATTGGTCACTAGAAGAGTGCAAAGGGAGTGACAGGATGTTTGCTGGACTGTATGGATACTGTCTAGGGAATTGAAAGTGTGAAAGACAAGTGTCTAGGTGGTTAGAAGACTGCATGCATAGTGAATAGGGGTTTGAAGAAGTCCATGTGCTAAGGCCTGGCTCAGTGCATGAATACTTATGCAGTGACTGAATCATTAGAGTACTGGAAAGAGAGTGTCTTGGTGAATTTATAAGTGTTTGGGTTTTGGCACAGTGAATGGATTAATACATGGTGCTGAATGGGTCACTAGAGGACTGCAAAGGGAGTGACAGGGTGTTTCCTGAAAGTGTATGGATACTGACTAGGGAATTGAAGGTGTAAAAGACAAGTGTATAGTATGTTAGAACACTACATTCATTCTGCATAGACATTTGAAGCAGTCTATTTGGTACTTAGAAACTGACCAAATCATCAGACTACTTCTAGGACAGTGCTTGGGTAAAACTTTTACATTTTCAGTTCTGCCACAGTGAAGAGAATAGTACTTGGTTTTAAAAGAGTTATCTGTCAGAAAATACACGATGTTACCCAATCCTTCTCTCACAGTGGTTCCCAAATGCACACAGACTCACTGTGTGATTCTAGACAACAACCACTATCCCTAGAAGTTTACCAAAACTCATTTACTACTGTGGAAGTGGTGATGGAACTGCACACAATCTACATATTTCAGGACTGCACTTTTGTGTCAAAGCCTGACTCATTTAATCACAGCATAAGTAAAGACTGCCTTCTAATGCTACTAAAACTTGACAACATGACAGATTTTAAAACAATTATCTGCCACCAAATACACAATGTTCCCAAATGCTTCTCTCACAGTGGTTCCCAAATGCACACAGACTTACTGTGTGATTCTAGACAACAGCCACTATCCCTAGAAGTTTACCAAAACTCATTCACTACTGTGGAAGTGGTAAGGGAACTGGACACAATCTACATTTTTCAGGACTGCACTTTTGTGTCAAAGCCTGACTCATTTAATCAACGCATAGGCAAAGACTGGCTTCTAATGCTACTAAAACTTGACAACATGACCAGTTTTAAAAGACTTATCTGTCAGAAAATACACGATGTTACCCAATCCTTCTCTCACAGTGATTCCCAAATGCACACACACTCACAGTGTGATTCTAGCAAGCACCACTATCCCTAGGAGTTTACCAAAACTCATTCACTACAGTGGAAGTGGTAAGGGAACTGCACACAATCTACATATTTCACGACTGCACTTTAGTGTCAATGCCTGACTCATTTAATCAAAGCATAAGCCATAACTGTGTTCTAATCCTACTAAAACTTGACAACATGACATGTTTTAAAACAGTTATCTGTCAGCAAATACACAATGTTACCAAACACTTCTCTCACAGTGGTTTCCAAATGCACACAAACTCACAGTGTGATTCTAGACAAACAAAACTATCCCTAGCATCTTACCAAAACTCATTCACTACTGTGGAAGTGGTAAGGGAATTGCACACAATGAACATATTTCAGGACTGCACTTTTGTGTCAAACCCTAACTCATTTAATCAACGCATAAGCAAAGACTGACTTCTAATGCTACTAAAACTTGACAACATGACAGGTTTTAAAACAGTTATCTGTCAGAAAATACACAATGTTACCAAATGCTTCTCTCACAATGGTTGGCCAAATGCACACAGACTCACAGTGTGATTCTAGACAAGCACCACTATCCCTAGAAGTTTACCAAAACTCATTCACTACTGTGGAAGTGGTAAGGGAACTGCACACAATCTACATATTTCAGGACTGCACTTTTGTGTCAAACCCTCACTCATTTAATCAACGCATAAGCAAAGACTGGATTCTAATGCCACTAAAACTTCACAACATGACAGGCAATACACGATGTTACCAAATGCTTCTCTCACAGTGGTTCCCAAATGCACACAGACTCACTGTGTGATTCTAGACAAACAACACTATCCCTTGCACTATACCAAAACACATTTCTTCATCTACAAGGAGTACTACATTTTAGTGCAGAAACATAACTCATTTCACAAGTTCATAAACAATGACTGGTTTCTAATTCTACCAAAATATAAAAACTGCACAGTTATCTGCCTACAAACAAACAAATGCTTATCACAGAATGGTTTCTACATGCACACACACTGTCAATAAGACGGTAGAGAAAAAAAAGTACTCCCTACACTTTAGCAGGAGAAATACATTAGTCTGATTAAAATCAAAATAGTCTACATACATCCCCTCACAATTAAATAACTCACCTTTCAAGATGTTTTGTAGATTAAGAAGTATATCAGTCACACACCAGATATCAGTCACACACCAGATTTTCTTATACAGAATCTCTGCACTATGCACCTGTCAGCAGAACCACAGAATGGCAAAGTTTCCCTCTCATTTTCCACACATATACATGTAAACATCAAATCACATTCCTTCCCACATAAATTCAAAAGCAAACACACATTTCTATTGGTTAAACATTTCAACCGTTTCCAAATGACATAAACTTCAACCCTTCCCCCAATCTGCCTTCTGCCCGTTACCATAGAAACAGGTCATGGAACACTGTACTGAGCACACAGGTCACAAGTTCAGCACACACAATGTTGCTAATCAAGACAGCAAGTGTGCTTGACTTTTCAACATATCAGCTTATCATATATATTGTTCCTTACAATCAGTTTTTGTTAACCAATAAGAATCATGTGTTTAAAAAACAGAAATATACACCCTACCTTTCAGTGTAGAAGGTTGTCAAACAACCAATGATTTCTTGTCTTTTTTCAAAATTGCATCTTAGCCACCATTTTACAAACATCTTACTTTCCAAACTGCCATTTCATTTACAGAGACCATCCAGACCTCCTTACAAGATGCTTACAGTGTGGATTGTGAGACACAGCTACATTTTCTGGAGCCAAAGGTATGCAGAAAAGAAAGGCATGCACAAAGACCTATGTTTGCCAAATGTAGACATTAAATGGATTGGACAGAAAGGGTTAAAGTGGCACCAATTGATGCCATTGGTGAAATCCTTCATGCAAATCCAACACCCTGACCTCATAATTGTGCGCTGTGGTGGCAATGACCTAGGCACTTTGACTGGGGTAGGTCTGGAAATGCTTATGAAGAACACCTTTGCAGAACTGATTTCACTTTTCCCTAAAACTGCCTTTGTGTATTCTAAGATATGCCAAAGGCAGAAATGGAACTGGTCCGATCATTTTTGTCCACAGATTGAGAAAGCTAGGAAACATGTGAATAAATCTGTTTCTGCTTTTCTCAGAGACTACAGAATGGGGTCCATTTACAATAACAATCTGCGCTTTCATATGCAAAAGATGTATAGGAGAGATGGAGTACACTTTACTGATGAAGGAAACAGAGTCTTCCTCAACAACTTTAGACTCTGTATAGGTACTTACTTATAAGTACCAAAAACTCTGAATGAACACAACGGCTCTTTTTAGAGCCACTCAAGAACAAAACACTTAACCTTAATCTTTATCTCCCAACCATTTCATTTTTTTTTCCTTGGATCCGCGAACCCACCGTGAGAGAATCCGTGCATCCAACGCGATTGGATGCGCGCACCGTGCGCGCATTTCGACGTTTTTTTCTTTTTTTTTTAAAAAAAGGGAGCCCCAGGGTGTCCTCCTGGGACCCCCTAAGCACCTCTAGAGGGTCAGAGTATTTCCACTTCTTGCTTCTATATTACCTACTGGCGGTTGCCAGTAGGTAGTTATAGTTAGGACCTATTTTCCATAGGAAATCCGCAACATTCTATTCCCAATAAGTCTTGCGCAGGTTGACGAATATTTGCAAAATTTTCCAAACTTTTGGCCAGCTCCGGTCCGCTCCTATCCTGAAAGTTTTGTGGTGATTCGTCAAGCGGGGGCCGAGATAAAAGGGGGGTCCCAAAACGTGTTTTCCCCATGCAATTTCCCATAGGACCTGTTGATGCAGCTACAGCCCGAACTGCTGAACGGAATTACACCAAATTTGGCAAAGAGGTAGTCCTCAGTTCAGACTCGTGCCTTTTGCATAAATGGTGTAAATCTGTTCAGTAATTCCTGAGAAAATTAGAATAAAAAAGATAGATACATCTATGGCCTCGGAGGATCCGCGCACCCTAAGTGCACCCTAAGCGCACCCTCCCCGAACCAAGCGCGCACCCTCCCGATCACGCGCTGAATGCTAATCGGCTGTCAAGTAACTGTCTACATTCGAAACCAGGAACTGTTGGCAGCCATTTTGTGCCTCGGTAGAAGCAAGGCTGAAGAAGTAAGGGGAATAAGTGTTTAAAACATATATCAGTGATGTCATTTGAGATGTCATCAGTGATGTCATCAGTGATGTCACTGACCATGTCATGAGTGATGTAATATGTGACGTCATCAGCAGTGCATTGCGGGGGCGCGCGAGTTATAGTTAGCTGAACTAACTATAACGGGGGACTTTCTAGGATTTTGTACGAGGGAAAGGTCCAGCTAACTATAACACCCCTGAAACCTATGGTTTTTTCAGTGAATATATATATATATATCTATATATATATATATATATATCACCAAACCTTCCTCCAAGCACGAAAGAAGAAAGGGACACAGCGGGGCTCGTCTGGACTCTTTATTCACAAGAATTCGGCATGACCGGTTTCGGCGCACAGCCTTTATCAAATGCCTCAGTCCATTGAAAAGAAACCCCTTTGAATGTTCAAGAAGCTCCTCCCACCCAAATGGTGAAGGGCCCAGCTGTAACTCGTTGTGCTGATTTTCTGTAGTCCCGTGCCACGAACCACCAGTCCCATCATGCACCTGATAGAAGTTTTTCGAGCTGCAGCAGAGTTCTTTAACGGATATACTGGGAGAATAAGAGTCCTTGGAGCCCCTACTTCCCGCCTTTCTCATCAAGCGGCACCTCAGCTGGAGACACAACTATCATGACTGTGCCTCTCCACATATATATATATATATATATATAGATATATATATATATATTAAAATTCAATTAGCTTTATTGGCAGTTACCAGAGGGGTGTTCAACTCCACCCCCCTCATCCCCCGCCCTGTTTATGAATAAGTAGGATCACCTGCTTTCAAGCATGCATGGCTGTGTCGTACAACTCCTGGGGGGTTCAGTTTCATCTGCCTTATTGGGTTTTGTAGAAGCAGCATTGAGGACTAACAAACATCCTTTTTAGGTCTTTCATCATCAAAGACCTTTTGAATTTACTAATATCATATATACAGAATATTTATAGGGGCTTTCAACTAGCCCTCTTCATCCTGTTCTGTCATTATATCATTTACTTTTTTCATCCACCCACAACAGCATACATGCATGATGCAGTAGGACAGCCCACTTCAGGCACCGACTAACTTCACTTTGAGCGACTGCATTCGGCTCATTCACAATACGGGCATCCACACACAAAATAGATCCGATTGGTGTCATAGGCTATTGCAACAATGTGAGCATTCTGAGTCGAAAACAGGATTTTTGATTATAGGCAGTGTCTGCTTTCAGGCATGCTTTCCATTGTTTGGCTTGTCAATTTCTTTTTTAAAGGGCTTTGTGTTATGTATCCCACACACCATTCAAACAGGCTGCACTGCTGATGGGCTCCTCAGGCTGCTCATTCAGCATGTAATAGCCTCCATCAGCTTTTTCCATCTGCACTTCTCACTACTATGAGGCAGTGTCACCCAGCTTCCTTTGTAATGTTGCTATATGTAATCTGTGCCCACTCGAGGGAGCAATCATTGCATTTGATAGGTCAAGCAAAGCAGCGCGCATACGCTGCACTGCGAGGCATGCTGACTCCAGTCTGGAGGCATATACCACGCCCACTGCTTTCTATTTGTTCTTTTCTTTCAAAAGTGTTTCTTTTCATTCATGAAATGCTCCTTTTTGTCCCGCCTTTGGGAATGTTTTGACTTTTTGGGGGACTTCCCCAGTTACATGTCTCCTTGCTCTTGGCTTTATTTATTGTGTGTTTGGTGCACTCTTTTTTTCATTTAAATGGTCCCGTGCCATTTCTTGCTTGTCCCCAGACGCTCTTTGCTTCCTCTTTGCCTGTCACTTTTTATCCATTCAGATCGGCTTCAGCTTTTTTTCCTTTTCAATTGGCTTCAGCTGTGCACGTCGTTTTTCTTTTCGCTAGGATTCATCTTTGCCCGCCATTTTTCTTTTCGTTTGGATTCACTTTGCCCATCATTACTCTCCCCATGCCGTACCATCTCGAGCACCCTTTCACCTCACCCAAATAACATTTATATATTTATCATCTCTTTATTTTCTGAAAGCTTATAGATCCCATAATTACAGGATGGTGTTGAGGCTCGAACCCTTTGTTCCTCGGTCAGCTGCTCCAGCCGTAGCATCACACCATTCTTCCCCCTCCCACCTACTCTTCATCTCAATTTGCCCATAAAAAGCAGAGGCTTTCACTGTGACATTTCCAACAGCCCACTCAGTTGCTGTGACTGGCGGATTACATGTATTTGTGCGCTTCAGTTTATTGTAATTCGTGTTGGTTGGCTTTTTTTTTTCCTTTGCGATCAGCTTTAGCTTTGCCTGCCCCCTCTTTGTGTGCTTCACTCCCTCCCATTGGCGACTTTACTCACGGAGTCCTGCGAAGTATCATGCATCAGGTGTTAGACTAACGCATTTCAGTGTGGTACTCCGCATAACCACACTGAAATGCATTGTCACGCCTATGCTGCTTGGCAGCTCTCACTGAAAGCCTAACTAAAAAGAGTCAGTGGCCGCGAGCCGCCGTGGCTTGCGCGCGCTGCTCCAGCAGGGTTGGGGTTGCTGCTGTGCTAAGGTGGGTGGCAGCTTTACCTCACTGCTACAATGTATCATTATTGTAAATCTAACTGCTGCGGCTCGGCTCCTACTGTCAGCATGATGTCATCGCGGTCGATGTCACATCCTGCGCGGGAGCGCGCTGAGTTTATTTTGGGAGCTAGAATACGGCTGGATAGTTTGTGGGCTGCAGGGCATGCAATTATGGCCAGAGGGAGTGCTGCATATAATCATGGCGCCGGCCTCGGGCTCACACCAGACCGGGCCGCCGCGTGCTAGCTATTGTTATTACCTCCCCCTCCCGCTGAATTCAATATGTTAATGCAGCCTACGGAGAGGAGTCAGTGACATAGGGGCTGCCAGGCAAGACAGTCAGTCACTGGAAGGCCCTCCTTCTGAGTCCGGTTTGTGAAACTTTGCTATCACCTCATGTCAGACTGGTCGTGGTCAGTTGGAGAGAGGTTGTGTGCGCCAAGTTGAGGTGCTGACTGAGCCCCCGCGTGCAGCTGTTCCGCTGCAACTCTGTTGTCTCTCCTCGGTGGAGTCTTGGGAAAGCGGGTCTCTGAAGCGGTTGGTAGGCTCTTTTATTTCTTGGTAAAGGAGCCCCCTCATTGGACCTCCTTGTTTGTTCAGAGCGGCACGTCTCTTCCTCACAAGCAGAGGAAAAGAAATCAGAAGCGGCACACGAGGGTCGCGGTGGATCCTTCACTTACTCAATCCAGAAACCCTCAGTCCGCCCGGGCCAGGGCAGCTAGCACAGCACAGCAAATCCCCCTCTCATAGGGAATCTATTTTATTAAAGCGTCTTATTAAATAGCATAGACTGTGATCTGTTTATTCATGGCATCCAATTAAATAAATCATATTACTTTCAATTTTAAAGGCATCTTAAAATGCAGAAAATTTCAACCATTTAAATTAATGGAAACGGACAGTGCAAACATACCTGAACAGCTTACCCAGTTATATGAGTAAAGTGTGGATCATATCGATCAGGTGCCTTAACAGACTCCTGATAACAAATGTGCTCCATTCTAGCTTTATTCTGAGGGGCAGATTTACAAGCCCCGTGCGCCACTTTTGCGCCGCCGTTGCGTCACTTCTGATACGCAGCGGCGGCGTAAAGCTAGCGCCATGGTGCGGGGGATTTACAACGTGACGCATCTAGGGAGATGCGTCACATGAAACCTGCGTCAGGTTTCATGTGGGCGTACCAGCGCAGGGTGCGCGTTCCGGCAAAGGATCTCCTCGGAAAAGTGCCTTAGTGAAATCTACAAGATTTCACTCAGTCACTTTTCTGACCCCGCTGCGTCAAAACCTTGCGCCTGCTTGAAGCAGGCGTATGGTGTGACGCACCATGTGGAAGATAGGCCAGGTTGGCACAGGGCTGGAGTTGCGTCGCGCCCGTGACACAACTCCAGCACTGCATCAACCTTACGCCGGCAGATGTGACACGCATCTGCCTATCCTTGCGCCATGGTGCGCCGCATTATAAATGCGGCGCATGCATGGTGGCGCAATGATGGCATTGCATGTCGCATGTTTCTTGGCGCATCCCTGCTCGTAAATCTGCCTCTGAGTTTCCCTGTCTCTGCTCAGTTTTTCAGTTGTGTTACTGCTGATGTCACTGGCGGCAGTTGAGTGAGTCTGCGAGTCATTCAGCTGATTATAATGAAATTTTGAACCTCTTCCAAGCTGCTTTATATATTTTATGCAATTTTAGCTACAGTCTGATTGCAAATGGAAGTCGTTTATATTTCTTGAGCTTTACAGCCTTTAACCTAGTTTCTCACTACTCAAATGAGTGTAATTTCTGACATTATTGTTTCCCACGTTTTCACTGCTTGATTTTGCACGCAAGACAGTGTCGCCAATTTGCTCAAATTAACTGTTAATTAAACAATTAAACTACACAAAGCCATGGAGGAAGCAGTATATTAATTAATATGTTTTCTTTTCGGTTCACTGCAATTTTGAATCATAATATGTTATTTTGTAAAAACATTGTAGAA
This sequence comes from Triturus cristatus, assembly GCF_964204655.1. Taxonomy (NCBI): domain Eukaryota; kingdom Metazoa; phylum Chordata; class Amphibia; order Caudata; family Salamandridae; genus Triturus; species Triturus cristatus. The sequence goes on along the minus strand of NC_140591.1, from coordinate 1,487,078,746 downwards.
ATGACTACACATGTTATAGCTTTACAAGTGTTACAGTTGGTTTTCACAGTTGGTTTTGTGGCCATCGATAAATCGTACATTAATTCTAATGAGTGCAATGAAAGAATAGACCTCAATTTTTTACTGGTGTACTGTACATCTGTCGCACAAACAAGCCTCTAGTGCCACCTGCTGGGTAATAATCAGACGTGCAGGGCTGCAACTTAACTCTATTCCCATATTTCAAACAGGAATAGGTAGTCTAAGACAATATTTGTCACATTTAACCCACACTTCAGCACTCATTTATCCTATGGCTTGACTGGAGTATTGTTTGCTAATTGTGCTTTTAGCTGTAAAATTCATATGTACAACAACTATGAGCGGAGCAACAAGATACTTAAAATGCAAAGGAGAACGAGGCGATTGTATTTGAAACAGTTGACTGTGGGTGGTCCTATCCAGCCCTTTCTGCCTGTGTTTGTTTGGTTGCACGTGATGCAGTGTGTGTATAATGTGATATGTGGCCCCCCACGCCATTCATTAGAGATGTAATTTGATGGTTTATGTGTTGTTCTTGCTTAACTATTTTAACTAGTTTGCCTGATCATACTTAAGTAATTTACTCGTTTGGAAATAAAGTGGATTATCAGCTCTGCCAGTATATGATATAGGTTGCCAAGTTCAGCAGATCAAAAAAAGTAAGGGCCTCATTTATGAAAAGTGCTGCATCACTGCGTGAAAACAGTGATGCGTCACTTTTCACTGCGCCCTCCCTGCGACTCCAATGATGCCTCATATTTACAGTATGACGCATCATGTCGCAAGGAGTCACAGATACGTCAGTATTTCTGACGTATCTGTAGGCGCAAAAGTGACGCATTGCTGGAGTGTGTAACGAAAGTGACGCAACTCCAGCAATGTGTCCTTTCACATGGGGCAAGCTCCATGTGAAAGGGCCTGCGTCAGTCTTATGCCTGCTGTGAGGCAGGCGCAAGATATTGACGCATTTGCACCCTAGAAGTGGCACAGTGAAATCTCGTAGATTTCACTGCGTTACTTCTATGATGCTTACTTACGTGGGAACGCCCACCCTGCATACATTATACCTGACGCAGGTATAATGTAGCGCAGGGGTTTACAAAGTGACGCATCTGCTTAGATGCGTCACTTTGTAAATATGGTGCAACAAGGTCCAGTTTTTACGCCGCTGATGCGTCACAAAAAGTGACGCACCGGCGGCGCAAAAATGACTCAAGGACTCATAAATGAGCCCCTATGTACTAAACATTGTCATTTAAAATGCCATGGGCGATAACTGTCTAAAACATGAGACCGATTGCATTGCAAATGCTTCTCTTCACTATGTCAGAACTGCAACCGGAGATTAGGCTACCCAGCAGGTCGTGCCATTCAGACATTAATCAATGTCCAGATTTATGAGTGCCATTTGCTTCCTTTCTGTAGTTCTGGACGTTCTCTGTGTAGCGAGGCGCTTCACAACAGCACTTGCTTTGCTGTATAAATATTGTTTTGAAAGGGGCTATGACTCATTTACAGTCTTTTATCTGTCCCAGGATAAGGCAACAGGAAGCATGATGCTAACAAATGGAGTTTGCATTATTTCGTTTTTGCAGTTTTATACAGAGTGGATGTACATTTCTTTATTTTTCTTTTTTTTAAAATTTTTTATATAAGGTATATACAAGAAACACAAGGCAATTATATGTGTTAGCCCAGCGTTGGCGTAAACACAAAATAATACCAAACTACCTACAAAGGCTGGCTCAACTGGGTCATCCACCTCAGAGGAGCAGACCGCTTGGCGCTACATTACTCTCCGTGGATGTACATTTCTGAAGGTCAGATTCCTTTTTTCATGCACAGGGATATTGATGGGCATATTTATCGATCTTACACACAGCGCAACACAGCAAGCCAGGTTCCTGCACAGTGTGAAAGGGCAGGAATGTGTTGTATTTTACATTATACAGCTCATTCATGCCCTTCCCTAACGCACGTTAGGCTTTCTATCACCAACGTAGGCACCCCTGCGTCATGGTGCAAGGGTGCCTGTGTAGTAGGCAGGATTGTTTTTGTGCAGGAAAGGGCACCTTCCTGCACTAAAAAACAATTGTCAGAGACATTTTCCTCTTTCTATGTGTGCTGCAAAATGCAGCACACTTAGAAAGAGGAAAAGATGAGGAATAAAAAAGATATTTCTCTTCATTACGCATACCCTGGGGAGGAGTAGCATTTGACGCATTCCCAGGTATACCAATAATGGTAAAGATGGAAATGCACCAAAATCCATAGGTGGATTCATGGGACCACCCAGGCACCACCCATGGCACACCTCCCTGCTGCAGAGTAACGCAAGACAGCAGTTTGCGCTGCCTTGCATTTCTCTAGATTTATCAGGCCATGCAGGGCCACGCAAGGTGGTCTTGCATGGCTTGATAAATCTCACTTGGGTGTTACTTCATTCTTGTGCCCCCTTGTGAAGTAGAATAAGGCACAGCTATGGATGTGCCCTCCCTACGAGGGTCGCAACCTGTTAATGGACACCGCACACAATGAGCATGCAGTCGGCTTGTTGCACAAGAGAGTTGCGGCATGAATGGCAAAGTGGGCCACATTGGGTCCCACAACCAGTGAATCCCCTCACCACCAACGAGACACTTGTGAGCACTTAGGCCCCTCAATGCAGGGGCCACACTCTTTAGATGCGGACAAGAGTTGAGGCTTGGCACAAGGCAATACGGTCTCCAAGCACAATACTTAGTTCCACTCTCACACCGCGCTGTAGTCAGGATCCAGCCGACAAAGTAGGCGCTTGAGAGGGCACTGCGCTCCAGTTAAAACACATACGGGTGAAACACATAGACAGTGTAGGTCCCTTACAGGAGTTCTTTGATGTCCCTGAGAACTCCACATAGAGCAGGGGACAAGCCAACAATCCTTTGGAGAACACACTTCAGGGCACCATTTGGCAGAAAGTAGTCAGGCCAGCCCCTATTCAAACAGGGTGCTAATTCCCTTCCAATGGCGGTCTTCTCCGTGTGCACACCAGATTCCTCTGGCAATGTGCACCAGGCAGTCCAGGATCTCTGGTGCTGGGTTCCCAAAAGTGTATCTCTGCCCTGCTAAAGTATGGCACCAGTATTGTTTACTGTATGTGTGCCTTTGAAGTTGGGAGTGGTTCAGAGGGTTCGCCTTTGAACCACAGAGGTCTCCCCTAAATTTCAGTCCTGTCAGCCATGAGGTCTTGGAATGAAGATCTTAATCTTTTGTGGGGCTATGATCTGGCTTCCCAGAGGTCAAGAGTCAAAACTTCTCCCTACAATCTATGTCCAATGTTTATGGCTGTCTCTGGGAAATGCACAGATGTGCTCCCCCAGCCTCCAGTGTGGACTGAAGGCAAAGTAAAAGGCACACTAACGAGTTTGGCACAGAGAAATGCCCACTTTCTAGAAGTGTTTTACAAAAACAAGGGAACCCAAATGGTGGTCAGGGACCTTGGGTGCAGAATGTTTTAAAGGAACAGTGATCCCTAACAAGGAAAATTATGTAATGTATATGCATATAGAAATACACTGATCTCTATGTTTAGGTGTCTATCTGGGCAAGATCGTTTTAATGTGAGGAATTAAAAAACAACATACAAGTGGGAACATGTACAACATTAAAAAGAAAGGAACTCTGAAATTACAAGAAGCGTGGCCAAAAAAGCAATACATCATTTAGTCCAGCAAAGATTACACACTAGAGCACCTTAGCATATACTAACAAAAAGAATAAGGTTGTGTCAGTGTGCAAAAAAGTCAAAAAAGATTCAATCCCTTTAACACAGTACTGGGATCATCTTCAGGACAAGACAATTAGTGCCTAAGACATATACCTGTTAGAATCTGAAAGAGGAAAGCATTGGAGGAGAGGGAGGAGGGAAGGAGAAAAGAGAGTAAACATGAGAATATATTTCTTAGAAAAAAGGAAGATACGTGTTTGTTTGCTGATAGTGAAAGTAAGGTTAAAAGCTTAGCAATATTTATTTAATCAGCATGCATTGCGAACAGATGTCAGGCTTGCTTGGAGGAAGAAAAAAGCATTACATAGATGGTTGTGTATTCAAATTGTAAAGTGAGATCGCACAGACATGTAGTGGCATTTGGGATGATGGTACCAACCGGTGATTGTTGCTTAAGTTGAGGTACACAGCACTGATGTAGCCGAGAAGCTCGAATTTTGGACTCAGCAATTGATACATGTTATGTTATGTTATGTTAATATATTCATTATGCACGCGAATACCCGGAGGTGTCTTGGCGCTGAAGGGTAGAGTAAGCAGGTTCCTGTAAGACGTGGGTCTCTATTTCTCAAATAACCAAGTTTTCAAGACCTTCCTAAAGGCAAATAGAGTTTGAAGTGTTCTAATGGAGAAAAGGAGTGCGTTCCAGAGTATGGGGGCAGCAGCCCTGAAGCTTCTGCCACCCCAACTAGTTTTTAAAACTCTCGGAATTGTTATCAATTTAGCTCCTTCAGAGCGCAAATGCCTTTTTGGACATACCAGTAGAGTAGGCATCTCAGGAACATGGGGCCAGTATCCTGAAGTGCTCTATAGGTGATGCAGAGGCCTTAAAGATGATGCGATTCCTGATTGGGAGGCAGTGCAGCTTATGATACATGTGCTACAATAGTGAATTGTTTACCAAGGGCCTATGTTAAAGGCAAAGGCTGTGGCTCAAAGTCAACGGAAATGCAATCCTCGATACAGTATCATGCAGAGCATTTTGAGGAAGCAATTTGTGTTAATGGTTCGAACAGTGCTCAAAGGAAGAATGGATGCGCTGCAGGAATCAATTACACAAATGAGTGAGCACTGGGGAAAGACAAGCAATAGTGAGGACATTGTGTGTGCAAGGAAAAGCAACTGGGTACATAACCTTGAGTCGAAATAAGTAGTTACGATCAAGGAGTGAAGCAGTTTTTTTGCAGTCCAGTTGAGGAAACTAAAGCTTCAAACAATGGAGATACCGCTGTGGGAATAAGTGCAGGATGTTAATACTGGAAACCCTCCAGCGTGGCTAATATCCCTGCATGCGCAGTGAATCTTACCGTAGTAGGTGTGACCAGCCTTAGGAGAAGGTTGCAACATTCAGCCGCTGTAAACAGCAAGAAGGCGAGTGCGGAAACTAATGTAAGGCGAGAGCGCTCCAATGAAACTAACATAATGACACAATGACGGTCTATGCACTTAGGGCAAAGTTTTTAAACACACTCCATATAAAAACTTTGCCCTAATTGTTCATGTGGGTCTTCAATTGTATACCAAGGAAGAAAATGTCTTAAGATGCAATAAACGTATGGACAACAATTAGTGCCTAAAAAGAGAGTAGTGGTAAAAGGACCGTTCAGTTTAGTTTATGTCAGTTTTTGGTATGAATGTATTGGCCAAGAATGTTTGTTGATTGAATGTATAAATCCGTTAGGGTGCTGTTTAGTATATTGTCATTTGTGTTGTATATATATGTATGAGTAATGTACAGTTGTTCAGTTTTTTTGTCAATTAACTTTGCCAATCTCACAAAAAATAAGGATGTGAAATAAACAAAAAGTGTTTTGAAGAACAGGCAATTCGTAAAGCCATCTTTTGGTGTTTCATTTCACGAGATTGTTTGAAAATATTCAACTTTCAGCTATAAAGGTCATGAAGTCCGAATGGCGGCTGATTTTTCTCGACAAACTAATGAGCGGCGGTAAACATTCCTATCTATGAGACCACAATTGCACAAGTAAGCATTCCTATCTATGAGACCACAACTGCACAAAATGGACATCAAATATGGATTGTTTGATCCAGCCAGCTTCCGGGTCACCAAAAATGGTGGTCCAAGAGACTTTTACAACCCAGAAGAACTACAATGTTTCTTGGATGGTTTGAAACTTCAGGATATGGACATACAGCTTATACCTACCCCTCAAAGTTCTCAAAGTCCTCAATCTACCCAACACCCCAAGGTGCAGCTTGTCAGCATGGCAGAGATCCTGAGAGGTTGACCCGTACCCGGGAAGATAGAGCTTCAGCTTTGCAGACAGTATTTAGTCTCACCCAAGACCAGCATAGAGACATATTTTGTTCTCCTCTAAAATCCGCTTCTGATGGAGAGTAGTTCTATTGCCAAGTTTCTCCTATTGTTAACTAAAACATTTTAGCTTCTGACCTTTGTGTCTTGCATACTGTAGATAGGACGACACTCCCTCAGTATGCATCAGATAAGTATTATTTACACTATCTATATTTATTTCGTTATTATTGCCGCAATGTTTCAGATGCAATGCATATATATTTATTTGTATCCTCCTTACATTTTGAAAATGAACCTAATACATTACTTATTATAGAGACATGTTTAATATGCAATATTTATAGTCACGATTCAATATTCCTCATGAATGACTTAAATTCTACTGCTTATTTTTCATATTTATTCAGCTTTTAAATTCATTATCATTGGTGATTGTCAACTGTACTGTACTATTTCCATTTCTACTTGTAGGCTTCTAATACTATATTTAAAATGAAATGTTCCCATCTCTACATATTATTGACAGGGGCACCCCTTTAGAATGTCCTTTAAGTCTCTTTCTTAGATACCCTAGATATGGCTGTATATAGGGTTTATGGTATTTGGTTTCCCCCTTCATAGAACACCATTACGCATAATTGGATTTCCTGGACCCTTATAAGGCTTATATACGGTCCTGACATTTCATCTGTCTCCTGGTGGGTGTCCTGCCCGGAGCGGTGCTCTAGTAAGCCCAGACCCGCGGTTAAAGGTTTAATATTGTAATACTCTATATACCATTCCCTCGTAACTTGTACGTGTATTTTTAGTTTTTTATATAAATATATTTCTTTTCACGAGATAGTAAATCAACAAACTTTTACACACTCTCTAGTACGCTCACAGACATGGTTGTTCCACATGCCTTATGTGTAATCTCATGGAATGTTCATGGTTTAACACATTATATTTAGAGAAAACAATTCTTCTCTTATCTCCAATCCCAAAAAGTAGATGTGGCTCTGCTTCAGGAGAAACATCTTGACGAACTTGAATCAAAAAAACTCTCCCTAGAGATTGGGTGGGAAAGGTTTTTCACAGTAGTATACATGATGACAGTTCCTTGGACACAGGCCCTACTCGGAAATGTGGGGTGGCAATCCTCATTAGAAAGACTCTCCCAGTTATGGTATCCAAAACGTGGGAAGATCCGAATGGGCACTATGTCTTCATTAAATTGCGCATTGGAGATGCACATCTATGTGTGGGATCAGTCTATGCCCTGATAGGCGCCAAGAAATCCTTCTTCTTGAATTTGAATCGCTTGTTATCAGAGATTGATGCTTCAAAATACCTTATAGGAGGTGACTGGAATTTGGTGAGAGATCCGGTTCTAGATAGGACAGGTCCTCTAGATAAACATAATGCTGCAGAGCGCTCATGAATGACATCATTGAGGACAATGGCCTTGTGGACCATTGGCGTCTTTCACATCCAGATGACACCAAATACACCTTTATATCCCCCACTCACGGAACTCTTTCACGGTTGGATTATTTCTTAATCGCTCAAAGTATAGTCCAATAAATTCAGGAATCCCATATTTTGGAAGAATCGGTGTCTGATCACTCTCCGGTTTTACAACATTTACAAATAGGAATCACTAGACCAGGTCGTAAATCTTGGAGGATGAATATTCAGCGTCACAAAACAATTAAGGGAAAACACATTTGCAGGAACACCTCGATAATTATCTTTCCTTAAATCAAGGTTCTGTGACCTTTGGCACGATTATGTGGACTGCTGCTAAGGCTAAGGCTACTATCCGGGTACAACTTATGCAGGGTGATGCTCAAGCCAACAAGGAAAATGCTGCTCGATAGAAGGAATCGAAACAGGATATTGCACATTTTACTCGCTTATACACTCAAAAACCTACTTTACAAAATCGTAAATCCTTAGAACAAGCCAATATGGCATTGAATAGTCTCTTTACCTCCAAGGCAGAGTAGGTCCTACAAAAAATGAAAGGGAGGCACTATGAACAGGGGGAAAAGGCGGGTAGACATTTAGCAGCACAACTAAGACAAAGGCAAGCCGCCATGGCTATTCCAGCCCTAAAATCTTCTAGTGGTAACATATTGACCCGTCCTCAGGATATAGTTAATGAATTTGCTACTACTATAAATCTCTGTATACCCCAGGATCCCACAAAGATCATGATAACATGTCATCTTTCCTTGCAAAAATCAAATTACCTCTTCTTTCTGCAGAAGATAGAGTGCTTTTAAATAAAGAAATTTGTAAAGAAGAGATATCACAAGCTATAGACAAACTTCCATATCATAAAGCCCCAGGGGAAGATGGATTCCCTGCGGAATTCTATAATTGGTCAGGCAACAACATAGTAGCTTGTTTACATGCTGCATTTCAAGAGGCTGAGCAAGCATCTTCTCTAGGTAGTCTTTCTAATAAAGCAGTAATAGCAGTTCTGTCTAAACCAGGGAAAGATCCACTGCTTTGTAGCAGTCACTGCCCCATTTCACTCCTAAATTGTGACATTACAATACAGGCCAGTATTCTTCCCTCTCGTCTCCGTAGAGTTATTCCCTGACTAATTCATTATACCCAAGTGGGATTTAAACCTGGGCGCTCTTCTAGAAATCATTTCCGTTCATTATCCCATACCCTTCATGCTGCCAAAATACTTAAGGAGGATGCCATAGCATTATCACTGGATTAGGAGATCAGTTTATAAATAAAGTTAGATTGTTATGTGAACAACCTACTGCATTAGTTAACTGTGAGGGTTTTGTCTCTGATATATTTCCAATCAACAGAGGAACTCGTCAGGGTTGCCCCCTGTCACCTCTTTTATTTTTACTGGCCATTGAACCTCTGGCAGCAGCAATCCGCCAGTCAACATCTGTTGTTGGTATTCCTTTACCGGTGGGAGAATCTAAACTCTATCTTTATGCAGATGACATTTTGCTTATCATTACAGACTTATCAAGATCATTACCATCTCTGCTTCAAATTTATAGAGAATTTCTCTTCCTTTTTTGGATATAAAATCAATTGGGACAAAAGTGAAGCGCTCCCTATATCAGATGGCACCTTAAAATATATATTACAAGATTACCCCTTCCATTGTCAAACTTCTTGTTTAAAATATTTAGGTATTCTTGTAAACAAGGGTACGGAAGCCATGGTCACAGACAATATAAGCCCCCTGCTTATTCAAATGCAACGTGATTTTGATAAATGGAAATTGTTGGGTCTATCTTTGTGGGGTAGAGTGCAAGCAGTAAAAATGGTCACTCTTCTGCGCTTTCTTTATACCCTGGGAAAGCTTCCTGTTCACATCCCATTACCCACGTTGCGTCTCATAGACTCTATTATCAAATCTTTTGTATGGGGCTCCATAAAACCCCGTTTAGCCATAAGCAAACTTAATGCTCATCACTCTAATTGAGGTTTGAGTCTTCCCTCGATTGAACATTACTCCCTTGCATTACAACTATCCCAACTCACATACATGCTGCAAGACAATTCTTACACTCCCCAATGGGTATTTATTGAAAGGTTTCTGTTGTCTACTGAACAGGGTCTCTCTGCTCTAAATGGGTCAGGTACCAGCCATCTTGACCCCCATAATCCTATTTTATCTGCAATGCGTAAAACATGGCGAAGAACACACCGTATGTTGGGCTTTAATCTACGTTTACATGCAAAAGCTCCGATATGGAATAATTCTGCAATACAAATTAAAGGGAAAACTCTCTCCTGGCCTCAAAGGAAATCAGCTGGCATTCTTACATTAGATCAGACTTTTCATAAAGGAGATCACAAATCTTTTTCACAATTGGTAGATGAGTTTAATCTTCCCTTATGTCAAGCAGATAATTATTTACAACTTAATAATTCTTTTGTTAAAGCTTTAGGCACAAAACCCTGGACACTGCGAATTTCATCAATTGTGTTTTATGTTCACACTTGGGGGAGTCATAAAGTGGTTATCTCCGGTCTATATAAAACACTTACTACACAATTATTCTCTATTCCTTTATCCCATGATATCCGTTCTAAGTGACAATCCCGTCTAGGACTCTCCTATGAGGATGAACAATGGGTGGCTGTAAGAAGTTGGCCTGATATGTGCCGTCCACTAGTTATAGTGGGCACCTTGTATCAGTCCAAACAACCCCTTATGGTGATAGGTTAAAGACAACCTTTAGTGAAAGCTATCCTAGGGGTAGCTATGGAGAGCAGCCTTCGGGCTAAGTCTTGAAGGAATGTAAAGCAGCTTGTTTTACCAGTCTATAATCTCTTGAATGACCAAATGAAAGGACAACCACACCAGGTATATATTTAAAATATATGTATTTAAGATAAAACACACCCCTCTAGTCTCTTCATGAGGCTGGAGTTCGAAGTACTTAAGTTACAAGTCAGAATTCAACAGAAAAAGCACAAATAAACGTTTGGGCCCTAGGGGCGTACCAAACCATATACCAATAAAGTGGTATATGAACCACGACTGAACTAGACACAAGGCCTAGAGTCTGTAGAAGTGCTTGAACCACCAGGAACCACCCAAGGAGGTGACACAGGGGACCCACGGGAGATGCGTGCAGTTTGAGAACACAGCCGCGAATCACCGTTAACGTCTATGGGAAAAGTCGTGGTTGGAAATTAAGAATTTAAGGACACTTAGAGGATGACTACGAACGAACCCTTTTGGACTTAGAGGTGTCTAGGGCCAACACCCACGGGAGCACAGGAGTTCTCGAGTTACCTCACCCAGGCTGCTCTCCATAGCTACCACTAGGATAGCTTTCACTAAGGTTGTCTTTAACCTATCACCATAAGGGGTTGTTTGGACTGATACAAGGTGCTACTATAACTAGTGGGCGGGCTAGTGGACAGGCCAACTTCTCACAGTGGCTCTATTGGAAAACTTAGATAAAGGTGCACGGGAGGCTCGCCTAAAATTTAGTTTACTTAAAATTCTACATGATTGGCATTGGTCACCGGTAAAATTGCACAAAGCAGGCCTACTATCACATACTAATTGTTGGAGATGTAAAGCCACTGGATGTGACATAGTCCACATTTTATGAAGCTGTCCCATGGTTAAAACCTATTGGTCCTATATAGTTCAGGTTCTACATAACACTTTTCCTTTACACTTACCACTTTCATCAGCAACTATTTTGCTACATGATTTAAGAGAATCTCCTACCCTCTCCAAGCCGCAATGTCGCCTGGTTCATACCGCATTAGCTACTGCTAAGATCTGCATATTAAGGCAATGAAAATCCCTTCCCCGCCATCTCAGAAGAACTGTTTAGCATCAATGATTCAAACTGCCTCACACAAGAGAATTATATATAATATTCAAGATCAAATTGAAATGTTTTTACAAGTGTGGTCCCCTTTCTTACTTGTACAATATGTTTCAATTTTTTCTACCACCACCTAATTCACTTTGGTTGTTTCAATTAAATAATTAATCCTTTTAATTTCTCTTACCTTTCTTTTATTAAATTACTTAGGTCATTATCTCCTTGTAGCTCATAGATTGATATTTTCAATGTATTTTATTCAATCGGTAAATATATCTATGTTATATTCACATGTAATACAGGTGTGTTCCGGATCTTCTGGCAGAGCGTTAGCTTTAAATAATTCAATTGATTTTCTTTAACAAACGGTGTAATATATGTTTTAGCACATCAATACTTCAATACCCTATGGTTTTTACATTCTCTAATAATTTATCGGCTTAATACTTGTTGACTTAATACTTTAATAATATATAGTCAATATTTAATACTTTAGAGCAATTGCATTAATTCTATTTTGCTGTAATACGTTATAAATTTCAACTGCTCCCTTATATGATATTATTCCAATTGTGATATATTTGTTTTTCGATTGAAAAATGTTTTAGAATTTGCCAATTATGTATTCATGAAATGCTAATAAAAAAATTATAACACAAAAAAAGACTATGGGGCCAATACTGATCTGGGTCGGAAAGAACCGGATCCGGAGTGTTTTCCGACCGAGCCGGAGTCCTGCAGTCCAACCGAGCGAGTACGATGCGGCCGTATGCTGCCGGACTCGGTTCGGTCGGACTCCCATAGAAGTCAATGGGAGCCGGTCGTACAACGCATACATGGGCTCCCATTGACTGAATGGGTACGTCGCAGACAAATGCGCCCCCTACAGTGGGTACGTGTCGGTGCCATTCGCACCGTACATGCCTGTGTTTGGAAGACCCATGGGTCTCCCCCTGTGTCTGAGTCGTATGGCTGCGGGTGACAGGGGGTCCGACGCGGACCCCCAAAGGCAACCACCCGGACAATTTGCAAGCCGGACACTCCGGCTCGCACAGGCCATCCGACGCGTGCATCGTACTGGCTCGGTCATGAATCGTATACATTGCACGCCACGGTTAGCTTACGACCGAGACGTACGGAGCGGTTCGGACCCGGAAATGACTCGGCTGGTGAATTTCATGTAGCTCGCATTGTACTTGCTTGCTCGTACAGCTGTACGAGTGGGCCGGAAAACACGCGTACGGCTCGTAGTTTTTTCGGCTGGATCGCGTTCGGTGCCCTTCCGACCCGAATCGGAATCAGCCCCTATATTGGAAAGGCTGCTATATAGATATCTAGAAAGGAACACATCCTGGTGGTAGAGCAATTAAATATTACCAACAATCGTTTACCATTAAGAGAAGTGTCAATACAATTACAACATTTTAAGTGAAACAGTGAGCCTACTGGAGAGCGGATGCTTAGGCATATGTCACATTCATGATTCCTGTGTGCAAGTACGTACTATAAAAACTGTAAAAAAACATAGTGTGCAGTAATTTGTATTTACATACATGCAGAAGTTGCTCTGATTCAGTCTAATTTTAGAGAGTTCATTTAAAACTAAATAAGAGTGGTACAGTCCTCCATCCTTCTGGTTTAAACCTGTGTATAGGCTCTTGGCCAATAGAATCTACTTTAGTTCCTCCTTATTAAGGATTTGCTTGATATCTGCACCTCTGGGTGGTGGTTTGACCACATTGATGAATTGCCGACGTCCTCTGTGTGGCCCTTTGGAGAGAAGTGATCTGTAAGCTGAGCATTAGGATCCTTGCAACTGAGGAGGCTTCGATGTTGACAGATGCAAATCCTTACTTTCCAAGTCCTTTGACCAATGTAGATCCAGTTGCATAGACACAAGAGGGCATAAATCACATTGGAAGTGTTACAATTAGAAAAATGTTCTGGAGAAATTCTGATGGCATCAAACACAAATTCTTTGCTTTTAATAGTAAACTGACATGCAACACAGTTGTCAGATTTGGAATGGTCAGTTAGAGGGGGAAGGGCCCATAGATCATCAAGTGTTTGTGATGTTTTTTTGGGGTGGAGACTAGCCCTGATGTCAGGAATCAAGGTCAGAAATGCAGATAATCTTGCCAGTTAGTGGGGCTCATCTCTGCTAACTGGAGAAAAAGGTTTGGTAATACCTCTTGCATCCCGGGGAAGCATCACGACCTGTCCTGGACCAAGTTGGTAAACATGAAGGCCTTCAAGATGGCTGCAAGTGAGAGATTAGGGCTTCAGTCTTCAGACTGTGAGCGTGAGGATCAGAGCACAGCTTGAAGCTCGCGCGCACCCTCAGCACTGCGCACTTCATCGTAACTTGTCAGGAGAACAGCAGTGCTTCAGCGTTCGTGCGTTTTCTAGATTAGGGTAGTTAGAGTCTTTTCTTGCACTGTTCCATCAGAGGTTTATCGGCAGAAGTATTTCCTGAGGAGAATTCCTGTGCCAACTTTCTCACCACTTCAGTACCAGTCTTGTCTGTCACGCAAATACCCTTTTTAGAAAAGAAAAAGACAGAGGAAATGTTTTAGAGTTTGAGTTTCACTTACCTGTATGATTCTTTTTGTTTCCCAGCTCGGTATCTAGTAGTCTTTCTGCTCCCATAAAAAAATAAAAAAAGAAGATTAGGACATTAAAACTTTACAGTACAAGCCCAAGGTTTCAAACAAGGTTGAATATATAGAGAACTATTATTAGGAGATTTACCTACTATTCAGAACTTACTATTCCTTTGGTTATTCCACAACTCTTGTCATCACTTACTGTGGAGAATACATTAAAACACCTAACCAAGCAAGAAGAGAGGCAATAGTCTACTCTCTTAAGGGTACATTTAAGGTGGCTAGACAGAGTATATATCTATATTCAGAGATGTATAGCGAATGGTTGTAGACTATTAGTAATGTGTTAATTTGTTTTGCAGTGTTTATATTTAATAACTGTGAAGGAAGAATTCAAGAAGCAGCGGTTGTCTGAAGACACCATTTTCAAGAGGTCAAGACTGTCAATTCTCTGTCCCCATCCTCTTTCCCCCCTGGGAGTTCCTTCATTCTCTCTCGAAATATTCTTCAGGAGTGTGTAGGGGGTCTTAGTGAGGCATTGGGAAAAGTCATTGTTCTGCCACTGTGAAGTATCTGGGAAACTTCAAGTAAGACTCTTGACACCTGACCACACAGAGGCAGAACAATTTACCTCATTCTACAGAAAACCCAAAGAAAAAAACACCTTGCTACTCTATCATAGTCACCATTCCCATGCATTACAAAACTGACTCCCAGTCTCACAATTTCCCCGTATCAGGAGAAACTGTTCATTTAAAGAGGACTATTTTCATGAAGCCAACCTTTTGGAAAGACAAATTACTGACCAGAGGATACCCGCGTATACTAGTTCGCAGATCAATCAAGAGAGCTTGGTATTGCCCACGAAGCAGCCTCCTTACACCAAAAATAAAAAAAGACACCTATACCCGCTTAGTCTGCGTGACAACTATCTCAACTATATCCAACAAAGTGAAGAAAAGCATCCGAAAACATTGGTCAATACTAAATGTTGGTGAATTCAATCTGGAATGCCCCTTTTTGCATTTTGCAAAAACAAGAACATAAAAGATCATCTGGTTGAGGCTCATCTCACCCCCCCCAAAAACAACACAAACACTTGATGATCTATGGGCCCATCCCCCTCTAACTGTCCATTCCAAATGTGGCCACTGTGTTGCATGTCAGTTTGCTATTGAAAGCAAGTAATTTTTGTTTGATGCCCTCATAATTTCTCTAGAACATTTTTCTATTTGTAACACCTCCAATGCAATTCATGCCATCTTGTGTCCGTGCAACTTGATCTACATTGACCAAACAACTCAAAAAGTAAGTATTCACATCTGTCAACATCGCAGCTGTCTCCGCTGAAAGGTTCCAAATGCTCAGCTTGAGGATAACGTGTCTCTAAAGGGACACACAGAGGATGGCATCCACTTACAAGTCATCAATGTGGTCCAACCACCACCCAGAGGTGCAGGCGTCAAGCAAATTATTAATAAGGAGTCATTAAAGTGGGTTCCTCAGACTAAGAGCCTATACACAGGTCTAATGGAGGACTGGACCACTCTCATTTAGTTTCAAATGAACTCTGTAAAATGAAACTGAATCAGAGCAACTGGTGAATATACATAAATATAATTTACTGCACATTATGCTTTCTACAGTTTTTGCAGTATGTACTTGCACACAAAAATCAAGAAAGTGACACAAGCCTATGCCTCCAAGCTCCAGAAGGCTCACTGTTTCATTGCAAATTTCGTAATTGAATTGACGCTACTCTCAATGATAAATGATTAATTGGTAAAATGTAATAGCTCCCAATTTAATTCAATTCAATATTTATTAAAGATTTGGATCTCCAGTAAGGTCCATATAAAATATACATACAATTATTACATAATAAATATAGTGAAATGTAAGCTCAGTACATTTCTTAGTCCATTGTAAAAGTTTCAAAACCCTTCATAGCCAGTCCTAAGTTCTCCCTCACATGGTATAGAGATGAAAATGTCCACAAGCAGATGGATGTAATCGATTGCCCCAATGAGCGAGATGTAAATAAAGGTTATACAATACAAAAGAACAAAAAAGGTCAGGGCACTAGAAACCTGCACCAGTCAAGCTAGTGTTCTAATGTGAATGAACAATGGTGGGGTGCAAAGAGCCAGGGGTGTGACCTTCATTCGTCCCTATTATTTGGTGCAACCCAAAAGATACAGAAAACAGAAATGGCTCAGCACACAGCTAAAATGTATATGTTGCAGACAATAATATATGTCAATATCTGAGAGCAAACAAAAGTGCAATGTCTCCCAAAAGATTCACAATGAGCTTCAATGTTTTAGTGATGAAATTTTCTTTATTCTTTTGTTCAAAATTTTCTTATTTTAAAAGCACAGCATACAGTTCATAGCCGACGCGGCACGTTTCGGGGTTATGCACCGTACATACACGGGTGGGGTGGGGGTACGCTCCGTACATACACGGGTGGGGTGGGGGTACGCTCCGTACATACAGGGGTGGGGGTACGCACCGTACATATTATGACTGTTGATATTACTTACTTCTATATTATTTAAATCGATATTTTATTTCTTACCTGATTTTCGATTTTCTTCACCACTATATTTTGGCAATTCGATATTCTGTCCATTCTATATTAAAAACTCGATATTCTGTCCTCTCGATATTTTGAATTCAATATTATGTCTGTTTACTGTGCGCGGATCTTGTGACGATTGACTGCCTCGAATACTTATGAACTCTGAATATTTGCTCATAGAATACTCAATTTCTCGTTGGATTGTATATGCACTACTTTTGAGCCTTGAAGAAGTCCCGTTGGGACCAAACACGCCGCGTCGGCTATGAACTGTATGCTGTGCTGTTAAAATCAGAAAATTTTGAACAAAAGAATAAAGAAAATTTCAGCACTAAGACATTGAAGCTCATTGTGAATCTTTTGGGAGACATTGCACTTTTGTTTGCTCTCAGATATTGACATATATTATTGTCTGCAACATATACATTTTAGCTGTGTGCTGAGCCATTTCTGTTTCAAATAAAGGTTATCATCATTAAGACTGACAAGTGAATTACAATACCCTTAATAAATCCTCTACCAGAACAAATAGCTTAAGTTTGAATCCAAACTATACGATAGCAGCTTCATAATTGATCAAATTTTAAATAAAGTGTATCACGCAGCAGCAACAAGTTAAAACAGGAAAATATTCTAAAACAACCAACATATTTGTATAAACAATACATTTTCCTTTAACAGCAAAAACCTGAAAGCTAAATATAGTCTAATTTTTGTGCAAAAATACATTTAAATAGCAGCAGTTACATGTGCGAATTTCTAGAATATTATTCAGCATTGTACAATAGCAGCTTCTTAAAAAAATCCAATTTTAGATAGCAGCAAGAGTAATAAGCACAATATATCCCAGTTGTGTTCAAAGAGCAGTTGAATAGAAGCCATAACATGTGCAAAAATACAATCTAAAAATAGTCCTAAAAATCATTTAACCTTAAAGATATGAAGGCCCAAAACTTAAAGGCATAATTGGGGAGAGAGCCATGACTCTAAAAATAAAGCCTGCTTAAGTAAGCTATAATGAAGGCTAAAATATATTCATAAACTCATTGAAAAAATTACATAGATTTACACACACTGTTTCATTCATTGGATACAGAAAATGCTGCCCAAATTACATAGGTTGCAATTTTTTCCATTTTTCATGGAGTAAGACCAATTTGCTGTTAAGTCATTTAAAGGTAAGAGATTCATGCGGCATAGAGTAAGCCAACGTCAAATACCATGTTCTAAGTTCCAAAATAAGTATTTCTGGGAAGTTCTCTGTGTATTTGACATGGCTATTGTCTTTAGCCTTTCTTTTGAACAACAAAATTCTACATCTCTATTGTAGCTAATCATACGACTTGTGGTTTTTAAAAAGGATTTAAATTCTAGAAGCGGGAGGGAAATCAGTGAATCTTCCTGTGCACAGTAAACATTCAGTGCCAAAGAGAAGGCATGAGAAAAGTAATATTTACCTATAGTTCCTCCTGAAAAATGTTGACACATGAAACCTCTTAGTGTGCGTGACTCACTATTCTTTAACTGATGTCCCCAACATAATATCCTGACTAAACCTTGAGTAAAAGAGCTTATCAAGCCAAACTCCATTCTAATAGCGGATATTGGGACCAGTGTGTTAAAATTACATAATTTGTGTAAAATCTGGCCTTCCATTTTATCTAGGAAACTCCTGTCCTTTACTGATATAGATTCAATAGCATATAGCAAAGTAGGAGGGATTTTTGCTTTAAAAACAGTGAGCAGGTGTAAAAAGAGTCTTCGACACATTACAGTATATCTCTGTAATTATATCAGCTTTTATTGAGACATTGGGGGTTAGATCCATCACTGCTATATCATCTGCATAGATACGGCATGCAAAAGGATGTTCGGCTAACTTTGGTGCATCTCCCTCTAAATAAGAAAAGCATTCAGGTAGATCTTCTACTTAAAAGGAAAAAAGTAGCGGTGCTAATAGCCTTGTTTCAGGACAATTTCTGTGGATATTACAGTAGATAAACCTTGATTTCTTCCTATTAGCACCTGGCACCATGTTCATGAGTGTAGGGAAATAATTAATGATAACAGGGGGAAGACACTCCCATTTTATGTATTTTTTCGACAGTAATGGTTGATCTACCTTATCAAAGGCTGTTGATAAATCTATATAGGCTACATATATATTTGACCTATGAAAAATCGTGTACTTCTCCTTGATTAATTTCAGCATGGAGATGTAATCCAGGGTGGAGTGATTTTTCCTAAACCTGCTTGTTCTATAGGAAGAACCTTCTCTCCACCACCCATACAGTTAGGTTGTCAAGAATACCATAAGCAAATATTTTCCCCACCGCGTCTAGTAAAGCTATTTGCTGGTAGTTACCCAGATGATGTCTATGGCCCTTTTTATAAAGAGGGATTAGAATACTACCAGACCAAGATGGAGGCATCTTCCCTTGCGATTTACAAAAATCAAACATCAGAGTCAGGTGCGTAGCCCACAACAGGGGTTCCTTTTTCATTACTGTCATAGGGATTTCATAAGGACCCATTGCCCCTGAGGCTCTAATTTTTTAATAAATCCTACCATTTCACCCATTGAGGGTGCATAGCTAGATTCAGGGATTTTAAAAGAATAGGGTAGACTGGATACAGAACAAGAAAAATTAGGATTTGCAGAATAAAGTTCTACCAAATGTAATATCCATTCTTCTTCTTTTATAGGAATGGGGAGGGATTTTACTCTTGTACCGCAACAATCAGTGATTATTTCCCAATACCTTTTAGAGTATTTTTTTAAGCCGCCTCTTTTAGCTGTCATGATCTTCCATTATTTGCTTTAAGGAACATTTTTTCCTCCTTCTTTTCCTCTTTAGAAGATTTACGAATTTACTTTGTTCGAGAGAAAAGTTCAGGAACTGGGCCCTCAATATTTTATTTATTTCACTATTTATAGGAAGCCATTGGGTAAAATGCAGTCACCGTTTAGCTGGAACATGCGCGGATTTATATAACGAAGCCATGGTACTTGTATTGTGACAAAAGGCTTCGACTTAATCAGTTTGGGGAGAGTGACAACTGGCCATTACTAAGTGCTACTGAACTCCTATCAAAACTGTTAAGTTCTCTTTAAGTTTAGAGGAAGCTAGGGTAGTCCAATGGATTTTACCATTTGTTATGTTCAAACCTACTGCACTATCCTTAAAATTCCAAGAGCCTACCTTTGTCCAGGTCAACTCAAATTTAGAGCAGATCACCTTCCATACTAGAGAGCTTTCAAAACAAATCTGCTGAGACAATTAAGTAATCAATAATGGTTCTTCCAGTAGGCACCTTATGATTTTAATTTGCTGGTATATCATTTCCTAACCTCCCATTGGCAATTTGAAAGATCTATACTTTTCAAACCTTCAAATAATAGTGCTTCTCTTTTATCATTCCGACTATCATTCGGGAACTGAGCAGGGGAATGTTTAAGGCTTTATTTTTTGAAGCACTAGCAAATAACCTCATGCTATGGGAAGAAACTTTGGCATTCAAATCACCGACCAGCATTAGATGCCTACAATCTTCACTTTCCATAACAGTGGAGATGAAAACAAATAGATCTTTTAATAAATAAGAGCTAGATGCGTCAGGAGGTAAATTTGCATTTACAATCAGCAGGGAATCTAAATAATCTTGGTCTTCCTTAAGGTCTAGCTTAATCACCTGAATTAAGTTAGGGGCATGGGAGATTACTTTATATATCGATCTAAAACTTGTTCTAAGCAATATAGCAATACCTCCTTTAGCATGTCCTCTGTTCACAGGAAGCGCAGGACGGTTCAGCACAATATAATCTTCAATGGACCAGTTCTTTGTGATCCAAGACTCTTGTATACAGATTATATCAGCACTCAGTTCTTTCAAGAATAAAAGTTAATTTTTATTCGTGCTTAAGCCGATATGTTCTATGAGATCAATTTAAGACCCTTGCTAGGAAGAATTCCTGTGTTTTAAACCCAAGGATCTATTTGTATTAAGGGCCCCTGCTACCCACCTCCATTTCTTATCTTACTCATCTGCAGACAGTACACAATTAATATTTTTCCCTGTAAGGAGCGAAACTCTCCTTCCCTACTTAGCAAGGGAAACCTGCAATATACTCTCTCTCTCCAGGTAGGGCACGTCCCTAGTAGGGGGATCTGGATGGGTGGTAGTCTGCCAATTATAAATCGCCTTTTTAGAAGCTAACTCCTCTTCAGGTACAAGAACATCGATACCACGGCATCATAATTTATCGCTATTTGACATTATCAAATAGGAAATCACTTTGGAACCAAAAATCACACTAGCTCTCCTAGAATTGCTATGTTTTTTAACCTGAACCAGGGCAAGATCGTTACTCTGGATAATTTGGAGGTCAGGAATTTTAGTAAAGCAGCTCAATAGAAAGGATCTGTTCACAAATGGCCCATAATCAAAAATAAAATAGAAATCTAGACTGAAAGGTACAGAAAGTAAGTGATTAACTTGACAAGCTAACTCAGGAACAGTTCCAATAGGTCTATAAATAACGGTACTACCTAAATAAGAGGCAAATAACGTGGCATTGGGATTTAAGTTACTCTGTGCTATCGATGGAGATATTGGATCTAGTACAGTTACTTCTTCCGAGGTTGAGATTGGGGCACAAGGATTCAATGGAGTGATCGAAGTCCCCTCAAATTAATTTCATCTTGTCCTTCTTCCTTCTTTATGGCGTTCGAACCAGAGTTCAATGACAGATATGAAATTAAATTAAGTTCAAAGCGTAGATGTTTTGCGCTTGTTTTGTTTATCCTATAACATTTTTCCTTTTTTCCTTCTTCTTCTTGCAGACAATTTTACTTTTGTTCCTGATATCTTTTTCCTTGGGTGGTGAAAAATCAGCTTTTGATTCCCCATTATGAAATGTACAGATTTGTTAGCACCTGTTTTTTAAAAAATGGGAAAAACCTTTTGTACTGTATTTAATTTTTCCTTCTCAGCATGCTGAGAGGACAAATATGCAGGTACAGGAACAGAGTCCTCAGAATCAAAGAGCTGCTGTAGAGAAGGAGGCTGTATTCCATCAAATATGTCTGCATTTTATTTACCTTTATACTTTCTGCTACTTATTTGATTGCTGTTGCTGGAGCAGAGTTTTCAGTTTGAAAATTCAGTGGCTTTTGAAGCTCTAGCATGTCTATGCGTTTTATTAATTTATTAATAATTAACAATTAATTATTTGTCTTGTGCAAGTGTGTTTATATTAATCAATCCGTTTGTCCTAACATAAGAGAGAGTTACACGAGGGTGAGCATAAACATGCTGTTTTAAAAAATAATGTGCGTGTTTTCATGTTTAAACGTTGCTGTGTGCTGTTTATTTTTGAGCACAAAACGCTTTCCGAATTAATGCTTTTTTATGTCGCAAGAGCTAGATAAATACATACACATAAGGGTATTAGTGGGGTTAACACTGTTTAATCACTATGCTGTAGTAACGATTGTTTTTGTTTCTTTAATTAAGATGGTCAATTATGGCCTATGGTGGCCTAAGCCGAGTTGGCTGATTCATGAGCCTGCCTGTGATTTATAATATGAAAACTGTGACGAGGGAGACCCCTGCTGGAAATGGTCCTGAAGTCAACTGACCATAGTCCTCGCATGAGAAATTTTCCATGAGGACAGCAGCAGTTTTGGAGGATCTCCAAAAGAAATGGAACGTCCTTGGCAGCCTTGGGAAACAAAGGAGCCTTAGAGAAAGACTGTGAACTATGGCTCGATTGCTGAGGAGAAGTTGAACAAACTAGATACTTTTTTGGTTTCTTGGTTCCTGTTCCGTAGTCTTTATTTTGTGAACTTTTCCTGAGCGGAGATTTTCAAATGTAGCGATGTTACATCCTTTCCTTCTCGCTCTGCTCAGTGATTCAGCGGATATTGCAAACTTTTATGTGTCTTTCCTTTGTGTGATTTACTATAAGAATTGTTAGCCTAGAGAGGGTTTTTGCCATTTGCCACTTGCCATTT
The DNA here is from genome assembly GCF_964204655.1 of Triturus cristatus. Taxonomy (NCBI): domain Eukaryota; kingdom Metazoa; phylum Chordata; class Amphibia; order Caudata; family Salamandridae; genus Triturus; species Triturus cristatus. The sequence goes on along the minus strand of NC_140591.1, from coordinate 1,487,056,147 downwards.
GCCTTTGCCGCGTACCGAATCTGCGTTGCTGAGGATCGATGCTGAAAGGACTTCGTCTTGAGAGACTTTTACCGAGAGACTTGTCCTGACCCGTTCTGACATTTAGCTAGAATAGGTAACTATGAGAAAAATGATTTATTCTGATTGATTTCTTTGACTAATTTTAGATAAAGCAATATAATTTTAAACATGGTGTTGGATATTCTTTCTTGTCAATTATTGGGTTTACATTTTTGATCATTATTGTATATGTTGTATAGATTATGTTTATTGATTAAGGACAGTCACAAAAACCAGATCTTATCGACCCCGATATAGATTCAGGGTGTTTAGGTGTTTCTTTCCACAGGTTTATTGCCGGTAGAGTATTTGAGCGTGTGTTAGTGAAATGGGCCCTAGCGTATGATGAATGTATGTGCGTGTAACTGTGAGATTACTCTATCCGTGGTAGTGGGCATATTATAGATACCCTGATCTCTATCAATTTCCTGGTAGCAGAGGATGGTTTTTGATGGTTGTCTTGATCTGATAAGATTGCTTGTACATTAGCTTATTGATTATTGATTTTTGGTCGATATTGGTATATGTACTAATACTATATGTTGGAGTCGTCATGTTGAGTTATATGTAGTGCTTCTGGAATTTGGAAGCTGTTCTGTAGTAGGGCAGAGGGAAGTATATGCTGCTCTCGGGAAAGACGGAATTGTAAGGAATAACGTGTGACAATTGAAGTTGCACGTCACATTGTCTGGGTTCGGAATCAGTGACATTATTGTATGTTACTATTAGAATATATTTCTGGTATATAAGGAGTGTGTATGGTAGTGAAGGTTATCTGTGAAACTCTGGTCTTAAGTCCCAGGGATCCGTAAAGGATTTCCGTTAAAGGTTATTGCGGGAGGAGTAATAGGTATTCTCTGAGCTTGTTTGAGGAACTGGGCAAAAGAAAGCTTGCTTAGTTGATGTATGTTATAATTCTGTAGTGGGACGGATTGTGCGCTGTTCTCGGGAAGCAGGATTCTGTGTGCATGTACTATATTTTTCCTTGTATGAATGTGCGTGGATGCATATACATTTATTGATTATAAGACTCTTTGGACAAGTCCTAGAGGAAACAGTTATGAGATGTATGAAAGGTTGTTGACTCTTGAGAAATAGACTCTCTTTTACTATTCTGTGGTTAGCGAAGCAGACAATGGAGATGTTTTTATGTTGTAACTAATAGATTTTGTAGAAATTTCGACACAAAGTCTACTGAGAGATTTTGTAAAGGAGGGGTAGACGAGTGACAGAAGACAGGAGACAAGAGACTGCAGCGACTGTTGACGTCAGAAAGTCCGCGCTCTGATTGGATAGTGGATCAGAATAGGGTTCGCGCTAGGATTGGTGCGTTAGTGTGGGTCGCGCAGGGATTGGAAGAGAGCTGTTTAGTGACGTAGACGCTCCAGGATTGGTGCGTTAGTGTGAGTCGCGCTGCTATTGGTTGAAAAGCTCGTATTGTATATTTATAATACGGAAAGAGTAGGGAGTTTTTGGTAAACGCTAAAATGTATTACCAAGAAGAGAAAAAGAAGAAAACATTCTTTGGAAAAATGAAACAGTGGTTTAGCAAGGATAAAGAGGTTAGGACGAGAGAGGGTGAGTTGCTACCTCCAGCGAAAACACCTGCATCCTTCATGGCTGCGAAATATGGGTATCATACCTGTATATGGTTGGAGAACTGGGTTAGGTATACTAAAGACGATGGTGTTCTAGCATTTCCAGGACATGGTTCATTTAATCTGGCCGTGTTGAGAAATTTACGGGAAAAGATGCTATGTTTAGACCCGAAGCCGAGACCTACACAGTTTGAGGCTTTAGTGGAATGGGAAGAGGAAGTTCATGAGCGAGAAAAACAGAGATCTGGAGGTTATTACAGGTACATGTTTGGGAGGAAACATGATCGTGAGACTCATCATGATCGAATGAAAAGATGGCGAGATGCTAGTATGTCAGAGGGATTATATCCAATGAGAACAGTTGAAGGGGGAGCAGAAAGGGTTCCTGAGTCAGAAATGAGAAGATATGGAGAGTATGAGGATGAAGTCTTGAATGACATGATTTACAAGAGACCACCTCCATATAGACCAGAACCAGATGAGAGTACACCAGTTGTTTCTCCGATAAGAGATACAGTTTGTAGTATTGAGACAGAAAAAGTGACTCCTGAATCAAGAGGTAATAATTCTTTCAGGGAGAGAGAGAATCGAGGTAATGATGAAAATGCCAGACAATTAGCCAGAACCACAACAGAGCTGACTGAGAAAATTAGGGAGTTAACGAAGAATCTGGAAGCTGTTACGGTACTTGTAACTATAGGTCCGGTTATTCCTGTGTTTGACAGACAGAGGACAGGTGAAAATGGACTGCTGGTTCCATATGTTGCGAATAATTTGACAAATTCAGTTGGTCCTTCAAGAGATTCGAGTAAAAGAACAGAAAGAAGTGACCTGAGACAAACCAGACATGACACATGTAGTGAAATATTGGATGCTAGTGAACCTAGTTGTTCAGGGATGCCAATTTTAGAACCGCAGAAAAGAGTGGTTCCAGTGAGAAAAACTGCTGAAATAACAGTTGAAGATTTGAATGATTGGATGAAGGTTCTTCAGAAAAAGGATAAGGATTCACAAGTGATTGATGTGGCTAGGTTACGTATAGAATTAGAAGAGCTTGTTACAGGAACAATTCCAACAGAAATTCTGAAGAGTCATCATGATGGGGAATTAATGTTCATGTGTAAGAACATCACCTGGAGAGCAAGAAATACACATGATAGGCTAAGAGCGATAGCAAATGAACAGGGAGTTGACATTGATAAAGTGAAGGCTTTACAAAAAACCTACAGGATGGATTTTACGGAGAAGGATATAGAGAATTTGAATGCTACTGGTAGAACAGGACAGATCAAGGAAATGGTAGCATTATTGCGAAGATGGGGTGATGTAGAAAAGTGGAAGGATAGGTGGTATAAGAAAAGAGAGGAATCTGAAGATAGAACAACTTATTCAGCATTTCCAGTGAGAGAAAAGGAGAAACCAGTGGATAATTATCCCATGAGAGAAATACCTGGAGGAGGATATGTACATGTTCCATGGACCAGACAGGATATTTTATCATTTACGAATGATTTCCCTCGATTGAGAGAAAAGCCCGTCGAGTGGTATAGGCAGGTAGACAGGTTTGTGAAATTGTCAAAAGTGCTGTGGGTTGACCTGAATAGTCTGTTTGATATAATTGTTCCAGCAGACTTGTGGACTGAGTGTAAAATAGTTGTGAGTTGGCCTACTGAGGAGTATCCAAGAGATCCAAGAACAGGGGCACCAGATCCAGAAGTAATGAGAAAGTATGATCAGGTGATGGTATACCTGAAGAGTAAAGTTCCTGCAAAAGAGACAGACTGGGTTAAAATAGATCGAACACAACAGGAAGCAAAAGAATCAGTTCATGCTTTTTACGAGAGGCTGATACTGGCATTTAAACAATTCAGTGGAGATGAACACCTGGGTGACAAAGATTTGAGTCATTTTGTATACAGATTTGTATATGGCCTTAGACCTGAAATTGGTGAGAGAATTCGTGAGCATACAGTGGATTGGCAGAGTAAGAAAGTAGATGAGATTCTGAGACATGCAAAATACTTCAGTGATGAAATTGAAGCAAAACAAAGAAAGCTGAAAGAGAAAGCAATGTGGGCACAATTGAAAGTTGCAGAAAGACAGGAAGCACAGTTAGTGGAACAAGCGAATAATCCAGGAAATAATGCAGGGAATAGACCTAGATATGCAGGAAAAGGAAAGGGAAGTCTGGAAGAAGCGAAAAAAAAGTTCCCGTGTCACAACTGTGGCCAACTGGGACATTGGAGGTCGGAATGTACTAATCCACCATTAGTGAATAATGAGGGTAAATCCTTAAATCAACAGGTGCAGAACGAAGGAAATAATCAACAGCAACAACAACAGAAAGTTGTGAGACAGCAGAGTCAAGAGCCAAAACCGCCCTTGCCGCAGAATAGAGGGTTACAAAAGTATAATCAGGATTCAGGATTCTACAATGATGAACAGGTAAACAAACCAAGACGTTCTAACAAGGTACAACAGTACTTGTTAAAGAGTGAAGGGAGTGAGTCTGAGGGTGATTATTGACGGTGCCGAGGAGAGGAGGAAGAGTGCATACTTGGTGCAACTCTAGAAATAGACCAGGCAGGACCATTCGTGGATGGGAAAATAAATGAGGAGAGTGTTACTTTTTTGGTAGACACAGGTGCGACAAGATCAACTGTCAGGTCAACAGATGTTAGAAATCTTCCTCTCTCGGATGAAGCAATCCAAGTAGTTGGTGTAGCCAATACACAAATCAGAACACGTCTTACTGAACCAGTAAGAGTACAGATAGGGAAATTTTCAGATATGCACAGATTTATCGTCTGTGACACGAGTCCAGTGAACCTGTTAGGTAGAGACTTGTTATGTAAGATGAACTGCACAATTTTTTGTACACCGGATGGAATAGCTTTTGAGACACCAGATGACGATGTTTTGTACCGAATGACTCTAGAAAATAGAGAAAGTGAGTTAATTGGTGCATTTGCAGTGTTTAATCCGGAGGATTTGCCTCGAGAGCTGAGAGACACAGTGAAAAGGGCAGTTTGGGATTTTACTGGAGAGGATGTGGGATTGATGAATAATGTAGATCCAGTGAAAATTGCAGTAAAAGAGGGAATTACATATCCTAACATTCCTCAGTACAAAATGACACCAGAAATAATTGAAGGGATAACTCCTATAATTGAGAAAATGATTCAGCAAGGAGTCCTGAGAGAACTACTGAGTAGTCCGTGTAATTCACCGATAATGGGACTAAAAAAGCCTAATGGGAAATTTAGGATCGTGCAGGATCTGAGAAAAGTTAATCAAATTGTGGTGGCATGTTGTCCTATTGTGCCAAATCCATCAGTGATCCTGTATCAAATTCCACATGATGCTGAGTGGTATACAGTGATTGATTTGTGTCATGCGTTCTTTTCAATTCCATTACATCATGACAGCCAGCCGATTTTTGCATTTAGGTTTGGCCAGCGTATTTTAGCATGGTGTCGTATCCCACAGGGGTATACGGAGAGTCCTTCGATATTCAATCAGTTATTAAAAAGATCATTGGAAAGTCTGATTATGCCCGAGAGTTCAGTGCTAGTGCAATATATTGATGACCTACTTGTGGCATCAAAGACACGTGAAGCTTGTGAAGTAGATACCATAGCTTTACTGAATCATCTGGCAGATGGAGGGTTAAAGGTATCTCCAGCCAAATTGCAATTTTGCAAAAAAGAGGTGCATTATCTTGGACACAATATTGAAAAAGGTCTGAGAAAAGTGACTGATGACAGGATCAGAATAATCAGAGAAATGAAAGCTCCAAAAACCCAGAGAGAAGTGAGAATGTTCCTGGGTATGGTGGGATATTGTCGTCAGTGGATAATTAATTTTTCGCTGATAGCAAAGCCACTGATTAAACTGACAAAAAGTGAAATGACAGATCCATTGGATCTAGACGCAGAACAATTGGCAGCATTTGAAGAGCTCAAAAGTAAAATGTGTGAAGCTCCAGCTTTGGGTATGCCTGACTATGAGAAAGAGTTTGAGTTGTACTGCAGTGAGAGAAATGGATGTGCACTTTCAGTGTTAATTCAGAAACATGGATTACTGAGAAGGCCTATTGCGTACTTCTCATCGACACTTGACCCTGTAGCTGTGGGTTTACCAGGTTGTCTAAAATCTGTGGCTGCAACATGCAGAAGTCTGGAACAGAGTGAGGGAATCATAATGGGATATCCTGTAAGGGTATTTGTACCTCACAATGTGGCAATTCTTTTGACAAGAACCAGAACTCAGTACATGTCACATAGTCGGTTGACTAAATATGAAAAGGTGATTCTGGGAGCATCAAATGTGACTCTTGAGAGATGTGTGAATGTGAATCCAGCGACACTCTTGCCGGATATTGAAAGTGTGGGTGTGAGGATGGAAGATGATCATGATTGTTTGGATGTGCTTGAGTACTGTACAAAACCGAGACCAGACATAAGGGATCTTCCCTTACCTGAGAATGACCATGTGTTGTTTGTGGATGGATCATGCCTGAGAAATGATAATGGTGTGTTATGTGCAGCAGATGCGGTGTGCAAAGTTTCAGAGGTCATAGAAGCATCACCATTAAAAGGAGTAAAATCTGCGCAAGTTGCTGAATTGGTGGCATTGACAAAAGCTTGTGAAATTGGGAAAGATTTGAGGACAACTGTGATGACTGATAGTCAGTATGGATTTGGAGTGGTGCATGATTTTGGCCAGCTTTGGCTACAAAGAGGTTTCTTGACGTCGAGTGGAACTCCGATAAAGAATGCTGAAATGATTGGTAAATTGCTTGAGGCGATACAGCTGCCTAAGGAATTAGCAGTTGTAAAATGTGCTGCCCATGGACAAGGGGAAGATTTTATAACGGTCGGAAACCGTTACGCGAACGATGTTGCGCAATACTGCGCCAAGACAAATCAGTCCATTAATCGGGACCGAGAGGGGGAAATGTCTTTTCTCTCTGTGATGTTTACTAATGTCTTAGAGACATGGGATGAAGTGAAGCAGTTACAGGATGAGGCAGGAGAGGAAGAGAAAAAAGATTGGATTAAGGCAGGATGTGCTCCAAGAGAAACAGATCATGTTTGGGTCTACAGAGATGGCAGACCAGTAATGCCCAACTCCATCTTGTCATCAATGGCAAGGATGTATCATGGCCAGGGACATTTGGGGAGGGACGCGATGGTCAGGTCGTTCAAGCAGACCTGGTACAATGCAAAGTTCAGGACAATTGCAGAAAGCATCTGTCAAAGATGTTTAGTTTGTCAGCAATTTAACACTGGGAAAAAGACAGTGGTGAGTTTGGGAACAATTGGCAGAGAAGGAGGTCCTTTTACAAGAATGCAGATTGATTTCATTGAAATGCCCCAAGTGAACAGACTAAGGTATGTTCTAGTGGTAGTCTGTTTGTTTTCAAGGTGGGTGGAAGCTTACCCGACTAGAAGAAATGATGGATTAACAGTGGCAAAGTTACTGTTAAGGGAATTGATTCCTAGGTACGGGTTTCCAGTTACGGTTGAGTCTGATAGAGGTAGACACTTTCAAAATGAACTCATAGGTTTAATTTGTGAAGCATTGAAAATACAGCAGAAGCTACATTGTGCATACCGACCAGAGGCTTCTGGTGTGGTTGAACAGATTAATGGCACAATCAAGAATAGGATTGGAAAAATGTGCTTAGCCACTGGCATGAAATGGCCAGACGTGGTACCTTTAGTTCTGATGACTATGAGATCTACTCCAGATAGAACTACTGGTTTGAGTCCGCACGAAATAATTATGGGACGTGCAATGCGCCATGCATTCGTGCCTGTAAATAAGTTGTTGACAATAACTGATGACATGATTTTGGATTACTGTAAAGGCCTGGCTGACGCAGTTCATTCTGTGTTTCACCAGGTTGGAGAAGAAGCTACCACACTTGAGAAGAAGCAAGCACATGATCTGAGTCCAGGAGACTGGGTGAGGATTAAGGTGCACAGAAGAAGAAATTGCTTGATTCCAAGGTGGGGAAGGCCGAGACAAGTTATTCTGACTACGACGACTGCAGTAAAGTGTGCTGGAGTGAAACACTGGGTACATGCAAGTCATACTCTGAGAGTTCCAAACCCAAAAGAAGGGACTGGTAAAGAGTATTTTGAAGAGTCAGATTCCAGTGATGATGAAGATACAGAATCAGTGAGAAAAGAAGCAGAAAAAGCTTCAAGTGAACCACTGCGAGTATCAGAGAAAAGATCAGATTCTGTGAGAGAGCCTGAAGTTTCAAAAAGCAGTGAAGGGAAAAGAAAAGAAAAGAGAAATAACACAGAGACTACTCCTGAATCAGAAGAGGAGGAGATTGAAGAACCACTTGAGATTATACTTGAAGAAGCAGGGTCAGAAGAAGATAGAGAGGGACAGATTGCGGAAGACCCCCGAGGAGGTGTAGGGAACATTCATGACGAGCTAGGTGAAGGGACAAGTAGACAGCAAGAAGATTGCGTGTCGGAGACTCGAGGAGGGACAGAAGTAGGGAAGTCTCAAATAGTGGTGAAAGAATCTGTGGAAGAAAAGAAAACTGCTAGAAAACGAAAACAGAAGGCACTTGAAACGGAATCGGATGATGAAAATGAACAAACAGAGGGTCGAGTTCTGAGAAAGAGAACTTGGATTGGAGAAAGGAGTGATAAAGAATTAAGGCCGAAAAAGGTTGTGAAAGGAGATCGTTGGCCTAACAACAGAGTTAAAAGGGTGAGATACAGAGTAATAAGAGCAAATTCATCAAAAGCTGAACAAGTGAATGAAATATCGAGTCAAAGTTCAAAGGCTGAAGGAAAAGAATCAAAAGAATTGAAAGAACCAGAAGAAGTCAAAAGAGTGAGAAAACCTAACCAAAAGTATAGGTCGCCGGAATGGATGTATGTGACACTGCCTGAAAGTGAAGAGGTGGAAAGTCAAGGAAATCCAGAGGAGACCGTACGAGGAGTGGTTGAGGAAGATACTGGTGAAATCCTGAAAGTACTCTTGACTGACATTGGAGAAGAGTCAGATACTGAGGATTTGGATGTTGGAGATCTAATACAATTTGATGTTGAAGAAAGTGAAGTGAAGAATGACAAGTATCCAAACTGAATAAAAAGAAGGATTCACTTGGATTGAGTGAACGGGAAGATCATTTGAAGAAACTGGAAAAGAGAAAAATTTGAAGAATCGTTGAAGAATTTTTAAAATTCAAATTTCAGTAGTGGAGTAGTAGTGGTTAAGTCAAGGTAGTAAAATGGCTAACATAGAGGATAATCAAAATAGATGTGCCTTCTTTAAAAGGTGGTGTAGGATGTGCTGCTGCTGTACTGGATTATTAATGCTTCTATGGGGTATTTTAGTTTTATTAGTGACTTTTAAGGTTGAATTTGGGATGCATACAGAGAATGTGACAAATGTAGAGAAGAATTCACAAAAAGTAGTTCCAATTAGAAGTAGTAATACTTACATACACAAAGATAGGTCAATTAATAATTTTTCTAGTAATGTTTTTTCTAAATTGTTATATGAATATGTGAAAACAATGGAAGTGAGGGATTGCTACGTTTGTATGCAATTACCTGCATCCGTTTCAGAGGGTGTTACTTATCACCATTTACCAGCTACATATGGTATTTCTTGTAGTATTTTAAGTAGTGTTTTTTATTTGTTAGGGAAAATAGATTATAAGATGTCTAACAGAGATAGTATTTTGGGCACTTGCCAATGAACAAAGAGCTGAATCCAGCTAAAGAAGCTAACACTTTTGGTGAGATTTTTATTGAAGAAAAAGGATTAACATTAGATTACATTTTTAAGAATAATTTAACTTGCAGTCTGAAAGAAGAGGAGAAAGCTTTCCTGGATATGGTAGAGGAAAGGAGATTGAACATGCATGAGAAAGCGGGAAAATATGAAGTGAGTGAGACAATTTGGGACATTGAGATGGGAAAAGAGTTGAAAAATGGGGCTAGTCCAACTTTAGCTCTAGATGCACCGCAGAAGGGTAAACTATGCATTACCAGAAGGAAATCCCAATATGATACATATTTTGTGGGGACTAGTGAGTGCCATGATACATACTTCGTTGCAACAGGTTGGGGTTTCAGAGGTGGAGAAGATACAATTTTTCCAGGAGTGTATTACGTTTGTGGGAACAAGGCTTATTACAAGTTGCCTGACCATTGGTATGGCACGTGTTATGTGGGCCTGGTTTTTCCTAAGATCTTTCATATAGATAAAATAGAAGATGTAAAGAATATTAATATACTAACACGTTTTAAGAGAGAAACTTGGTCTGAAATTGTGGGTGATATTTTTGGGGTTTTGATTCCAGCAGTGGGAATTTCTTTAAATGCTTATGGAATTCGGAAACTGTCTACAGTGGTTGATCGCTTATCGACAAATACCGCAGGAGGGTTTCTTTTGGTGAATACGGAATTAAGTGCCGTACGTGCCATGTCTATGCAAAATCGACTTGCCCTTGATATTCTATTGGCCAAGGAGGGTGGAGTCTGTGGAATGCTGAAAGTTCAACATTGTTGCACTTACATTCCTGACGAAAGTAAAGACCTGAAGGTCTATATCAAAAATATTACTGATTTGCATGAAGAATTAGTACCACTTGAAGCTGAAGGGTTGTGGACTAAAATAGCTAATAAGATGATAGCTGTTAAGGATTTTATTGCAAAAATAGGTAGTACTATTATAGGTAGAATATTGTTTCCCTTAACTTGTATAATTATTGCTCTACTGATACTGAGATTAGTGTGTGTGTGTTGTAAAAACAGGAGAGGGGAAAAGAAATTGAATAAAGAAAAGAAAATCAAGAGGTTGAAAAGAGAACCACAAGAGATTGAATTAGAAGAATTGAGGGAGAGTGTTTACTTAGAGACAAAGAAGGATGATGAAAGAGTGACTGGTGTGTAATATTGTGTAAGGAGAAAAAGACATTTCCGATTTCTCCTAAAATGGGATTAAATTTTCACTAATTTTTTTTTGGGGTTTATTTGGTGATAAAATCACCAAAGGGGGGATTGCTGGAGCAGAGTTTTCAGTTTGAAAATTCAGTGGCTTTTGAAGCTCTAGCATGTCTATGCGTTTTATTAATTTATTAATAATTAACAATTAATTATTTGTCTTGTGCAAGTGTGTTTATATTAATCAATCCGTTTGTCCTAACATAAGAGAGAGTTACACGAGGGTGAGCATAAACATGCTGTTTTAAAAAATAATGTGCGTGTTTTCATGTTTAAACGTTGCTGTGTGCTGTTTATTTTTGAGCACAAAACGCTTTCCGAATTAATGCTTTTTTATGTCGCAAGAGCTAGATAAATACATACACATAAGGGTATTAGTGGGGTTAACACTGTTTAATCACTATGCTGTAGTAACGATTGTTTTTGTTTCTTTAATTAAGATGGTCAATTATGGCCTATGGTGGCCTAAGCCGAGTTGGCTGATTTATGAGCCTGCCTGTGATTTATAATATGAAAACTGTGACGAGGGAGACCCCTGCTGGAAATGGTCCTGAAGTCAACTGACCATAGTCCTCGCATGAGAAATTTTCCATGAGGACAGCAGCAGTTTTGGAGGATCTCCAAAAGAAATGGAACGTCCTTGGCAGCCTTGGGAAACAAAGGAGCCTTAGAGAAAGACTGTGAACTATGGCTCGATTGCTGAGGAGATGTTGAACAAACTAGATACTTTTTTGGTTTCTTGGTTCCTGTTCCGTAGTCTTTATTTTGTGAACTTTTCCTGAGCGGAGATTTTCAAATGTAGCGATGTTACATCCTTTCCTTCTCGCTCTGCTCAGTGATTCAGCGGATATTGCAAACTTTAATGTGTCTTTCCTTTGTGTGATTTACTATAAGAATTGTTAGCCTAGAGAGGGTTTTTGCCATTTGCCACTTGCCATTTGCCTTTGCCGCGTACCGAATCTGCGTTGCTGAGGATCAATGCTGAAAGGACTTCGTCTTGAGAGACTTTTACCGAGAGACTTGTCCTGACCCGTTCTGACATTTAGCTAGAATAGGTAACTATGAGAAAAATGATTTATTCTGATTGATTTCTTTGACTAATTTTAGATAAAGCAATATAATTTTAAACATGGTGTTGGATATTCTTTCTTGTCAATTATTGGGTTTACATTTTTGATCATTATTGTATATGTTGTATAGATTATGTTTATTGATTAAGGACAGTCACAAAAACCAGATCTTATCGACCCCGATATAGATGCAGGGTGTTTAGGTGTTTCTTTCCACAGGTTTATTGCCGGTAGAGTATTTGAGCGTGTGTTAGTGAAATGGGCCCTAGCGTATGATGAATGTATGTGCGTGTAACTGTGAGATTACTCTATCCGTGGTAGTGGGCATATTATAGATACCCTGATCTCTATCACTGTCCCACCAGGATATGTTCCTTTCTAAGTATCTATACAGCAGCTTTTGGTCTTAATACTATACTTGAACATGCCGTAACTACTACAAATCTTTAAGTAACATGTTTCCACCGATGCTGTTCTAAAATGGTGTATGACTATTTGAAATATTCAGTTGATTCAGTACTATTTTTCTTTTTCAATCTCAATATGCACCGTTAATGCATCATCATATTAGCTGTTCAAAAATAATGTATGACTTGCATTGATACAGTGCTATTTCTCTATTCTTCGTTTTCCCTTTCAACCTTGATATGCATTTACACACCAGCTCTCTGAACACTCCATTACAATATGGCCACTGCTTTTCACCTGTTTCCCTTCCCTTTAAGTGGATATACTGTCACTGCGTCATTACGTTTAGTTTCACCTGAACTTTCTCACCTTAAATTAGTTTCCGCTCTCGCCTTCTGGCTGTTCACAGCAGCTGAACACTGCTACCTTATCCTAAGGCTGCTCACACCTACTACGTTAAGATTCACTGCGCAAGCAGAGACACTAGCCACGTTAGCGGGCATCCGTTTTTCACGTCCTGCACTTAATCCTGCGGTGGTATTTCCATTGTTTGAAGCTTCGGTTTCCTCAACTGGACCACAAAAAAACTGCTTCACTCCTTGATTGTAACTACTTATTTTGACTCAAGGGTATATACCCAGTTGCTTTTCCTAGTACACACAATGTCGGCACTATTGCCTGCATTTCCACAGTGCTCGCTCATTCGTGCAACTTATTCCTACAGTGCATCTATTCTTCCTTGTTCGAACCATAAATGCAGGTTGCTTCCTCAAACAGCTCTGCATCATACCGCATCCATGATTCCATCTCCGTCGACTTTCAGCCACAACTGTTGCCTTTTACATTGGCCCGTAGTAAACAATTTGCTATTGTATCTTATTTATCAATTGCTGAGTCCAAAATTTGAACTTCTTGGCTAAATCAGTCAGTGCATGTGTACCTCAAGTTAAGCAGCAATCACCCACTGCATGTCTGTGCGAACTCACGTCACAATTTGAATACACAACCATCTATGCAATGCGTTTTCCATCATCCAAGCATGTCTCACATTCGTTCTCAATGCATGCTGATTAAATTAATATTGCTAAGCTTTACGTTTTTACTCTCACTATTAGCAAACAAACACGGATCTTCCTTTTTTCTAATAAATATATTCTCATGTTTACTCTCTTTTCTCTGTCCCTTCTCCCCCCTCTTCCAACCCTTTCCTCTTTCAGATTCTAACAGGTATCTGTCTCAGGCTCTAATTGTCTTGTCCTGAAGGGGATCCTAGTACAGTGTTAAAGGGATCGAAACGTTGTCGACATTTTTGCACTCTGACACAACTTTATACTTTTCATTAGTTTGTTTTAGGGTGCTCTAGAGTATAATTTTTGCTAGCCTAATTAATGTACTGTTTTTTGGCAACGCTGCTTGTAATGCCTGAGTTCCTTTCTTTTTAATATTGTGCATGTTTCCACTTGTATGTTGTTGTTTTAATCCCTCAAATTAAAACAATCTTTTCCAGTTGGACACTTAAATATATAGACATCATTGTACTTCTATATATATTTAAAAAATGTTTCCTTGTTAGGGACCGCTGCTCCTGTAAAACACTTTCTAGAAGTAGCATTTCTGAGCTATTAATGACATATCCACCTTTACCACAAGGGATAATTTGTCATTGTGAAGCCAAAGATAGTAAACAAACTTCATAGGTAGTGAAAACACACATGGAGGTTCTTCACTACCTGAGAATGAACACACATGTGTACTTGCCCTGTCTTTCACCAATCACTTGCTATACGCCCCCCAGGACTCACCCCAGGGGTACTCTAGTGTTAGTGAAAGGCAACCTCAGCATTGGCAAATCTGAGCATAAGTGCAAATGCAGACACACAGGCCTGCAATGGCAGGCTTGAGACACGTTTGAAAGGCTATTCTTGTGGGTGGCACTGCTTTAGCCCACTTGTAGCCAGTGCAGGACCTACCCAGGGTATGTGGTATACCTCTTTTCAGGGTACTCACAATACAGCACCTAAACCAATCAGTTAAGCACCACTTCCTAGCATGTGCAGGAAGGGTGTGCTTGCTTTCACACTGCATTACAGTGGGAAAGCTTCTAGAGTCCTAAGGCCATGAAAAGTGAATCAGCAAAAATCAGGAGGAAAAATCAAAGAAGTTTAGGTAACTACTACCTCCAGAGTATCAGGTCTAACCATGATTTATAGGAAATGTAACTTTCCTGCTTGTATGTTTCAATACAATATGGCCTTTGATGAGGCCGACATGACTCACATATAGAACACATTCTAATAACCACCTACACAGAAGGGCAAGTAAAAATGTATACAAGCTGTGAATAGGATAGATTCAGCACCCCTTTCTATTATGTTGGTATATGATTTGGTTGCTTTCCTTCAAGATAAAACTGACAGTTTTTGTTAGACCTGGCATTTTTGGCATGCTTTTCCCATGTCCTTTTTGCTTCTGACCTCCTATTTTTGACTGTGTGCTGCATTTCGTGTTTGCTGGTTTTAGGACTCTGGGCACTTTACCACTACTCAACAGTCCCTGTATAAAATATATCTGTCATTGGTCTATCCATTATTTCCATATTTGATTTACTGGTATGTCCCTAGTAAAGTGCACTGTGTGCCCAGGGTCTGTAAACTAAATGTTAATAGTGGGCCTGAAGTACTGATTGTGCGAACCACCTACAAACATGTCTCAGACCTACTTGCCAGGCCCGAACCTTCACTTTTACTACATGAAAGACACCCCTAAAGTGGGGCCAAAGTAGCCCCATGGGCAGGGTGCAGTGCATTTAAAAGGTAGGACATGTACTGGTGTGTTTTACATATGCTAATATTGAAATGCTGCAAATTTCGTTTTTCACTATTTCATGGCCTATCCCTTCCATAGGGTAACGTGGGGATTGTCTTGAAATATCTTTTATGTGCAATTTCCCATTGGGAGCAGATGAAGATTCAGAATTTGGGGTCTCTAAACTCACAATTTAAAAATATATCTTTTAGTGAAGTTGGTTTTTAATTTGCTTGTTGGGAAATACCACTTTTGGAAAGTGGAAATGTTCTTGCTTAACCATTCTGTGCCTCTGCCTGTCAGTGGAATATACATCTGAGGGAGGGTGACAGTTGGGCTGTTTGTGCATTCTCTCTAGACGGTCACACAAAGGGAGGTAATGTGTTGCCTGCATATCCTGATGGCCCATCACCGGGCTGATGGGCCTTCCTGAGCTAGAGTGGTGTGAGGAGTTGTTAGTGACACCTGAATAATAATAATAATAATACAGAGTTTTATAGAGCGCGAACAGCTACCTCACAAGGAGGTGTCCCGGCGCTAAACGCAGGTAGAGAGACATATGCCGAATTTCAAGTCAATTAGCGAGGTTGGGTGAAGAGCCAGGTTTTCAACATTGTTTTAAAACGAGGTTCAGAGGGGGCCTGTTGGAGCTCAGGGGGAAGTGAGTTCCAAAGCATAGCTACATTGGCCGAAAACGTTCTACCACCCAGACGAGCCTTTTTTATTCGAGGGACTGCTAGCTGGATCCGGCAGTTGGAGCGGAGAGAGTGGGACTGCGTGTATCTTGGCAGCCGATCCCTCAAATATATTGGACACGAGACAAACAAGGATCTGAAGGCTAGCGTAAGTGCCTTGAATTTGATCCTGTGGGCTACTGGTAGCCAATGAAGTGATCGAAGATGCGGAGAGACAGAGTGCTTGAATGGAATATGCATTAACAGTCTCGCAGCCGCATTCTGGACCACTTGCAGACGTTGAGTTAAGTATTTGGGCAAGCCCAGGAGCAGGCCGTTCGCGTAATCCAATCTGGATGTGACTGTCGCATGGATTACCGTTTTCCTGCAGTTCACCGGAAGAAGTCGCAAGATTTTGCGACAATTCCTAAGTTTACCCAAACAGCAACCCATCAGCTGTTGTGTGTGCGAGACAAAGGACAGATTGTTGTCCCAGCGCACTCCCAGATTTTTTGCTAAGGGACTGGGGAAAGGGGGGGCCCATTGCCATCGGCCACCAGAGCTCAGAGGGGGGCGGGGTGCCTTTGCCAAAGAAGAGCACTTCCGTTTTATCCGCATTGAGCTTTAATTTATTAGTATTCATCCAGTGCGCCACATCATGAAGACAGCCTTTAAAACTTGACAGGGCTACCTCTGACACCTCTGCATATGGAAACACAAGCTGGGTGTCATCGGCATAGGATACTGCCTTGACCCCCCAGTTAGCAATAAGCGTAAAGAGTGGGGCCATATAAATATTAAATAATAGTGGACTGAGCGCCGAGCCCTGAGGTACGCTACAGCATAACGGCTTGGGTGTAGAAGAGGCGGTCCCCAGGGCCACCTTCTGGGTTCTCTGGGACAAGTATGAGTGTAGCCAGTCCAGCGCTTGATCCTGTATGCCCACTTCTGACAATCGCATCATCAACCTTGCGTGGTCGACGGTGTCAAAAGCTGCCGAAAGATCCAGGAGCACCAGCAAAGCTGAGTCTCCCGAATCCAACGACCATCTTATTGACTCTGCCACCTCGATCAGAGCTGTCTCGGTGCTAAAGCCGGGTCTAAAGCCTGACTGTGTCTCGTGCAGAATCTTGTTGTCCTCTATATATTTGCTAAGCTGCCGCTGGATAACTTTCTCCAGCATCTTGCCCGGGGCAGCCAGTAGGGAGATAGTCTGAAGGTTGCTGAGATCCTTAGGATCTCCATTAGGCTTTTTCTTTAGTGGGAGGAGGGTAGCATGTTTCCATATATCTGGGAAGACCCCCGAAGAAATGGACGTATTCCAAACGTGTTGTAGGGAAGGGGCCACAAAATCCGCCATTGTGCACCACAGTTTGGGGGGGCAAGGGTCGTCCGGCGAGCCCGACTTGCAGCACCTTAATTCCTGCATGACCGCGGACAGAGTTACTGGTTGAAAGCAGGTTAATGGTCCGCTTGTCAACACTTTGACAAACTGATCTGTTTTCTCCGTTTTTACCTCTGGGCCGAATGAGTCGTAAACACGCTTAATCTTCTGGTCAAAGAAGTCCGAGATATTATTACAGAGAGTGACCGAAGGCGGTATCTCCCTTTCAATACATCTGGGTTTGAAAAAGGACTGAACCACCTTGAAGACTTCCTTGCTGGAATGTTCTGCCTGTTCAATCGAAACTGCAAAAAACAGTTTTTTTGCCTTTCTGACAGCCTTCTGAAATTTATGGGAAGCCACCTTATATTGTGTTCTTTCCTGGGTCCCAGAGTTTACCCTCCACAGCCTCTCTAACCGTTTACATTTTGCCTTCTCAGTTCTAAGGTCCTGTGAGAACCATGGAGCAGAAGGCGAGTCCCTCTTGGACACAGCGCGTTTAGCTGGAGCAATGGACGAAATCATATTCCCAATCCAGTGATGAAACCGCAGAGCGTCAGTGTTGGCATTCAGAGTTAACGTGGGTTTGTTCTGCGCCAGCACTGGGCCCATAGCGGTAGGCACAAGCTTTGTCCATTGTCTTCTCATAAAAACTCGCTTGCTTGGCATTGGTCTGTCAGCTGCCAGATTTATTGAAAAAGGCACAAGCAGGTGGTCTGACCAGAGTAATGGCAGGGTCTCTTCCATCGTCACCTTTTCAATATTAGAGAGGATGAGATCGAGTGTGTGACCCGCTCTGTGTGTGGGGCCCTTATTGATTAAACTCATATTGGCGGCATTCAGAGTGGCCCTTAGTATCTCTGCTTGGGCACAGTCCGTTCTGTCCATATGGATGTTAAAATCCCCCACTACAAGAAAGTAAGGATGGAGGAGGGAGCACTGCACTATCACGTCCAACAGGGCAATAAGATTAGAATCATTCCCACCATGAGGGCGGTAGATAACTAGCCCTGCTAAGGAGGTCTGAGAGCCCACCTGAATGCAGAAATGTAATACCTCCATACCCGCGATCAGCGTAGGGGCAGAGGATGTTAATGTGAACTGTTCTTTGAATAGGGCTGTGCCTGTAATCACTCAGAGCTGTCTCCACCCCCTTGTAGTATATCTGGAGACAGGTGAGAGAAAGGCAGGGTCTTGTGCACTACAGAGACATTCCTTTGAAGTTTGCCTTTTTCAAAGGCAGAAACTGGTATCAGTACTGGAGCTGTGACACCATAACTTCAGAACACTTCAGGACTAAGAAGACATTCTGCTACAAAGAAGAGCTGGAGGCTGTAGGAGGGACTGACACTCTGCTTGTTCTTGATTTTGTGCTGACCTGCTGCTTGCTGCTTTTTTCCTGGGAGTGAAAGGAATTGAGTCTGTTTTATACATCCTGCTTTTGAAGGCTCTCCAAGGGCTTGTACATGCTTGCATCCTGTTAAGAAGTCTCAGGGCCATCAAAGACTACATGATCCAGTGCCTGGGACTTCTGCTGAGATCCCTGAATTGCTACGTGGGGCCAAATTTAGTTCCTGTACCCTTGTAAGTGGAATCTGGGAAGAAAATCTACCCATCAAATCTCAGCTCTCGTTGTTTCGATGCAGCACTGCTGTGTGATTGAAAAATCAATGCATCTCTGCTGGGAGGCAGAAAAATCGATGCAGTGCCTGCCATGCAACTAAAAGACCACCAGAACCAGAGTCCCGAGCACCGTGTCACCAAAGTCTGTGGCGTACACTCCAACTTTGGCACAGAACCCGCTGTGCGGCTGAATTGTAAATTGATACTTGTATAGCGCACTACTCACCCGCAAGGGTCTCAAGGCGCTTGCACGAATACCGCTGTGGAACCCATCCTGGCTTTCCCTGTGAGGTGTCCACTCCTGGGCACCCCCCAAGGTGGAGGCGAGGCATCCTTAGCGTTGTGGGGGCCGTTGTGGAGATTAAGCAAGCTATTGCCCAGAGTTGCAGAGTGGGACACCATGATTGGAATGGCACCGAGGCGAGAATTATCAGGTCTGTGGAATTTTTGAGCCCAAGACCCACCGAGGCGGGGAATTGAACCCTGGTCCCGGGCTAGACCTCTGCATCAGGGTCTGCCGCTCTAATCATTGAGCCACACTTCTCCTACCCATAACCTGTTTGTTTGTGAAATCAACTCTGCACCTGTTCCACTGCCGCATCGACACATCAAGTCTGGGTTTTCGATGCATCTTCCCTGGGTGCCAAGTTCTTTATTGATCTGGCCCAGAAGGAAGAAACTGAGGCCGCATGTCCAGTGATTGATGCATCACCTCCCCGTACAGTAAGGAACCAATGCATCACCTCCCCTGACAGTAAGGAACCAACTCATCACCTCCCCTGCACTGGAATAAGGAACCGATGCCTCACCTCACCTCCTTTGGCAGTAAGGAACCAATGCATCAATTCCCCTGGGAGTAAGGAACTGATGCATTGCTTCGCTTTTTTGGCACCTCACCTCTCCTGCACCTGGTTCCGTCTTTGATTTTGACACATCCCAGGTACTTTCTGCTAAAAGTGACACATCAATAGTTTCTTATCTAGTGAACTTTTTTGAACCTTTTAAAAGTGATATCTTTACTTGTGTATGTTGGATTTTTATGATTTGGGGCTTATTTTATTCAGACCAATATTTTTTATTTTTCTGAACTGGTCTGGATTATTTATATAGTGTTTTTACTGTTTTACTATGTGTGTTTGTACAAATGCTTTACACATTGCCTCTAAAATAAGCCACGCTTCTCATGCCAAGCTACCAAGGGGTGAGCAGGGGGTATCTTACCTGTGTAATCCCCTTACCCTGACTATAGTAAGGGTACTTACTTGGACAGGGTGCAAACCACTGCAAACTAGAGACTCCCATTTCTAAAATTGGTGGCCAGCTGTGAGGATTAGACTTGTGTTTGGACTTTACACACAGTGATTGGTTTACACTACTCCATATCGCAGCCCATTACGCAACCACATACAGTTTTTGATTGTTCTCTTTTGCAACTCCTGGGTTTTTTGTCAACAAATCATGTCTCAGTCTGGAAAGCCAGCAGGGGGAGATGCAGAGTGAGTTTCTGAGCTAGAGAGGTTGGAATCCTACATGGTACCTCAACTAGAAAAGTTCTGCAATGAACTCCAATGTTCTATCAGGGGCCTCACTAAAAAGGAAGAGCTACAAAAGGTGCTGAGGGCTTGGTGGGAAGCAAAAGAGGCTGGTGGACGCCCAGAGGATGAGAATGACGATGTGGAGGTAGAGGTGGAGAAGCAGAGTTTTCATGGGGATGTTGTGGATCAGGGTTCGCCTGATAGGAAGGCACCTTCCAGGGCAAGTAGCAATGTTCCTTCCAGAGGTCTGTCTCCAGAGGAGCTGGAGGGGAGGTAGTAGACCAGGAGACATCAATTTGAGCTGTAAAGTAATAGGATGGAGCATGAGAGGGAGCTCCAAAAGGATAAGTTGGCAGTAGAGGAGAGAAAAATTATGCAAACTCTGGAGGTGAGCTTAAAGGAGTTGGACTTGAATTCCAAGTCCAGCACAGATGGCAGCAGTGTTTCATCCATGCAATCTGAGAAAGTAGTGCACTGGCCAAAGCATGTAGGAAGAGCATACAGCAAGGAGGATGATATCCAGAGATGGTTTCAGGGCTATGAGGCAGTAGTTCACATGAATGGGGTCTCAGAGAAGAATTGGTGGGCAGGGATATGGAATCTCTTCACAGTGGAGGGGAAGGAAACCCTGCTAGCCTGGGACCTCACCTACCCTGAGGGGAAGGCAGCCTCCTTACCTGGTATGGTCGTACCCCTGAGAAATACAGGAATCAGTTAAGACAGAGTAAGAAGCTTGATTCCCAGACATGGCTTGAGTGCGTGGATTCTTTTTGTAGAACATTGGATGGGTAGGTGAAGGGCAGTGAGGTAACAGATTACCAGGGGCTGTGTAATTGGATTGTATAGGAGCACCTGTCTGGTCTGTGTTTTCCAGAACTGTGCCAGGACTTGATAGACAGCAAGCTGACTGACCCCAGGAAGCTTGCTTAAGAGGTGGGCCGCAGGGTGAGTACCAGGGTCCACAGTAAGGTGTATGGGAAATACTCTGCAAAGGGAGGGTGAGGATCTCCAGCAACAGAAGAGATGAGAGAAGGATAAACAGAAGGAGTTCTCTAAAAGTTCCCAGTCTAGTTCCCAGATTAAGGATTTTCACCGCTCAGGAGATAGAAAAATATGGTTCTCTTCAGGTAAACAGGCAGAGAGGAAATCCTGAAAATGTTTTGCTTCTGAACAGGAGGGTCACATGAGGCCACTGGTCGGCAGATACTAGAGATGGCCAGTGTAGCGCTTGGGGAAGAGTTCATCCCAGGTGTGTATGGGGGCCCAGCAGAGATGACCCTTGTCTCACTAGGGAGCAGTGAGATGGTCCAGAGAACCCTCATGCCTGATAAAACTAAGAAATACAGGCAGTGGGTGACCATCAATGGACAGGGGGTGGAGGCTCTGAGAGACACAGGACCCAGTGTGACTTTGCCCCTTTAGGCTGTGGTATGGGCATCCTGTTAGAGGACTTGTCAGTTTGGTCAAGGAGGGCTGGGAGAAAGCTCCTAGGAAGCCACCCCAAGATGTATTCAGTTGTATGCTGGCCTTCCGAACCTAGGCAGCCCGCTTCAGCAAATTCACTCAGGTGAACCGGGAAGCAATCCAGGAGGATATGAAACATTGGAACAACCAGAATACCACTCTGGTTGATGTTCAGCTTGGTCAGATGGTGTGGGTGATGGAGCCAATAGAACCCTGTGCTCTACAAGACAAGTGGTCTGGCCCATATGAGGTGTAGGAGCACAAGAATGATGTTATGTTATGTTAATGACATTTATAGAGCGCGACAAATACCCAGAGGTGTCCTGGCGCTATCTAATTCCTCTGAGACTACTAGACCGATGAAGAGTGGAAAGAGTGATTACTCATTGAGAAAAGAGCCACGTCTTTAGTTCTTTACGAAATAACCAAAGATCCGTCATGGTCCTGAGATAGAGAGGCAACTCGTTCCATGCTTTTGCTGCACCGTAAATAAAGCTTTTGCCCCCCCATCGGGCTTTCTTTATATGTGGCACCCGAGCCAACTTGGCTTCTTTAGACCGCAAGGTTCTTTCCGGGACATACCATCATAATCTAAGCTTTAGAAAGTCTGGTCCCAAGCCGTGTAAAGCCTTAAATGCCAGGCAAAGAGCCTTGAAACGTACTATGCTTTTGACTGGAAGCCACTGTAGAGCTTTCCTCTCAATAGAGACTGAGGAAAATCTTTAAGAGCCTGTGAGCAGTCTAACTGCCGCATTCTGCAGTATCTGCAGTTTATTTAACGCTCTTTGTTGTGCATTAAGATAAAGTCCATTGCAATAATCCAGTCTGGCCATCACAAGGGCCCTGACCACCGTTTGCCTGCTTTCCCAAGGCAGCGAGGGCAGCACTTTCCTCAACATTCTGATGACATACATAGTTTTTGATATTACCGCATTCACTTGAGGCTCTAGAGTAAGACTGTCATTAAGTATTATGCCCAAGTTTTTTAGCCTTTCTGGTTGGGACTGGGAGAGTGCCCATTGAATCGGGCCACCAGGAGGGAGTCCAGAAATTAGTGCTATTGCCAAACAGTATAACCTCCGTTTTGTCCGAATTTACCTTAAGGCAATTCTTAGCCATCCAACTGCCCACTGCTAACATGCACTCCCGAAAGCGTCCTTCAGTACCAGCCTCTCCACCTGGTGTCAGAGATACCACAATTTGTGTATCATCCGCATAGGAAGTGAGGCCAAAACCGAAGGCATCTATAACAGGGGCCAGAGCACTGACATACATTTTAAAGAGGGTTGGGCTAAGAGATGATCGCTGAGGGACCCCACAAGGTGATGTAAAGGGTTTGTACTGGAAGTCCCCCAGGGCCACAATTTGTTTTCTGTCCGCCAGAAAGGATTTTAAAAAGTCCCATGCCTTCCCACAAATACCACATGAATTTAAGCGGCTCAGCAGTATCGTGTGGTGAACCATATCGAAAGCCGCGGACAGATCCAACAAAATCAGTGCTGCCCTACCTCCCTGATTCACAGCTTCCCTGATCTCTTCCTTAGCTTTAATGAGTGCAGACTCCGTGCTGTGTCCCGGCCTAAAGCCATATGGAGTGGGGTCAAGCACTTGTGTCTCATCAAGGAAGTGACTAAGTCGTCTATTCATAATTTTCTTAACCAATTTCGCCGGTAAGGGGAGTCTAGAAATTGGACGAAAACTATTTGGGTCATTAGCGGGAAGGTTTGGTTTTTTTAAAAGGGGCAAAATGGATGCCAATTTCCACTGCCTAGGAATATATCCTGATTCAAACATTGAATTAAATATTACCGTTAAAAGATCCGCTATCAGCCCCGGGGCCAGTTTAGCCATCATGGCGGGGCAGGGATCATACGGAGATCCAGAATTAACCTCCATGAGGATCTTTTGTGTGTCACAGGGAGATACTGACAGAAATTTATCAAACATGGGGCAATGGGCCCCATTTGACATGGGAATCTCACTAATCGTATCCATGTTGCCAGTGCTCACTTTGCTGAATACTGTGAAGATAGCTTCCACCTTGGACAGGAAGAATTTTGCCAATTCTTCACAGAGCACTTGGCTTGGTTGGACTATCACTGGCTTGGGCGAGGCCAGCGTAACGACCGTCTTAAATAGTTCTTTAACTGAGTTCCTAGACTCTGTGATCTGTGTGGCGAAGTATTTTTGTTTAGCTGCCGCAATTACCTGTTTATAGGTCTGCAAGCTGGCTTTATAAGCTTTTTTTCTCAGTTTCCCTGTAATTGCTCCTCCACTTCCGTTCTAACTGCTTACAGATAATCTTTTGATTCCTGAGCTCCTCCGAATACCGGGGGCGGAGGGGTGTGTTCTCGTAGGACGCAGGACTTTGCTTGGAGCTAGTCTGTCACAGGCCTGCTGCAACCAGTCTGTATAAGGTTGGCAGGCCCCTTCCACTTCCAAAGGCAATTGAGTTGCAGAAGAGGATAGCAGCTCGTTAAAAGTGGTTCCATCCAAATTATTCCAAGCTCTCATTCTTATACAATCCTTGAAGCCTGTGCTTCTCTTATATGGTTCAGTTAATAATATCTCGAATTGGGAAGTAGAGTGATCGGACCATACCAGAGGGAGGAGGCCCCGGAAATGGAGATTATGTTGATTGGAAAAAATCCCGTCCAGGGTATGCCCTCCCCTGTGCGTGGCACCTACTACCTGCTGCCTCAGGTCTGCACTCAGCATCAAGTCGTTCAAAGTCATAGGGGCAGATTTATAAGCGCCTTGCGCCACTTTTACGCCGCCGTTGCGTCACTTTTGTGACACAGCGGCGGCGCAAAACCAGCGCCAGGCTGCGGGGTATTTACAATGTGACGCATCTGGGAGATGCGTCACGTTGTAAAGCCCTGCGCCAGAAGTAGGCGTTCCAGCTCTGGGGGGGGCGTTCCTGCGACGGAACGCCTCCTAACAGTGGCTGAGTGAAATCTACAAGATTTCACTCAGTCACTTTTGAGCCCATGCTGCGCCAAAACCCTGCGCCTGCTTGAAGCAGGCGTAAGGATTGACGCAGCATTGTGGAGATAGGGCACCCCAGAGCCTTGCTGGAGCTGCGTCGCGCTTGCGACGCAACTCCAGCAATGCGCCGCCTTTACGGCACAGATGCGTCACGCATCTTCCCGTTTTTGCCTCATGGTGCGCTGCATTGTAAATGCGGCGCATCCATGGTGGCGGAGCCGTGACGCAAAATAACTGGCACATCCCTGCTGATATGCAGGGATGCGCCAGTTATTGTAAATCTGCCCCATAATATCCATTTCCTCCATCAATTCTAAATGGAAGTTAAAATCTCCCATGACTTTGAAGGCCTCTGAAAGCGCCCCCTCTTCCAATAGGATACCCAGGGAGGCTAAAATGGAATTTCTTGTTCCTGGCGGCCTATATAATAAACACCCCGTAAAAGAGGGGGGGGGAGTGGTTCTAAGGTTGAAAACTAGAGCCTCACAAGTATCTATAGGAATTGGCTGGAAGGCTGCCTTGATTGAATGGTGGTAAATCACTGCCAGACCTCCGCCTTTCCTTACCGGCCTATCTCTAGTGTATGACATAAGAATTCCGGGGGGGTTGCCTTCACTATATCTGGTCCTGAGGCAGCATCTGTCCATGTGTCCGTAATGAAGGCCACCTTAACCTCCTGATCCTCGATAAATCTGGCACATTCTAGACTGTGCTTGACTAGAGAGCTCGCTTTCACCAGAATGCTTTTCATAAATCGGGTCTCCTTAACAGTTGCCCCCCTCCTCTTCTCCTCCTTGTAAGAAATAGGTAGGTTTAGGATCCTGGGTAAGCTAGATCCACACCCAGGACAAGTTAGAGAACAGTTATAGGTAGGGTACTGGGAGTATGCAAGGGCAATCCCTTGTATTAATTGTCCCCCTCAGCTTTAACAAAGTTACACTGGGGGGAGGAGCCTAGCGCTTGACCAAGATGGCCGCGTGAGCTTAGAGCTCCCGAGACCCTCGCGCCCTCCGTCGACTATCCTGTCTCTAATCCTGATGGTATGCATGGCACCGTGTTGCTGAGTTGTCAGGGAGGCGATTGATGCTACCCACGGTCGGATCGCCCATCGGGAACCGGACTTACGACCGGCGGAAGATTGCGGCCTAACTCCCGGGGATGCCAGGGGCTAGAGTTGGCAGGATGCCCGACTCCTAGTTGATCAACAACGGCCTGGCTAGGTGTGAACTGTCGGACGGAGGTCCTCGCTCTTTCACTTTCGGTTTCGTCCCCTTTGTCTGCCCGGACACTGTAGAGCTCTGGGTGGCTTTATTACCCCAAGGACGCTCGGCGGGCTACTTTGGCAGCACAAGGCAGACCTGCTCACTCCCTATTCCTCTCTCTGAGAGGGAACAGTCTTAACTGCATTGGACTGCCTGGAGTCCATTATGTCGGGCAAAGCAGAAGGGGATCGGCTGAAGACTAAGTCCACCAGGCGGGGAACGTATTCCCAAGTCAACAGTATGGACCGCTACGCCCTCCTGAAAGCATCGCCGAGTGGATCGAGCCAGGCGCCGGATGCCCAGAAGGAGGACTCGCCTGGGACACCGGAGCTCTCCCTACAGGATGTCATGGGCACGCTCGACGGGATGCAGTCCTCGATGGGGAGACAGTTCGAGGCCCTGGCGCATAAGGTGGATGCCATCCTGGTAGATGTCAATCTGATCCGCTCGGACCTGGGCAAGACGAACGAACGCGTTAAGAACCTGGACCACAAGACCACGGGCCTCACTGATGATGTAGCGGATCTGCAGATCGAGGTTCGGAAGTTGAGGGCCGAGAGTGACCTCGCCGCCCGCCGGCTGGAGGACTTCGAGAGCCGGGCCAGGCGCAACAACGTGCGCGTCATCGGGGTCCCGGAGTCCTCGGATGAGGCTTCGGCGGACCTGCTGGTGGAGGATTTGGTCCTCAATCATCTGAAGCCTAAGGGCCTTGGAAAGTTTTTCGCGGTGGAAAGGGCCCATAGGGTGCCGGGCGTGCGGCCCAAGGCGGGTGCCCCGCCGCGGCCGATTGTCGCCCGGCTCTTTCATTTCCGAGATCGGGACGCTATCCTGCAAGCTTCGAGGGTAACGGGCCCAGTCCCCTTCCAGAATGCGTCGGTGAATTTTTATCCGGATTTCACCCAGCAGGTGCAGAGACAGAGACAGAGCTTCCTGGGGGTGAAGCGGAGACTTCGTGAACTGGATCTGAAGTATGCCATGCTTTTCCCTGCCAGACTACGGGTGGTGCATGAAGATCGGACATTCTTTTTTGACTCTCCTGTTATGGCTGACGAATGGCTGGACGCTTTGCTCCGGCGACGGACGGGGGACGACACATCCGAGCATGGAGACAGTGGCCGGGATGGACAGGGCTGATATCCCTGAGCCGGCCTGAATTGATTTGACCATCCTTGCAGACTTGAACAGAGTGCAGTAACTGTGGAGGGTTGCGGGAGGGCGAAGGGTGCTCTTTTCCTCCCTTAGGGTACTTTTTGTAGATTTTTTGTTTTTGTAGGGCGACAGGCACACTGCAAGTTGGGGGGGCTTTGTAAGCTGCAGCAGGGGTGCAGGGTGGGGGGAGTTTTTGGGATTTTGAGTTTGTTGTTGGGGGGTTTATTTTTGCAAGGCATGATGATTATCCTCAGGGCTGTTCCATGGTGGCTCCTCGGGTGTGGGGTGAGCCTCTTTCCGTTTGAGGATGGGGGGTAGAGGCTTAAGTGTTATAAGCTGGAATGTTAATGGTTTGGGGGATCGCATCAAGAGGGGGATTGTTTTGCAATTTTTGAAACGCTCAATGCCAGATGTTGTCCTGCTGCAGGAAACGCATCTCATAGGTAATACGTGCTATGCCCTGAATAGGAAGGGGTATAAATTCATTGCACACTCGGGATTCTCTTCTGGGTCCAGGGGTGTGGGCATCCTCGTTAGAGCATCGTTGCCTTTTGAGGTGGACTCCACCATTGTTGACGATAGGGGGAGGTTTGTGGCGGTGGCGGGGCGGTGGGAAGGAAGGACTTTGGTTTTGGTTTCGGTTTATGTCCCGCCGGCCCTGCAGGCCTCCACATTTGCTGAACTGGGCAGGGCTTTGCTGACTCTCCCGGGGGGAATGCTGGTAGTGGGAGGGGATTTCAACGCTGTGGGCTCCGGACTGTTGGATAGATACCCGCCCAGGGACACAGGGGGGGCTCAGAAATGGCTTCCAGACTTCCTGGATACGTTTGGTTTGATAGACTGCTGGAGGCTCCGGCACCCCACACAGAGTCAATACACGTTTCACTCCGGGGCGCATGGTAGCCTCTCCAGGATTGATTACCTGCTCACTCTGGCCGCACACGCCTCGCTGATATCCGAGGCGAGGCACATGGCACGCGGTATCTCTGACCATTCGCCAGTGTGGATCCGGCTGGATCTAGGTCGGGAGGGAGGAGGGAGGGTGGCCCCCATCAACCCATGGTATTTCCGAGACCCCAAGATGCGCAGCGCCCTGGTAAAGAAGGTAGATTATTACTTTAAGGACAATCTGGGAACCGTGGACTCTGCGGTGTCGCTGTGGGAAGCTTTTAAGACTGTCCTTCGGGGGGAAGCCCTCTCCCTGGTGGTGGGTGCCAAGAATCGGAGGGATGGCGAGGTGCGGCAAGTGGAGGAGGAGATCGCGGCCCTTGAGGGGGCTATGGAGGAGGAGGTTACAGAGTCCTCGCTGCATGAGCTTTGCTTGAAGCAGGCGGAGTATAGGGACCTGGTGATGAACGCCGCTAAGACCCTCAGTAGGGAACAACAGGGCCGCCTGTATGACGTTGGTGATAAGGCAGGGAAACTCCTGGCGTGGTTGGACAGGAAAGAACGGGTCAATAGAGTGGTGCCAGAGTTGACGGGAGAGTGGGGAGAGGCGATTGTGGAACCTGAGGGGATTGTGAAGTGTTTCGCGGAGTATTTTCGTAGGGTTTATTCCTCGGTGTCGGACAGGCCGCCCGAGGACTCGTCTGATCTCCTCCGTGATATCGAGTTGCCCTGCCTCTCTGACATAGATAGGGACGATTTGGATGGTGACATAACGGTTGACGAGGTGGCGGGGGCGATTCGCGCTTTAAATTCGGGTAAGGCCTCTGGACCGAATGGACTGCCGATCGACCTGTACAAACTGTTCCCGGATAGGGTCGCCCCTCACCTGCGCGCCATGTTTTTGGAGGCGCGGGGGGATGGGATCCTTCCGTTGGATCAGCGGCTGGCGTCGATCGTGGTCATACATAAAGAGGGTAAACCCCGAGATAGGTGCGCCTCCTATCGGC
The DNA here is from genome assembly GCF_964204655.1 of Triturus cristatus. Classification (NCBI taxonomy): domain Eukaryota; kingdom Metazoa; phylum Chordata; class Amphibia; order Caudata; family Salamandridae; genus Triturus; species Triturus cristatus. Next base: position 1,487,027,242 of record NC_140591.1, on the reverse strand, counting down.
CCATTTCACTCCTCAACGCTGAGCCGAAAATTCTGGCCAAACTCCTGGCTACCCGTTTGATTAGGGTACTTGGCGATTTGGTCCACCCGGATCAATCTGGCTTCATCCCGCACCGAAACACAGCATTAAACCTTAGGCGTCTTCATGGCGTCATCGCCAGGGCGGGCACGCTGCGTGAACCGGCTATTGTGGCATCTCTTGATGCCACGATGGCCTTTGACACGGTGGAGTGGGCATACTTATGGGCCGTGCTGGCCAAGTTTGGTTTCGGTCGCGGTTTTGTGAGTTGGGTTCGGTTGCTGTACGAGGGGCCACTAGCGAATGTTGTGGTGAATGGTCGGGCATCTACTCCGTTTCAGCTTGGTAGGGGTACTCGGCAGGGTTGCCCCCTGTCGCCTCTGTTGTTCGCCCTCGCCCTTGAACCGTTGGCTGCGTGGATACGTTGGCATCCGGATATACGGGGCCTTCGGTGGTCGCCTGATCACGAGGACCGTATTTCGCTTTATGCCGACGATATCCTGCTGTATCTTGCCTCACCTAAGAAGTCACTTATAGTGGTCTGTGACGTACTCGCATCGTTCGGTAGGAACTCGGGGCTTGTGATTAATTGGGGCAAATCGTACTTGTACGTTCTTAGTGGCGAGGTCCCACCGATCCCTAGAACATGTCCGATACAGGTTGCCCAGCAGGGCTTCGTGTATTTGGGGATTTTTATATCCATGGATCCTGCTGTGCGCTATGAGAGGAATCTGCTCCCCCCCTTGGCACGCTTGAGGCGAGATGTTGAAGGTTGGCGGAGGCTGCCGCTCTCCCTTGTTGGGCGTGCGGCCCTGTTTAAAATGATGTCTCTTCCCCACTTCCTCTACGCCCTCCAGAACACCTTGGACTGGGTACCGGCCAAATACTTTCGGGAGGTCGAAGGCCTCCAACGGACGTTGCTGTGGGATGGGCGGCCGCGAATAGCTATTTCAAAGTTGACGCTCCCATGGTACGATGGGGGCATTGCGCTCCCAGACATCCGACGGTACTATTGGGCAACGCAGCTGAGCGCGATCAACCATGGGTTTTATGGCCCTGCCCTCAGCCCTGGGTATGCCATGGATAGGTGGCTGCTGCGTGGCGGCAACTACTACAGGGCGTTGTATTCGCGGTCCCTAGACTCGTCCCTCACGGGGCCCACAGGTGTGGCGGTGCGTGTATGGAAGATGGCGACTGACTCGTTGGGCTGGAAGGATAGGCTCACCCTCGCTACCCCATTGTTTGAATCGGAAAGATTGGGAAGACTCTGGCATACGAAGGGCTTTGATAAGTGGGACCTGATAGGTATATCCAAGGTGGGAGATGTGCTGCATAAGGGGAGGGTGAAGTCCTTCGAGGAGTTGCAGACTGAGTATGAGCTAGGGCCCTCAGAGTACTTCAGGTATATCCAGCTGCGTCACGCCCTCCGATCAGTCCTCGTGGAGGGTGAGAAGGTGCCGGAGTCCTCTCCCCTTGAGGACCGAGTCCTTGATGGTCATATGCCCGAGAGCACGATCTCGCTCATATATAAGAAGTTGATTAATGTCCGGGCAGACATGCTTTTGGGGCTGAGAGAACAGTGGACTAGGGATGGCCTTGAGTTGGATAATGAGGACTGGCAGTCAGCGGTTTCTTCTCCTAAGGAGGTTGCGATCCCGTCGCATCTGAGGCTGGTGCAGCTTAAAATACTGCACCGGGTGTATGTGACGGGGCCACGGCTGGTCCACATGGGATTCTCGGAGGACGGCCTGTGCAGAAGGGGATGTGGTATGGTGGGTACTTTCCTGCACATCATTTGGGAATGTTGTGTCATTGTGGAGTTCTGGAGGAGAGTCCATGCAGTTATGGGGGAGGTGACGGGCACGGCGGTACAGCCGGAGGCGCGGTGTTGCATCCTGAACGTCTGGGGGCCCACTGACCTCGATGAGGCGCAGACCCAATGGGTGACTCTGGGTAACATGGTTGCTAAAAGGGACATCGCGCGATTGTGGGGCTCCTCGGGACCCCCTACCCTGACCGCGTGGAAGGAGAACATGGACTGGAGCATGTTTAGGGAGAAGACGGTCTACTGCTCTAGAGGTCGCCCCCGGAAGTGGCATGCCATCTGGGGGCGGTGGAACCAATACAGGGGGGGAATATGTCTTGCCCCGGATCTGGAACCTCCCGAGGAACAGCTTTCCCCCTGACCTACTTTCCAGCACAGTTGGGTTCTAGGACCCGTTTTGTGCCTCTGCTGTCCCCCTTCTTCCTCCGTACACAGTCTTGTAACTAGTAGATGAGTGGGGTCCGGCCTCCCCTGGGGGCTTTCGCCATGGGCTTTCAATGCTCTTGCCTTGCTGGGGTTTGCTGTGAGTTTTTTCTGTATTTATTTAAAATTGGACCTTTGTATTACTCTTTGAACTGTATTGGGGACACATCACTGTATCCAACTCTCAATGCTGCCGAACCTCCGGGCTGTCGGCTGAATAGCTGTGTCCTGAAATAAAGGTTTTAAAAAAAAAAAAAAAAAAACAAAGTTACACTGTCATAACTGTGAGCAGGCACTGTTCCTGGACTAAAACAAACAGGTGCAGCTTGCCTTCAGTGTATCCTCCACTCTTCTCCCGGCTCAAGACTCAGGTCCGGCGCGTACTTACGGGGGGGGGGCTGGGGGGGTGTTCGGCACGTACCGGGCCCCCTTTTCCTCATGCTTCGTGGCGTACTTAGCTTTTCCGGCACTTTATGGGTGTCGTAAAAATATTGCCGTCCGGAGTGCTGTCGGTACGAATCATACTTGCTGGTACGTAAAAAGCTGCCAAACTCCGTCCGCATGTCGGGTATGCGCCGTCCCGGATCACATTTGTATGTATTTTTGTGTCGGTCGGTGTTTTGTACGATTCGTACGGAAATGGTGTTTCCGTACGAATCGTACTTGCATGTTTGTACGGTGTTTTTCCCTGGTACGATTCGGACCCAGTTTCTCCAGGATCGGAATCGGCCCCTATATTATGACTGTCGATATTACTTACTTCTATATTATTTAAATCGATATTTTATTTCTTACCTGATTTTCGATTTTCTTCACCACTATATTTTGGCAATTCGATATTCTGTCCATTCTATATTAAAAACTCGATATTCTGTCCTCTCGATATTTTGAATTCGATATTATGTCTGTTTACTGTGCGCGGATCTTGTGACGATTGACTGCCTCGAATACTTATGAACTCTGAATATTTGCTCATAGAATACTCAATTTCTCGTTGGATTGTATATGCACTACTTTTGAGCCTTGAAGAAGTCCCGTTGGGACGAAACGCGCCGCGTCGGCTATGAACTTTATGCTGTGCTTTTAAAATCAGAAAATTTTGAACAAAAGAATAAAGAGAATTTCATCACTAAGACATTGAAGCTCATTGTGAATCTTTTGGGAGACATTGCACTTTTGTTTGCTCTCAGATATTGACATATATTATTGTCTGCAACATATACATTTTAGCGGTATGCTGAGCCATTTCTGTTTCAAATAAAGGTTACCATCATTAAGACTGACAAGTGAATTACAATACCCTTAATAAATCCTCTACCAGAACAAATAGCTTAAGTTTGAATCCAAACTATACAATAGCTTCATAATTGATCAAATTTTAAATAAAGTGTATCATGCAGCAGCAACAAGTTAAAACAGGAAAATATTCTAAAACAACCAACATATTTGTATAAACAATACATTTTCAAAAACCTGAAAGCTAAATATATTCAAATTTTTGTGCAAAAATGCATTTAAATAGCAGCAGTTACATGTGCGAATTTCTAGAATATTATTCAGCATTGTACAATAGCAGCTTCTTAAAAAAAATCCAATTTTAGATAGCAGCAAGAGTAAGAAGCACAATATATCCCAGTTGTGTTCAAAGAGCAGTTGAATAGAAGCCATTACATGTGCAAATATACAATCTAAAAATAGTGCTAAAAATCCTTTAACCTTAAAGATATGAAGGCCCAAAACTTAAAGGCATAATTGGGGAGAGAGCCATGGCTCTAAAAATAAAGCCTGCTTAAGTAAGCTATAATGAAGGCTAAAATATATTCATAAACTCATTGAAAAAATTACATACATTTACACACACTGTTTCATTCATTGGATACAGTAAATGCTGCCCAAATTACATAGGTTGCAATTTTTTCCATTTTTCATGGAGTAGGACTAATTTGGTGTTAAGTCATTTAAAGGTAAAAGATTCATGCGGCATAGAGTAAGCCAACGTCAAATACCATGTTCTAAGTTCCAAAATAAGTATTTCTGGGAAGTTCTCTGTGTATTTGACATGGCTATTGTCTTTAGCCTTTCTTTTGAACTACAAAATTCTACATCTCTATTGTAGCTAATCATACGACCTGTGATTTTTAAAAAGGATTTAAATTCTAGAAGCGGGAGGGAAATCACTGAATCTTCCTGTGCACTGTAAACATTCAGTGCCAAAGAGAAGGCATGAGAAAAGTAATATTTGCCTATAGTTCCTCCTAAAAATTGTTGACACACTATTCTGTAACTGATGTCCCCAACATAATATCCTGACTAAACCTTGAGTAAAAGAGCTTATCAAGCCAAACTCCATTCTAATAGCGGATATTGGGACCAGTGTGTTAAAATTACATAATTTGTGTAAAATCTGGCCTTCCATTTTATCTAGGAAACTCCTGTCCTTTACTGATATAGATTCAATAGCATGTAGCAAAGTAGGAGGGATTTTTGCTTTAAAAACAGTGAGCAGGTGTAAAAAGAGTCTTCGACACATTACACTATAAAAAATACGCAGGCCATTTGCACGTGATACCGCTTTACAAGAGCTATGTTCGATATGAGGCTTACTCTTTGTTTTGCACATTATTAATTTTCCTAAATAGAGGAAAGAATCTACCAGCTCTAGCTTTTCAGGACCAATTTTCCAATTAAAATTACATACTTTTCTGCTTCTATTACATTTCATAATCAAAACCTTACTTTTAGAAACATTGATCTTCAACAATTGTGCCATCGTATATCTCTGTAATTATATCAGCTTTTATTGAGACATTGGGGGTTAGATCCATCACTGCTATATCATCTGCATAGATACGGCATGCAAAAGGACGTTCGCCTATCTTTGGTGCATCTAACTCTAAATAAGAAAAGCATTCAGGTAGATCTTCTACATAAAAGGAAAAGAGTAGCGGTGCTAATAGCCTTGTTTCAGGACAATTTCTGTGGATATTACAGTAGATAAACTTTGATTTCTTCCTATTAGCACCTGGCACCATGTTCATGAGTGTAGGGCAATAATTAATGATAACAGGGGGAATTTTTTCGACAGTAAGGGTCGATCTACCTTATCAAAGGCTGTTGATAAATCTATATAGGCTACATTTATATTTGACCTATGAAAAATCGTGTACTTCTCCTTGATTAATTACAGCATGGAGATGTAATCCATGGTGGAGTGATTTTTCCTAAACCTGCTTGTTCTATAGGAAGAACCTTCTCTCCACCACCCATACAGTTAGGTTGTCAAGAATACCATAAGCAAATATTTTCCCCACCGCGTCTAGTAAAGCTATTTGCTGGTAGTTACCCAGATGATGTCTATGGCCCTTTTTATAAAGAGGGATTAGAATACTACCAGACCAAGATGGAGGCATCTTCCCTTGCGAATTACAAAAATCAAACATCAGAGTCAGGTGCGTAGCCCACAACAGGGGTTCCTTTTTCATTACTGTCATAGGGATTTCATAAGGACCCATTGCCCCTGAGGCTCTAATTTTTTAATAAATCCTACCATTTCACCCATTGAGGGTGCATAGCTAGATTCAGGGATTTTAAAAGAATAGGGTAGACTGGATACAGAACAAGAAGAATTAGGATTTGCAGAATAAAGTTCTACCAAATGTAATATCCATTCTTCTTCTTTTATAGGAATGGGGAGGGATTTTACTCTTGTACCGCAACAATCAGTGATTATTTCCCAATACCTTTTAGAGTATTTTTTTCAAGCCGCCTCTTTTAGCTGTCATGATCTTCCATTATTTGCTTTAAGGAACATTTTTTCCTCCTTCTTTTCCTCTTTAGAAGATTTACGAATTTACTTTGTTTGAGAGAAAAGTTCAGGAACTGGGCCCTCAATATTTTATTTATTTCACTATTTATAGGAAGCCATTGGGTAAAATGCAGTCACCGTTTAGCTGGAACATGCGAGGATTTATATAACGAAGCCGTGGTACTTGTATTGTGACAAAAGGATCTGACTTAATCAGTTTGGGGAGAGTGACAACTGGCCATTACTAAGTGCTACTGATCTCCTATCAAAACTGTTAAGTTCTCTTTAAGTTTAGAGGAAGCTAGGGTATTCCAATGGATTTTACCATTTGTTATGTTCAAGCTTACTGCACTATCCTTAAAATTCCAAGAGCCTACCTTTGTCCAGGTCAACTCAAATTTAGAGCAGATCACCTTCCATACTAGAGAGCTTTCAAAACAAATCTGCTGAGACAATTAAGTAATCAATAATGGTTCTTCCAGTAGGCACCTTATGATTTTAATTTGCTGGTATATCATTTCCTAACCTCCCATTGGCAATTTGAAAGATCTAAACTTCTCAAACCTTCAAATAATAGTGCTTTTCTTTTATCATTCCGACTATTATTCGAGAACTGAGCAGGGGGAATGTTTAAGGCTTTATTTTTTGAAGCACTAGCAAATAACCTTATGCTATGGGAAGAAACTTTGGCATTCAAATCACCGACCAGCATTAGATGCCTACAATCTTCACTTTCCATACAGTGGAGATGAAAACAAATTGATCTTTTAATAAATAAGAGCTAGATGCGTCAGGAGGTAAATTTGCATTTACAATCAGCAGGGAATCTAAATAATCTTGGTCTTCCTTAAGGTCTAGCTTAATCACCTGAATTAAGTTAGGGGCATGGGAGATTACTTTATATATCCATCTAAAACTTGTTCTAAGCAATATAGCAATACCTCCTTTAGCATGTCCTCTGTTCACAGGAAGTGCAGGAATGTTCAGCACAATATAATCTTCAATGGACCAGTTCTTTGTGATCCAAGACTCTTGTATACAGATTATATCAGCATTCAGTTCTTTCAAGAATAAAAGTTAATTTTTATTCGTGCTTAAGCCGATATGTTCTATGAGATCAATTTAAGACCCTTGCTAGGAAGAATTCCTGTGTTTTAAACCCAAGGATCTATTTGTATTAAGGGCCCCTGCTACCCACCTCCATTTCTTATCTTACTCATCTGCAGACAGTACACAATTAATATTTTTCCCTGTAAGGAGCGAAACTCTCCTTCCCTACTTAGCAAGGGAAACCTGCAATATACTCTCTCTCTCCAGGTAGGGCACGTCCCTTGTAGGGGGATCTGGATGGGTGATAGTCTGCCGATTATAAATCGCTTTTTTAGAAGCTAACTCCTCTTCAGGTACAAGAACATCGATACCACGGCATCATAATTTATCGCTATTTGACATTATCAAATAGGAAATCACTTTGGAACCAAACATCACACTAGCTCTCCTAGAATTGCTATGTTTTTTAACCTGAACCAGGGCAAGATCGGTACTCTGGATAATTTGGAGGTCAGGAATTTTAGTAAAGCAGCTCAATAGAAATGATCTGTTCACAAATGACCCATAATCAAAACTAAAATAGAAATCTAGACTGAAAGGTACAGAAAGTAAGTGATTAACTTGACAAGCTAACTCAGGAACAGTTCCAATAGGTCTATAAATAACGTTATGACCTAAATAAGAGGCAAATAACGTGGCATTGGGATTTAAGTTACTCTGTGCTATCGATGGAGATATTGGATCTAGTACAGTTACTTCTTCCGAGGTTGAGATTGGGGCACAAGGATTCAATGGGGTGATCGAAGTCCCCTCAAATTAATTTCATCTTGTCCTTCTTCCAGATTTATGGCGTTCGAACCAGAGTTCATTGACAGATATAAAATTAAATTACGTTCAAAGCGTAGATGTTTTGCGCTTGTTTTGTTTATCCTTCAACATTTTTCCTTTTTTCCTTCTTCTTCTTGCAGACAATTTTACTTTTGTTCCTGATATCTTTTTCCTTGGGTGGTGAAAAATCAGCTTTTGATTCCCCCATTATGAAATGTACAGATTTGTTAGCACCTGTTTTTTAAAAATGTGAAAAACCTTTTGTACTGTATTTAATTTTTCCTTCTCAGCACGCTGAGAGGACACATATGCAGGTACAGGAACAGAGTCCTCAGAATCAAAGAGCTGCTGTAGAGAAGGAGGCTGTATTCCATCAAATATGTCTGCATTTTATTTACCTTTATACTTTCTGCTACTTATTTGATTGCTCTCCCACCAGGATATGTTCCTTTCCAAGTATCTATACAGCAGCTTTTGGTCTTAATACTATACTTGAACATGCCGTAACTACTACAAATCTTTAAGTATCATGTTTCCACCGATGCTGTTCTAAAATGGTGTATGACTATTTGAAATATTCAGTTGATACAGTACTATTTTTCTTTTTCAACCTCAATATGCACCGTTAATGCATCATCATATTAGCTGTTCAAAAATAATGTATGACTTGCATTGATACAGTACTATTTCTCTATTCTTCGTTTTCCCTTTGAACCTTGATATGCATTTACACACCAGCTCTCTGAACACTCCGTTACAATATGGCCGCTGCTTTTCACCTGTTTCTCTTCCCTTTAAGTGGATATACTGTCACTGCGTCATTACGTTTAGTTTCACCTGAACTTTCTCACCTTAAATTAGTTTCCGCTCTCGCCTTCTGGCTGTTCACAGCAGCTGACCACTGCTACCTTTCCATAAGGCTGCTCACACCTACTACGTTAAGATTCACTGCGCAAGCAGAGACACTAGCCACGCTAGCGGGCATCCGTTTTTCACGTCCTGCACTTAATCCTGCGGTGGTATTTCCATTGTTTGAAGCTTCGGTTTCCTCAACTGGACCACAAAAAAACTGCTTCACTCCTTGATTGTAACTACTTATTTTGACTCAAGGGTATATACCCAGTTGCTTTTCCTAGTACACACAATGTCCTCACTATTGCCTGCATTTCCACAGTGCTCGCTCATTCGTGCAACTTATTCCTACAGTGCATCTATTCTTCCTTGTTCGAACCATAAATGCAGATTGCTTCCTCAAACAGCTCTGCATCATACCGCATCCAGGATTCCATCTCCGTCGACTTTCAGCCACAACTGTTGCCTTTTACATTGGCCCTTAGTAAACAATTTGCTATTGTATCTTATTTATCAATTGCTGAGTCCAAAATTTGAACTTCTTGGCTAAATCAGTCAGTGCATGTGTACCTCAGGTTAAGCGGCAATCACCCACTGCATGTCTGTGCGAACTCACGTCACAATTTGAATACACAACCATCTATGCAATGCGTTTTCCATCTTCCAAGCATGTCTCATATTCGTTCTCAATGCATGCTGATTAAATTAATATTGCTAAGCTTTAAGCTTTACTCTCACTATTAGCAAACAAACACGGATCTTCCTTTTTTCTAATAAATATATTCTCATGTTTACTCTCTTTTCTCTGTCCCTTCTCCCCCCCTCTTCCAACCCTTTCCTCTTTCAGATTCTAACAGGTATCTGTCTCAGGCTCTAATTGTCTTGTCCTGAAGGGGATCCTAGTACTGTGTTAAAGGGATCGAAACGTTGTCGACTTTTTTGCACTCTGACACAACTTTATACTTTTCATTAGTTTGTTTTAGGGTGCTCTACAGTATAATTTTTGCTAGCCTAATTAATGTACTGTTTTTTGGCAACGCTGTTTGTAATGCCTGAGTTCCTTTCTTTTTAATATTGTGCATGTTCCCACTTGTATGTTGTTGTTTTAATCCCTCAAATTAAAACAATCTTTTCCAGTTGGACACTTAAATATATAGACATCATTGTACTTCTATATATATTTAAAAAATGTTTCCTTGTTAGGGACAGCTGCTCCTGTAAAACACTTTCTAGAAGTGCATTTCTGAGCTATTAATGACATATCCACCTTTACCACAAGGGATAATTTGTCATTGTGAATCCAAAGATAGTAAACAAACTTCATAGGTAGTGAAAACACACACGGAGGTTCTTCACTACCTGAGAATGAACACACATGTGTACTTGCCCTGTCTTTCACCAATCACTTGCTATACGCCCCCCAGGACTCACCCCAGGGGTACTCTAGTGTTAGTGAAAGGCAACCTCAGCATTGGCAAATCTGAGCATAAGTGCAAATGCAGACACACAGGCCTGCAATGGCAGGCTTGAGACACGTTTGAAAGGCTATTTTTGTGGGGGGCACTGCTGCAGCCCACTTGTAGCCAGTGCAGGACCTACCCAGGGTATATGGTATACCTCTTCTCAGGGTACTCACAATACAGCACCTAAACCAATCAGTTAAGCACCACTTCCTAGCATGTGCAGGAAGGGTGTGCTTGCTTTCACACTGCATTACAGTGGGAAAGCTTCTAGAGTCCTAAGGCCATGAAAAGTGAATCAGCAAAAATCAGGAGGAAAAATCAAAGAAGTTTAGGTAACTACTACCTCCAGAGTATCAGGTCTAACCATGATTTATGGGAAATGTAACTTTCCTGCTTGTATATTACAATACAATATGGCCTTTGATGAGGCCGACATGACTCACATATAGAACACATTCTAATAACCACCTTACACAGAAGGGCAAGTGAAAATGTATACAAGCTGTGAATAGGATAGATTCAGCACCCCTTTCTATTATGTTGGTATATGATTTGGTTGCTTTACTTCAAGATAAAACTGACAGTTTTTGTTAGACCTGGCATCTTTGGCATGCTTTTCCCATGTCCTTTTTGCTTCTGACCTCCTATTTTTGACTGTGTGCTGCATTTCGTGTTTGCTGGTTTTAGGACTCTGGGCACTTTACCACTACTCAGCAGTCCTAAAGTGCAAGTGGTCCCTGTATAAAATATATCTGTCATTGGTCTATCCATTATTTCCATATTTGATTTACTGGTATGTCCCTAGTAAAGTGCACTGTGTGCCCAGGGTCTGTAAACTAAATGTTAATAGTGGGCCTGAAGCACTGATTGTGCGAACCACCTACAAACATGTCTCAGACCTAATTGCCAGGCCCGAACCTTCACTTTTACTACATGAAAGACACCCCTAAGGTGGACCCAAAGTAGCCCCATGGGCAGGGTGCAGTGCATTTAAAAGGTAGGACATGTACTGGTGTGTTTTACATATGCTAATATTGAAATGCTGCAAATTTCGTTTTTCACCATTTCATGGCCTATCCCTTCTATAGGGTAACGTGGGGATTGTCTTGAAATATCTTTTATGTGCAATTTCCCATTGGGAGCAGATGGAGATTCAGAATTTGGGGTCTCTAAACTCACAATTTAAAAATATATCTTTTAGTGAAGTTGGTTTTTAATTTGCTTGTTGGGAAATACCACTTTCAGAAAGTGGAAATGTTCTTGCTTAACCATTCTGTGCCTCTGCCTGTCTGTGGAATATACATCTGAGGGAGGGTGACAGTTGGGCTGTTTGTGCATTCTCTCTAGACAGTCACACAAAGGGAGGTAATGTGTTGCCTGCATATCCTGATGGCCCATCACCGGGCTGATGGGCCTTCCTGAGCTAGAGTGGTGTGAGGAGTTGTTAGTGACACCTGAATAGGGCTGTGCCTGTAATCACTCAGAGCTGTCTCCACCCCCTTGTAGTATGTCTGGAGTCAGGTGAGAGAAAGGCAGGGTCTTGTGCACTACAGAGACATTCCTTTGAAGTTTGCCTTTTTCAAAGGCAGAAACTGGTATCAGTACTGGAGCTGTGACACCATAACTTCAGAACACTTCAGGACTAAGAAGACATTCTGCTACAAAGAAGAGCTGGAGGCTGTAGGAGGGGCTGACACTCTGCTTGTTCTTTTTTTGTGCTGACCTGCTGCTTGCTGCTTTTTTCCTGGAAGTGATAGGAATTGAGTCTGTTTTATACATCCTGCTTTTGAAGGCTCTCCAAGGGCTTGTACATGCTTGCATCCTGTTAAGAAGTCTCAGGGCCATCAAAGACTACAGGATCCAGTGCCTGGGACTTCTGCTGAGATCCCTGAATTGCTACGTGGGGCCAAATTTAGTTCCTGTACCCTTGTAAGTGGAATCTGGGAAGAAAATCTACCCATCAAATCTCAGCTCTCGTTGTTTCGATGCAGCACTGCTGTGTGATTGAAAAATCAATGCATCTCTGCTGGGAGGCAGAAGAATCGATGCAGTGCCTGCCATGCAACTAGAAGACCACCAGAACCAGAGTCCCGAGCACCGTGTCACCAAAGTCTGTGGCGTACACTCCAACTTTGGCACAGAACCCGCTGTGCGGCTGAAGGAACCTACCCATAACCTGTGTGTTTGTGAAATCAACTCTGCACCTGCTCCACTGCCGCATCGACACATCAAGTCTGGGTTTTCGATGCATCTTCCCTGGGCGCCAAGTTCTTTATTGATCTGGCCCAGAAGGAAGAAACTGAGGCCGCATGTCCAGTGATTGATGCATCACCTCCCTGTACAGTAAGGAACCAATGCATCACCTCCCCTGACAGTAAGGAACCAACTCATCACCTCCCCTGCACTGGAATAAGGAACCGATGCCTCACCTCACCTCCTTTGGCAGTAAGGAACCAATGCATCAATTCCCCTGGGAGTAAGGAACTGATGCATTGCTTCGCTTTTTTGGCACCTCACCTCTCCTGCACCTGATTTTGTCTTTGATTTTGACACATCCCAGGTACTTTCTGCTAAAAGTGACACATCAATAGTTTCTTATCTAGTGAACTTTTTTGAACCTTTTAAAAGTGATATCTTTACTTGTTTATGTTGGATTTTTATGATTTTGGGCTTATTTTATTCAGACAAATACTTGTTATTTTTCTGAACTGGTGTGGATTATTTATGTAGTGTTTTTACTGTTTTACTATGTGTGTTTGTACAAATGCTTTACACATTGCCTCTAAAATAAGCCAGACTGCTCATGCCAAGCTACCAAGGGGTGAGCAGGGGGTATCTTACCTGTGTAATCCCCTTACCCTGACTATAGTAAGGGTCCTTACTTGGACAGGGTGCAAACCACTGCAAACTAGAGACTCCCATTGCTAAAATTGGTGGCCAGCTGTGAGGATTAGACTTGTGTTTGGACTTTACACACAGTGATTGGTTTACACTACTCCATATCGCAGCCCATTACGCAACCACATACAGTTTTTGATTGTTCTCTTTTGCAACTCCTGGGTTTTTTGTCAATAAATCATGTCTCAGTCTGGAAAGCCAGCAGGGGGAGATGCAGAGTGAGTGTTTGAGCTAGAGAGGTTGGAATCCTACATGGTACCTCAACTAGAAAAGTTCTGCAAGGAACTCCAATGTTCTATCAGGGGCCTCACTAAAAAGGAAGAGCTACAAAAGGTGCTGAGGGCTTAGTGGGAAGCAAAAGAGGCTGGTGGACACCCAGGGGATGAGAATGACGATGTGGAGGTGGAGAAGCAGAGTTTTCATGGGGATGTTGTGGATCAGGGTTCGCCTGATAGGAAGGCACCTTCCAGGGCAAGTAGCAATGTTCCTTCCAGAGGTCTGTCTCCAGAGGAGCTGGAGGAGAGGTAGTAGACCAGGAGACATCAATTTGAGCTGGAAAGTATTAGGATGGAGCATGAGAGGGAGCTCCAAAAGGATAAGTTGGCAGTAGAGGAGAGAAAAATTATGCAAACTCTGGAGGTGAGCTTAAAGGAGTTGGACTTGAAGTCCAAGTCCAGCACAGATGGCAGCAGTTTTTCATCCATGCAATCTGAGAAAGTAGTGCACTGGCCAAAGCATGTAGGAAAAGCATACAGCAAGGAGGATGATATCCAGAGATGGTATCAGGGCTATGAGGCAGTAGTTCACATGAATGGGGTCTCAGAGAAGAATTGGTGGGCAGGGATATGGAATCTCTTCACAGTGGAGGGGACGGAAACCCTGCTAGCCTTAGGAAGAGCATGGGACCTCACCTACCCTGAAACACAAAACAACGTTACTACAGCATAATGATTTTGCTATTAATTGACTTTCAATTTCCATTAATTGAGATAAACAATTTGAAAATATGTATATTGAAAAGTGTCGATGAGAAGTACGCAATCGGCCTTCTCAGTTGTCCATGTTTCTGAATCAACACTGAAAGTGCACAACCATTTCTCTCCTTTATTCAGTGTGGATAGAGTAAATAGTATGAATTTCAGTGTGATGGGCCCTAGCGTATGATGTATGTATGTGCGTGTGACTGCAGGTTTACTCTGTCCGTGGAAGCAGGGAGATTTTATATGCGCCGATCTGCAGCAAAGGCAGCCTCCTTACCTGGTATGGCCGTACCCCTGAGAAATACAGGAATCAGTTAAGACAGAGTAAGAAGCTTGATTCCCAGACATGGCTTGAGTGCGTGGATTCTTTTTGTAGAACATTAGATGGGTAGGTGAAGAGCAGTGAGGTAGCAGATTACCAGGGGCTGTGCAATTGGATTGTATAGGAGCACCTGTCTGGTCTGTGTTTTCCAGAACTGTGCCAGCACTTGATAGACAGCAAGCTGACTGACCCCAGGAAGCTTGCTTAAGAGGTGGGCCGCTGGGTGAGTACCAGGGTCCACAGTAAGGTGTATGGAAAATACTCTGCAAAGGGAGGGTGAGGATCTCCAGCAACAGAAGAGATGAGATAAGGATAAACAGAAGGAGTTCTCTAAAAGTTCCCAGTCTAGTTACCAGATTAAGGATTCTCACCCCTCAGGAGATAGAAAAATATGGTTCTCTTCAGGTAAACAGGCAGAGAGGAAATCCTGAAAATGTTTTGCTTCTGAACAGGAGGGTCACATGAGGCCACTGGTCGGCAGATACTAGAGATGGCCAGTGTAGCGCTTGGGGAAGAGTTGATCCCAGGTGTGTATGGGGGCCCAGCAGAGATGACCCTTGTCTCACTAGGGAGCAGTGAGATGGTCCAGAGAACCCTCATGCCTGATAAAACTAAGAAATACAGGCAGTGGGTGACCATCAATGGACAGGGGGTGGGGCTCTGAGAGACACAGGACCCAGTGTGACTTTGCCCCTTTAGGCTGTGGTATGGGCATCCTGTTAGAGGACTTGTCAGTTTGGTCAAGGAGGGCTGGGAAAAAGCTCCTAGGAAGCCACCCCAAGATGTATTCAGTTGTATGCTGGCCTTCCGAACCTAGGCAGCCCGCTTCAGCAAATTCACTCAGGTGAACCGGGAAGCAAGCCAGGAGGATATGAAACATTGGAACAACCAGAATACCACTCTGGTTGATGTTCAGCTTGGTCAGATGGTGTGGGTGATGGAGCCAATAGAACCCTGTGCTCTACAAGACAAGTGGTCTGGCCCATATGAGGTGTAGGAGCGCAAGAATGATGTTATGTTATGTTAATGACATTTATAGAGCGCGACAAATACCCAGAGGTGTCCTGGCGCTATCTAATTCCTCTGAGACTACTAGACCGATGAAGAATGGAAAGAGCGATTACTCATTGAGAAAAGAGCCACGTGTTTAGTTCTTTACGAAATAACCAAAGATCCGTCATGGTCCTGAGATAGAGAGGCAACTCGTTCCATGCTTTTGCTGCACCGTAAATAAAGCTTTTGCCCCCCCATCGGGCTTTCTTTATATGTGGCACCCGAGCCAACTTGGCTTCTTTAGACCGCAAGGTTCTTTCCGGGACATACCATCATAATCTAAGCTTTAGAAAGTCTGGTCCCAAGCCGTGTAAAGCCTTAAATGCCAGGCAAAGAGCCTTGAAACGTACTATGCTTTTGACTGGAAGCCACTGTAGAGCTTTCCTCTCAATAGAGACTGAGGAAAATCTTGAAGAGCCTGTGATCAGTCTAACTGCCGCATTCTGCAGTATCTGCAGTTTATTTAACGCTCTTTGTTGTGCATTAAGATAAAGTCCATTGCAATAATCCAGTCTGGCCATCACAAGGGCCCTGACCACCGTTTGCCTGCTTTCCCAAGGCAGCGAGGGCAGCACTTTCCTCAACATTCTGATGACATACATAGTTTTTGATATTACCGCATTCACTTGAGGCTCTAGAGTAAGTCTGTCATTAAGTATTATGCCCAAGTTTTTTAGCCTTTCTGGTTGGGACTGGGAGAGTGCCCATTGAATCGGGCCACCAGGAGGGAGTCCAGAAATTAGTGCTATTGCCAAACAGTATAACCTCCGTTTTGTCCGAATTTACCTTAAGGCAATTCTTAGCCATCCAACTGCCCACTGCTAAAATGCACTCCCGAAAGCGTCCTTCAGTACCAGCCTCTCCACCTAGTGTCAGAGATACCACAATTTGTGTATCATCCGCATAGGAAGTGAGGCGAAAACCGAAGGCGTCTATAACAGGGGCCAGAGCACTGACATAAATTTTAAAGAGGGTTGGGCTAAGAGATGATCCCTGAGGGACCCCACAAGGTGATGTAAAGGGTTTGTACTGGAAGTCCCCCAGGGCCACAATTTGTTTTCTGTCCACCAGAAAGGATTTTAAAAGGTCCCATGCCTTCCCACGAATACCACATGAATTTAAGCGGCGCAGCAGTATCGTGTGGTGAACCGTATCAAAAGCCGCGGACAGATCCAACAAAATCAGTGCTGCCCTACCTCCCTGATTCACAGCTTCCCTGATCTCTTCCTTAGCTTTAATGAGTGCAGACTCCGTGCTGTGTCCCGGCCTAAAGCCATATTGAGTGGGGTCAAGCACTTGTGTCTCATCAAGGAAGTGACTAAGTTGTCTATTCATAATTTTCTTGACCAATTTCGCCGGTAAGGGGAGTCTAGAAATTGGACGAAAACTATTTGGGTCATTAGCGGGAAGGTTTTTTTTTTTTTAAAGGGGCAAAATGGATGCCAATTTCCACTGCCTAGGAATATGTCCTGATTCAAACATTGAATTAAATATTACCGTTAAAAGATCCGCTATCATGCCCCGGGGCCAGTTTAGCCATCATGGCGGGGCAGGGATCATACGGAGATCCAGAATTAACCTCCATGAGGATCTTTTGTGTGTCACAGGGATATACTGACAGAAATGTATCAAACATGGGGCAATGGGCCCTATTTGACATGGGAATCTCACTAATCGTATCCATGTTGCCAGTGCTCACTTTCCTGTATACCATGAAGATAGCTTCCACCTTGGACAGGAAGAATTTTGCCAATTCTTCACAGAGCACTTGGCTTGGTTGGACTATCACTGGCTTGGGCGAGGCCAGCGTAACGACCGTCTTAAATAGTTCTTTAACTGAGTTCTTAGACTCTGTGATCTGTGCGGCGAAGTATTTTTGTTTAGCTGCCGCAATTACCTGTTTATAGGTCTGCAAGCTGGCTTTATAAGCTTTTTTTCTCAGTTTCCCTGTAATTGCTCCTCCACTTCCGTTCTAACTGCTTACAGATAATCTTTTGATTCCTGAGCTCCTCCGAATACCGGGGACGGAGGGGTGTGTTCTCGTAGGACGCAGGACTTTGCTTGGAGCTAGTCTGTCACAGGCCTGCTGCAACCAGTCTGTATAACGTTGGCAGGCCCCTTCCACTTCCAACGGCAATTGAGTTGCAGAGGAGGCTAGCAGCTCGTTAAAAGTGGTTCCATCCAAATTATTCCAAGCTCTTATTCTTATACAATCCTTGAAGCCTGTGCTTCTCTTATATGGTTCAGTTAATAATATCTCGAATTGGGCAGTAGAGTGATCGGACCATACCAGAGGGAGGAGGCCCCGGAAATGGAGATTATGTTGATTGGAAAAAATCCCGTCCAGGGTATGCCCTCCCCTGTGCGTGGCACCTACTACCTGCTGCCTCAGGTCTGCACTCAGAATCAAGTCGTTCAAAGTCATAGGGGCAGATTTATAAGCGCCTTGCGCCACTTTTACGCCGCCGTTGCGTCAATTTTGTGTCCCAGCGGCGGCGACAAACCAGCGCCACGCTGCGGGGTATTTACAACGTGACGCATCTGGGAGATGCGTCACGTTGTAAAGCCCTGCGCCAGAAGTAGGCGTTCCAGCGCTGGGGGGGGCGTTCCTGCGACGGAACGCCTCCTAACAGTGGCTGAGTGAAATCTACAAGATTTCACTCAGTCACTTTTGAGCCCATGCTGCGCCAAAACCCTGCGCCTGCTTGAAGCAGGCGTAAGGATTGACGCAGCATTGTGGAGATAGGGCACCCCAGAGCCTTGCTGGAGCTGCGTCGTGCTTGGGACGCAACTCCAGCAATGCACCGCCTTTACGGCACTGATGCGTCACGCATCTTCCCGTTTTTGCCTCATGGTGCGCCGCATTATAAATGTGGCGCATCCATGGTGGCGGAGTCGTGACGCAAAATAACTAGCGCATCCCTGCTGATATGCAGGGATGCGCCAGTTATTGTAAATCTGCCCCATAGTGTCCATTTCCTCCATCAATTCTAAATGGAAGTTAAAGTCTCCCATGACTGTGAAGGCCTCTGAAAGCGCCCCCTCTTCCAATAGGATACCCAGGGAGACTAAAATGGAATTTCTTGTTCCTGGCGGCCTATATAATAAACACCCCTTAAAGGAGTGGTGATGGGTGAGACTAAGGTTGAAAAATAGAGCCTCACAAGTATCTATAGGAATTGGCTGGACGGCTGCCTTGATTGAATGATGATAAATCACTGCCAGACCTCCGCCTTTCCTTACCGGCCTATCTCTAGTGTATGACATAAGAATTCCGGGGGGGTGGCCTTCACTATATCCGGCCCTGAGGCGGCATCTGTCCATGTGTCCGTAATGAAGGCCACCTTAACCTCCTGATCCTCGATAAATCTGGCACATTCTAGACTGTGCTTGACTAGAGACCTCGCTTTCACCAGAATGCATTTCATAAATCGGGTCCCCTTAACAGTTGCCCCCCTCCTCTTCTCCTCCTTGTAAGAAATAGGTAGGTTTAGCATCCTGGGTAAGCTAGATCCACAACCAGGACAAGTCTTGGGAACAGTTATAGGTAGGGTACTTGGGAGTATGCAAAGGCAATCCCTTGTATTAATTGTCCCCCTCAGCTTTAACAAAGTTACACTGTCATAACTGTGAGCAGGCACCGTTCCTGGACTAAAACAACCAGGATCCCTGGCGCTGGCCAGGCGCAGACGGGCGCAGATTGGCTTGCCTTAGGCACACCTTCGGCGTGCCAGCGGCGCGCTCACGCCAGCTTGTGTTTTAAGCGGGAGTCAGGGAGCCTAGTCCACTGACCTGCGTTCCTTCAAAGATGGTGGCCCTTCCTGTGGCTCGCTCCGCTTTATTTTGATGCCCCAACCTTAAAAACGCTAAAATAATTAAGGTAAGATGCTCCAATACAAATATAAAACCTGCAATGCTTTTTAAAGATTAAGAACAGTTAAAATCAGCTAATTGTGCAAAAACGCCAAAGTGCAGCTTGCCTTCAGTGTATCCTCCACTCTTCTCCCGGCTCAAGCCTCAGGAGAACTAGGGCTGCGCGCTCGCGCCAGCTTGTGTTTTAAGCGCAAGTCAGGGAGCCTAGTCCGATGACCTGCGTTCCTTCAAAGATGGCGGCCCTTCCTGTCGCTCGCTCCAGGCTGGAGGCACATGAAACTAGACTGACGTGCCCCTTCAAGGGTACCTGAGAGAGAGCTGACTCAGGATTGGCCACCTCTAACGGGCACAAATAACGTGATGTTACCTACCTGGTGGACTTTCAGACTCCTATGTATCCCTTGAGAGTCCTGCACATGAACCGACTTAAACCCCACTTTTAAAGGTCTGAGTTGACTATGCTCTTGGTTACTGATGATGGCAAGAAAGGGGAGATTGAGCCTCTCCTCGTCCTCCTGTTTGCCAAGGAGCAGAATGGGTCATTGGGAGGTGTGGTCCTCTCCCCTACACTAACCCTGGAGAAACAGAGTGACTGTCGCCAGTTTGCCACTCTGTTTTCACTCACCCCAGGAGTGACCCATTGGTGTAGTCATGACATGGACACTAGGGACAGCCCACCTGTGAAGCACAAGATTTACAGGATGACAGACAAAGTGAATGCTTGCATCAAAGAGGAGATGTTCAAGATGTTAGCTTTAGGGGTGATTGAATTTCATAGCATCCTACTGTATTTCTGATAGTAAGGTTCTGTTTAGGAATTAACATATACAATTTCTGTATAACAAAAACACCATTCCAAGGGGCGGCCCAGTTAAATGGTTGATTTTAAAAACTCTTTTATTTTTGTGGTATATTCTTGCCAATAAAAATCATTTTAAAACAAATTGTAACTAGTGCATCAGCCTGCTAAGGCGGACCTGTTGGCTTTGCCAATGTTTGCTTTAATGTGGATGTCTAGCTAACAAGGCGTGTTCTCACCACGCATACTTTGAATTGACACATGCAAGGTTGTGTGTATGTTTGTTCAGATGTGGTGCTTAAATGGGTGAGGTGCAGCGGCGGCTCATCCGTAAAGGCAGAGGAGCGTTGCCCACTGCTCTGCGAGCATTGAAAAAAGGAAAAATAAAATGATAATAACTTAAATTATTGTCGTTTTCGTTTTTCTTTCTGCTCTGGCGAGGGTGGGTGGGCCAGACTGGCCAGTGCAGGGGGCGGGGGGGGGGGGGGGGGGATTGTAAAGCACCCTCTAAAGTGGACATGATGGTTTGGCCGGCCCAAGAGGGTCAGTCAAACTGTCATGGGCACTTTGCATCTTCCACACCAGGCTGCATCACACATCCTGGTCAGCAATATTCATAGCCTGCACGCCCATGTCTGAGCACAGATCCACGGTGCTCAGACCAATCACAACGCAGGTAGCATTGTGATTGGACAGGGGATACTGGGAGGCTGGGAGCTTTCTGTTGCGGTGCGGAGGAGACAGAGCAGAGCAGAGGCGGCAGCACCCACCGGCACTCAGGTAAGTCAGTTTAATTTTATATTTTGTATTCCCCCTCCATTCTACCCCTTATTATCCCCCCAACCCACCAGCCCCACTTATTAGTGGCCGCTACTGGTGAGGTATGGCATTACTAATTGGCAGATTCTAGCAGAGAGGTCTTGTGAGTCCTGCTGAGATGTGCTCTGACTGCTCCTGCAGTCTTGCAGAAAGGTACTTGTCTGGTCCCATTAAAGATGCGTCTGGTGTGACAGCTTTGTAGAGAAAGGCTGCTGCAATCCCTATAAATGCAGCCTCCTCTGTGCCTTAAAATGCTAATCCTGCTCCGATAAAGTGCAGCAACCTGCTGAACAGTGCTCTCAGGTATCCACTGAGGAGTGCTGTTACTGTCCTACTCAATGTGCAGTAGGATTACTGAAAATATATGATACGGTCCATTAGAAGTATTTATGGTCTCGTGAGAAACGGTGGGGCTGTAAAGTACAAATACAGCAGCCCTGCTATGAAGGGCAGAGGCTGTTCACTACAAATAAAGCAGGGGGCTGTACACTACAAATTCAGCAGCACTGCTATAAAGAGGCTGACACCGCAGCAATGATCACAAGTGGAGGTGTGGTGCAATACAAATACAGCAGCCCTGCTGTGCAGTGGAGGGGCTGTGCACTACAAATACAGCAGCGCTGCTGAGGAGTGGAGGGGGTTGCACTACAAATACAGCAGACCTGCTGAGGTGTGGGGTGGCTGTGCACTATAAAGACAGCAGCCCTGCTGAGAAGTGGAGGGTTCTGTGTAATACAAATACAGCAGCCCTGCTGAGAAGTGAAGGGACTGTGCACTACAAACACAGCAGCGCTGCTGAGGAGTGGAGAGTCTTTGCACTACAAATACAGCGGCCCTGCTGAGGATAGGATGTGCTGTGCAATACAAATACAGCAACAATGGCGAGAAGTCAAGGTGCTGTGCACTACAAATACAGCCGCCCGATTAGAATTGGAGGGGCTGTGCACTACAAAGACAGCAGTTCTGCAAGGGAGTGGAGAGTCTGTGCACTACAAATACAGCAGCCCTGCTGAGGAGTGGAGGGGATGTGCTCTACAAATACAGCAGCTCTGCTGAGAAGTGGATGGGCTGTGCTCTACAAATACAGCAGCCCTGCTTAGAAGTGGAGGTGCTGTGCTCTACAAATACAGCAGCCCTGCTGAGGAGTGGAGGTGCTGTGCTCTACAAATACAGCAGCCCTGCTAAGAAGTGGAGGGCTATGCACTACAAATACAGCAGCCCTGCTTAGAAGTGGAGGGGCTGTGCACTACAAAGACAGCAGCCCTGCTTAGAAGTGGAGGGGCTGTACACTACAAAGAAAGCAGCCCTGGTGAGAAGTGGAGGGCTGTGCACTACAAAGACAGCAGCCCTGCTAGGAAGTGGAGGAGCTGTGCACTATAAATGCAGCAGTCCTGTTGAGAACTGGTGGGTCTAAGAGCCTCAAATACAGCATCGGTGCTAAGAAGTGAAGGGGCTGTGCACTACAAATACTGCAGCAATGCTGGGAAGTGGAGAGTCTATGCACTACAAATACAGCAGCCCTGCTGAGGAGTGGAGGGGCTGTGTACTACAAAGACAGCCGTCCTGCTAAGAAGTGGAGGGGCTGTGCACTACAAAGACAGCAGCCCTGCTGAGAAGTGGAGGGCTGTGCACTACAAAGACAGCAGCCCTGCTAGGAAGTGGAGTCTGTGCGCTACAAATAGAGCAGCCCTAATGAGAAGTGGAGGAGCTGTGCACTACAAATACAGCAGCCCAAATGAGAAGTGGAGGAGCTGTGCACTATAAATGCAGCAGTCCTGATGAGAACTGGTGGGGCTAAGCGCTACAAATACAGCAGCCGTGCTAAGAAGTTAAGGGGCTGTGCACTACAAATACAGCAGCAATGCTGGGAAGTGGAGAGTCTGTGCACTACAAATACAGCAGCCCTGCTGAGGAGTGGAGGGGATTTGCACTACAAATACAACAGCAATGCTGAGAAGTGGAGGGGAGTGCTCTACAAATACAGCAGCCCTGCTGAGAAGTGAAGGGGATGTGCACTACAAATACAGCAACGCTGCTGAGGAATGGAGAGTCTGTGCACTGCAAATACAGTAGCCCTGCTGAGGAGAGGATGTGCTGTGCACTACAAATACAGCAACAATGGCGAGAAGTCGAGGTGTTGTGCACTACAAATACAGCAACCCTGCTGAGAAGTGAAGGGGCTGTGCACTACAAATACAGCAGCCCTGCTAAGCAGTGGAGGTGCTGTGCACTAAAAATACAGCAGCGCTGCTTAGGAGTGGAAGGGGGTGCACTACAAATACAGCAGCCCTGCTGAGGAGTGGGGTGGCTGTGCACTACAAAGACATCAGCCTTGCTGAGAAGTGAAAGGACTGTACACTACAAATACAGCAGCGCTGCTGAGGAGTGGAAAGTCTGTGCACCACAAATACAGCAGACCTACTGAGAAGTAGAGGGGCTGTGCACTACACATATAGTAGCTGTCCTGAGAAGTGCTGGTGCTCGACACTACAAATATAGAAGCCCTACTGACAAATGCTGGTACTGGACACTACAAAGAAAGCAGCGCTGCTGAGAAGTGCTGGTGCTGTGTACTACATATATAGGAGCTTTCCTGGGATGTGATGGTGCTGTACATTTCAATCATAGCAGCCCTCCTGGAAATTTCAGTGATTGTGCACTACAATGCATCAACTCTGCTGAGAAGTGTTGGTATTTTCACACTAAAAGCATAGCAGCCTCGATAGCAGCTGCTGGTATCTATTGGCAGCTTAGCAGAGTAAGGAGAAGTGTTGGTACTGCCCATTATTAGCCTGGCAGGCTACTGAGAAGTGCAAGCACAGTTACACTACAGGCTCTGCTGAGAAATGCCTGCGTTGTTCAAATTTTCATACCAGTTCAGCTGAGAAGTGCTAACACTCGTACAACAGGCTGCTTAAAGTACTTTAATAAGTTGATGTTAGGGCTCTGCGGGGAAGTGCTGGGATTGTCCATCACTTCCCAGCAGTCCGGGTACAGGTGAGTTGGGGTGCGCAAGTTCCCATCATACCTTCTCTAAGGACTCCTAAGAGGCGTACGTTGCATGTTTCTATGCATACAGTATACCGTACAGTGAGCTGCGTACAGTATTTATTTATTTATTTAGAAGTTTGTTAAGCGCTCAGCTACCCCCAACGGGGGTGTCCCAGCGCTGAAGACAACATCTAGTGAGGTTCAGTGATGTCCAGGGGGAAAAGCAATGGGCTAGATCAAGGAGAAGAGCCAGGTCTTAAGTTTCTTTCGAAACATAGGCTCTGAAGTCAGAAATCTCAGTTCCAATGGCAGATGATTCCATAGTCTGGAGGTGGCTACTGCAAAGGCCCTTCCTCCCGTACACGCAAGACGAAAACGGGGGCAGAGCATTAGGCGAAGATGGTTAGATCTGAGATTCCGAGATGCTTGTGAGATCTTCAGTCTGTGTCTCAGGTAAGCGGGGCCTCGGCCATTAAGAGCTCTAAAA
This sequence comes from Triturus cristatus, assembly GCF_964204655.1. Classification (NCBI taxonomy): domain Eukaryota; kingdom Metazoa; phylum Chordata; class Amphibia; order Caudata; family Salamandridae; genus Triturus; species Triturus cristatus. Next base: position 1,487,002,756 of record NC_140591.1, on the reverse strand, counting down.
GCAAGGGTCAGGGATTTGAACTGAATACGTAGTCTCACTGGGAGCCAATGCAATTTGATCAGGTGAGGTGAAATGGAATGACGGTAGGGGACATTGCAAATCAACCTGGCCGCTGAATTCTGTACTGTCTGCAATCGATTAATGAGGTACGCCGGGGCTCCAACGTACAGACTATTTGCGTAGTCCAAATGGGATGTTATAAGGGCGTGGACTACTGTCTTGCGTGAATCTAATGGTAGGAAAAGGATGATTTTTTTTGATCATACGGCGCTTTCCAAAACAGAACGCTGTGACTTTATTAATTTGGGTTTTGCAGGAGAGGGCAGTGTCAAATTGGAAGCCCAGATTGCGGGCAGCTTGGAAAGGTACAGGGGGAGGATCTAATTCAGCCGGCCACCAGAGGCTAGTGGAGATGGGGGATTTCTGATTAAAAAATAAGACTTCCGTCTTATCCGTATTCAGTTTTAAATTATTTGAGGACATCCAAGAGGCGATATTCACCATGCAGTGGTGAAAATTTAGCAAAGAGCTTTCAGAGTGATCTTTGAAAGAAAACACCAGCTGAGTATCGTCAGCATAAAAGATCACTCTGACGCCCCATGATTCCACCACTTTTGCCAAAGGCTTCAGGTATACGTTGAACAGGAGCGGGCTGAGGGCAGATCCCTGTGGAACCCCCCATGTCAACGGTTTCTTGGTGGAAAAGAAAGAGCCCAGCATCACTTGTTGAAATCGATCCGTAAGGAATGATTTGACCCAGGCGAGTGGGATCCCACCAACTCCCACCTCCTGAAGGCGTATTAGTAGAGTTTCATGGGAGATGGTGTCGAATGCTGCGGATAGGTCGAGGAGGACCAGCATGGCCTCCTCTCCCCTATCCGTGCACTCACGAATCGACTCGGACACTTCTAGTAGAGCTGATTCGGTACTGAAGTCCGGCCTGAATCCTGACTGAGAGTCATGGAGCAGCAAGTTTCATTCAAGATAGTTGGACAGTTGTTCTTGTACCGCCTTCTCGAGCACTTTGGCTGGCTTGGGTAGGAGTGAAATCGGTCGGTAGTTGCTGAGACACATTGGGTCGACACCAGCTTTTTTTTTGAATAGGGATTAGCAACGCGTGTTTCCATAAAGAAGGGACAACACCCGAATAAAGGGAGGAGTTCCAGATTTCAAGCAGGGGGTTAATTACTAGCGGGGCAATCTCATTTAGGATCAGTGCCGGGGCTGGATCAAGCGGTGAGCCTGATTTACATTTTAAAAATAGAATCAGGGCATACTCTTTAGTAAGTGGTTTAAAAGAAGTAAATACTTTGGTACAGGTGGTGTCAAGGTCTGAGGCTACTTCTGTGCAATTCTGAAGGATTGTTGATGTGATATTGGCAATTTTTTCAGAAAAGAAATCAGATAGGCCTTCACTAAGTGCTTGGCTGGGGGTAACGGGAACGGACAGAGCAGTAGGATTAGTAAACTCTTTAACGATGTTGAAGAGGGCCTTAGTGGAGTTTTTTGCGGGGGTAACGGGAACGGACAGAGCAGTAGGATTAGTAAACTCTTTAACGATGTTGAAGAGGGCCTTAGTGGATTTTTTTGCGCTAACTATAGTTTCTGCAAAGTATGGACTCATGGTATTATGTTTGAGTTTATGAAACTCTTTGAGGGCCTGTCTGTAAAGAGATTTGGTTGCCGGGTCATAGGTCCGGCGCCATAGGCGCTCCAGTTTTTTGCAACTGCTTCTGATTTCCCTTAATTCCTGGGTAAACCAGGGAGCTGATGGTTTTGATCTACGGGAGGTGAGGGTCTGTAAGGGCGCGACTTTCTCAATGGCGGTCGTGAGATCTTTATTAAATGTAGATACCGCTGCATTGAGATCGTCAGGGTGTGAGTCTAAGCTACTATTGTACGTTTGCTCCAGGGCAGTGCATGAGACCTTATGCCATTTTCTGCCTTGTTCTCTGATGGCAGATTCCTTCTTAAGAGGTTGGGATAAGGACACCTCGAACAGGATCAGAAAATGATCAGACCATGTCAGAGGTGTGGAGGGAAGAATCTTAAGCTCCGTCCAATTAGAGAAGATCAGATCAAGGGTGTGTCCGGCAACATGTGTGGGGCCACTAACCCCTTGAGTCAGATTCAAACTTTGCATGGAATCTAGAAGATGGTTGGCACGACTACAGTCACTTACATCTACGTGATGGTTAAAGTCTCCCAATACCGTGAAGTGAGGGTGTTTAAGAGACAGATCTGCAATAACTGCTAACAGTGCAGAAATGGCAGGCTGTGAGGTATTGGGATGGCTGTATACCAGGACCCCCGAAAAGATAGCTGTAGAGGCGTCCGAGGTGGAAAAGTATAGAGCCTCTATGGGCCCTGTATTCGTGATTTTTCTGGACGTGATCGTCAGGTGAGTCTGTAGAATAACCGCAATTCCGCCTCCGGTTTTGGAACCTTCGCGGCTTACACCTGTAAGGCGGTAGCCCGGGGGCAAGGCAAGAGAAATGTCTGGGTTGGAAGAGTCTTTAATCCATGTCTCAGTAAGGAAGAGTAAGTCCCAGGACATGGATGAGAGCAGCAGCCAAATGTCACTAGTGTGGCATGGCAAAGAGCGACAATTCAGTAATCCCATGAAATATGTTCGTATGGGTGTGGGATGGATAATTGATGAATCATGGGGGCATTTTGCATAAGGAAAAAAGGAGAAAGGGCAGCTGTTACATTTAAAAAGGAGGGGGCTAGTCAGTGGGAGGTTGCACTGTGTTGATGGAGTGCAAATTGTCTTTCTTAGATCCAGAAGCTGTGATCTAGACCAGACCTACTTATGTGCAAGATGGGAACCGGCAGCATGGCTGGCCCTTGGCCCGGAGTTGGCGCGGACGGGCGCAGACGGGCTTGCCTTAGGCGTGCCTTCGGCGCGCAGACGGCGCGCCCGCTGCGCTCGTCCGCAGTACGTGCTGAGATGCAGATTGCGTCACCGAATGCAGGGTACCCTTTCCGGCAGAAAATGCATCCACCAGATTTGTTTCTGGGGATCCGACATCGCACGACGTAATGCCTGATTCACGTCAGGTTTCAATGTCACAATAGGTTCAAGGGAGGTAAGTTCACTATGCAGACATAGCGAAGAACCGCGCAAGTCACAGGCTTCTATGGATGATGACTAAATATGATTTGTACACACAGGCCAGTTGGCAGTAAGGTTACGAGCACTTACCTTTTTAAAATGGGTGGCTGAGACTGAAGATAGTGAATTGTACACAGTTTGTGATGTACAGCTGACAGGATGACTCATTAGTGTAAGCCCTAGCTGCGTACATCTTTTGCGACCTGTTAGTAACATGTTTGAACTGTGACAGCAGGGCCAGTTCTGCCCATCATCATTACGGTAGGCATAAAGCGGGTTCTTTACAGAGGGTTAGGGACACCTGGCCTTTTAGGCACTGAGCTGTCATAGAATAGATCCATGAATGTGTTATTCCTGCCATCAGCACATACTTAACAGTGGACAGATCTACAAGTAAATATATGAACTGGAGACAGCACAGCTCAGAAGCGCAGGGACGCAATTACAGCTCCTTGTTTCCTAGTTTTGTTTCCTGCAGCTCATGCATTCTGATTTGATGAGTGCATTGTGCACAGCACAGCTCACAAACACTAAGATGCAATCAGTGCTCATTGTTTCCGGTCTGAAGTTCATGCATAAACTTGGAGAAATTCTGACTTAATGTATGCGTTTTAGAAAGAGGAATTGAATTTAAAAAAGAGGCCCACAAGAGTCTTGTTTGAATGGACGCCCGACACAGCTGTGCACCAGTTTACTTTTTTACTTACTCTGGCTTTAGTGCACAACTTTAAGTCACTTTTTAGATCTTGCCTAGCGTTGCAGCGCATGCGCTGTCGATTTGCGAGGCTCTGACTGTGAGTTACACAATACAGGATCTAGGACACTTGGGGAAGGCATTCGGATCCTGCTACAAGTACTCGGACATCTCAGCCGTGCACCTTGCCCTCAGTGAGCCTCTTCTTAGCCTCAGGATATGCCCAACGCCGAGAATGTGCTGTGCCCATGACTCCTGAGATTAAAAAAAGATTTTGTATGTAGGGTGCTTAATACCACAGTCTTGCCATTTCTGCATCTGGTCTTAAGATCGTGCACAGATATCTGTAAAGAGTTCTTAACTCACTGAGCCTCATTTCTTGCTATGGGCATGCTCATCACTGCTTCTAATGTGGCCAATGCATCCTAGCCCACGAGGCCTGCATTCTGACACCACAGGACACACCCTCTGACCCTAGGGTCAGCCATATTCATCTCCTAGAGACACGTATTGGCCTCTGTACTTGACCATACCTATGGGATACGCATCTTGATCTCTGGAGGGATCGTCCTGAATCCAACTATTTGCTATATCCTTGAAAACGTCTGGATAATAATTATAGTAGTAACCTGCTTTTTAGGTCGAGCCTCGCGGCAGCGAGCATTTTTCTCATTAGCGTGTATCATTATTCTTCGTAAATGCTGGCTTCTGATTCATAAATAGGCTTTTTAGTCCCTCCTTGGTACTGCCTTGTTACCTCTCATAACGACTGGACTTTTTACTTGGCTCATTACACGGTCTGCTTCATCTGGTAGGTGAGCACTATTTTGTTTATTAACACCGATGGGGACAATGGCTGATGCTTTTTGAATTTGCCGTGCACCCACACAGAGCGCTATGCCTCTCTAACTTGCATATTGAGCGCAGCACCTGCTTTAGGGACACCACGCTCAGTTACAATTCTTTTTTACTTTCATGTTGAGCACAGTGCCGGCTTCAGGGACACCGCGCTATGTTTCTTTATTTTCTTCCTTTCATTACTGAACGCGGCTCCCGCTTGTCGGTCACCATGCTCTAATGTCTCACGTTGCTGACCATATGCCTTTGGTTCTGTAGAGCATTTGCAATGCAATAGGTCTTGCATTTACGCCGGTTTGAGCAATTGACATTGTAAATGACAATGCCTTTTATTTATGTTTTGGTTTTTTAAACATAAATGAAAGGCATTGTCATTTACAATACCAATAGCTTAAACTCGCGTAAATGCGAGACCTATTGGATTGCAAATGCTTGCTGTGAATAAGCGCATGAGTTTCATACAGCACACCTACGTAACAGTGAGATGTGGACGCCTCCTTCTATTTTCGAGCTATCTGCAGCTCTTCACTAACTGAGAAATTCCGAATTAAATGTTTGCTCTATTGACAGAGCAATTGCTCAAAAACAGGTGAACAGCAGCGCCCTGGGTGAGCGAACACCCTCATGATACTACCCCCACTCTTTTAAAGTGACGTGAAACTGCAAATCCATGGGAGCAACTTTGGCAAGCTTATGCGAGGAAAATTGTGCGCCATATAAATACATATGACAGCATAAAATACCATATCAGAACATAAAATAATATAAAACCGAACTTAAACATTCAACTTGGGCCCTTAAATGCCTATTTTTTAGGTCTCGCCTACGCAGCGCGCATGCGTTACTTCTGAGGAGACCTCTTGAAATCGATTCGCTTTTTCGGGCAAAAACGTGCAAGCATTGCATTGCTTTCAATGGCAACGCATGCACGTTTGGCGATTCCCTTGCGGGATCGAGCTTTGAAACCATCTGTTTGTAATTAACTTGCAACCAGATGGTGCCCCTGCTCGCACCCGCAAGGGAAACAGTCGCAGGCTCCCTCCTCTCTCCCCTCCCCCTGCCGCCTCCTCCTCTCCTCGTCAAACTTGTCCTCTTTGGATTTCTTTTTCTGCTCCTACCATTTCGAATCTTTTTTTTTTTATTACACAACACCGGCTGGGTGGGTTCCCGTCTGTTACGCATCCGCGCTGTCAGGCGACTTTAATTTTGTTGCATATGGTGTAAGTATCAGGTAAAACCCACCTCAAAAAAGTCTGAGATATTAAAGCGAGGGGTGTTTTCATTTTCATAGCGCTCCTCCCTGAAAACTGTCGCAAAAAAAATCAGAACATCAACCAACCTCCTCAACGTCCACCGTCGCCGCCCTCAGTATGCGTCACATTACACGACCAGCCCCCGTTGTCTAGCTCAAACATCTCATTGGCTGACGTCCAGATAGCGTGTGCTCTACTCACACGGGAGGCCCACCTCCAATTGGTCGGGCAAAGTGAATCAATGAGGAGAGGGCATATGCTAAAAGATGACAGGCTCTTAGGATTAGCACTGGGCTCGCGATGGGTTGAGGACGCGCGTTCCGTTAAAGAAAATAACTGGACTGTACTCTACATGTATGCTAATGACTATTGCACTTGGCCTCGCCCCTTTACTTGCTTATGACTGTAGGGTGGCGTTCATGAGGACCAGAGGGGCGTTTATAGGCTCCCTTGTCACCAGACGGCGGCCTCATCCTCCGGCCAGCCATAGGCTTTCTCGTGATCTGCAGCATCCTTCTCCATCACCCCACCTAAAGAGGCAGCAGCACCCGGCATAGGTGGGATAGACCACAGCACCTCATCAAAAATACCCCAAATTAGTATCTCCATTCCAACCCCATTTCCTCTCTACCGCGAATCCATCCTAAATAAGATCTTCAGGCATTAACTCGAAAGAGAAAGCTGCCAGCCCACTAAGTAGGTCTATCGCTAGCGAGCAAATATTCCTAAAGCAAGCATTTCCTCTCAGCCGAGATAACAGACGGACAGGGGTAAGGGCTCACCTAATGCGGATCCCTAGCGATAGCGCACGCGCAATATGTTAATTACAGTCAAGAAAGAAAGCACTAAGCACAAGAGAAGAGCGAAGGAAGGACGAGCGCAACGCATAGACACAAGAGCACCAGCGCTGCCTGCACCCTGAAGGACCGCTCGCATTTGGTGGAAAGGAGAAATCTTTTGCACCGGGAAGAAAGGAGGGCGCCTTCCACGCTGCAGCACTTGGACGTCCAGAGAGGGGGCAGCTTACAGCCTGCGATAACTGAGCTTGCTGCACTCCAGTGACCCTGCCTTTGAGAGGTGGTTGTGTGCAGGAGACCGGCACCCAGCCCGTAGCATGTGGACCTTCCTCGGCATCCCCACCTTCACCAACGTGTACAAGAAGTGCGGCCTCTGTGGGACTATGCGCACCCGGAGGGGCTGCTGGCCGCCGGGGTCTTCTGCTCGCTAGGTCTGCTGCTGTGCTCCCGCTCCCGGGGTGGCACGGCCCTGCAGAAGCCCTCGCTGCCCGGGTGGCTTTCCCAGGTGTTTGGGGCTTTTCCCTTCGGAGGCCTCTTCAGCTCCAAACCCAGGGCACAGATGTGTCAGAGTTCACGCTCCATGAGGGTAGGTTGAGCCTGTGCGGTCGGTCTTCTTCTTTCAGGGATGGATAGCAGAACACGTGTGCGAAATTACTACTCCAGAAAGATTTTGGGGCACATCATCAAGCCAGTCGATAAAGATGTCCTTCACATTTAACATGGGCTTCAATTGGAATTCCATAGCGCATATTATCAAGCCCATTATCGCCGTTTTAGCGGCAGGTTTCTGCCGCTAATGCGGCGATAATTTTATCACCTGTCTTGATAATATACCCCTAAGTTCTGTAATCTTACTGTTTGTTACACCTTTTAAGGTTAGTGTAACTATTACATGAACTGCGGGTGCGATGTCGGTACCATTCACCAGGAAGATTGGTAAAAAAGCCATTAAACATACCGCCGTTTCATAGGAAGTGACGGTAATGATGCCCCTTTGAGTGTATTACAGTTCTGCTAAACATGTTAGTACCGAAACGTTACATGTATTTGAGATGTGCTCCCCCTGTTCCATCTGTTGACCACCTCTCCTGCTGAAAAGGCATGATGCTGTCCTCTTAAATGTGGTTTGGCCCTGACCCAAAAAGTGCTGACACTGACTCTCTAAAATGCATGAATGTCCTGCTGTAAGCACCAGTCGTTTCTGATTAAATGTACCGCTGCTCCGTTGCAAACTGTTACTGCTGCCCCATTTAGTATATGCTTCCCTACTACAAATGTGTCCTTTCCTTTAAGTGTATGAATAACGTACTGAAAGCGCTTGTACCGTCCTACTACAGTCCTAATAGAAAAGTTGTGACGCTGTAACTTTGAACGCACGATTCTCCTACGGAGAATCCGTGTATTGCCCCTTCGAATAGGCAGACCACTAACTAAAGTAACATTGACAAAGCCAAAAGGTGAGGCTAATATCTGAAAGTGCGTGTGTTTGTGGGGTTGGAGTGAAAATGCTTCCAGAAATGTGTAACGGATGTGGGAGCAAAACCAACGCCAACATTTATATACACCAAAATGTACCTCCTTGAGTTCTCCCACAGATTACATTTCTCAGCAGGGCACCCCCTAAACATCAATGAGCAGAGAAAAGAGTTCAAATAAATAATGAGCTCCACTCAATAATTGAGTTGTAGATAAAAAAAAATGAAAGGGTCTTATTATAAAACTAAAAAATAAGCAATACAAGGTCATTGTAAAAATAAAATGGCAAGGAAATCCTTTATTTCATTGTCCTTTTACGTTCGTTCGTGCTATAATTAGGAAGCAGAATCGTCGCCATGCATGAGGGTGCGGAGGGCGGGACAGTGACAGGCCCACACAGGAAGGCGAGCGGTTAGCGCTCTAGCTTCCATTTACTCGAGGGCTATTTAGCCACTCGTCGCCTCTAGCGCGCAGCATTTGCGCGCAGTGTGGCGCCTATTCCTGCACCTAAGACGAGCCAAAGACCAGCCCGTCTGCGCCCGTCCGCGACTGGACGGGGCCAGGGCCAGAGGGCTATGGAGAAACGTATATACACCACAGAAACCCCGTCCGGTAACCGGAGAACATATACCTCACAGGTATTGGTGGAACTGCGTAACCACCTCCCGATAATATGTAATGAAACTAGGGGAATTACTTTAGAAGGCCCGTTTACCTGTCAGGTATGTCATACACAATTTCATCTCTTTGGGGAGGAAAGAAACCAATTGAGTGACCCAGCTGCCTTGCACTCTAAAGTGCAAAAAACTGTCCCGATGATTCACACAATGGATAGTTTTCCCCTGGGGAGTAAAAACCTGCTCTGTAATATTCGCTCACTAGCGAAGCATGCCATCCAGGTATGGGATCTCATATCTACTGAGAAACCCGACCTTTGTTTCTTAACAGAAACATGGTTTAAGCCTCACTCAGTCCCAGCCGTTACATTGGGTATTCCGTTGGGATATAAAATAGTCAGGCTAGACCGTCCCAATAAAATAGGGGGGGGAGTGGCGATTGTTCATAAGGAGGAATTGAACATCATTATCCTCGAGGAAATATGTACACCCGAAATGGAATTATTAATTTTTAAAATTAATTCAATACCCAGGGAACAAAGGAAGGGAGCATTGGTATATCGTCCACCAGGCCCGAGTGGGAATTTCTCTGTTGCACTCATAGAGGCCTTAGCACCGTATGTACAAGAAAACCAGGACTTCCTCTTGGTGGGGGATTTTAATGTCCATAGTGAGTCAGAGAATTGTATAGAGGCAAAAACTCTCCTAATGGATCTGGACTCTCTTGGACTTAAAAAGATTAATTATGAGCCCACTCATGAGGCAGGTCATACTTTGGACTTAGTTCTGTCTAACTCATCCTCCATCAAATGCATGACACCTATACAGGTAGAGTGGACAGATCATTTTATTTTAAAATTTCATACTGCCTCCACGTATAAGCCACGAACACAGATCGCCTTGGCTAGTAAGAGGAGACCTTGGCATAAACTTACCATGGAAACCTTTAGAGAGAAGTATAAAACCTCCCTGTCTGAGAATTCTACAGAGGACGTAGTAACTGCTCTTAACAGGTTTGAGGAGACGGTTAGAGTAGTAATTAACGCCATTATCCCGCAGAAAGTATATAAACCTCACCCGGCAAATAGGCAAGAAGTTTGGTTCTCTGAGGATCTAAGATCTTTGAAACAAAAAACCAGAAAACTGGAAAAGTTATGGAGGCAGTCCCAGAGACCTGAAGATAAAGAACAGCATAGAACTTCTCTTAAGATATATCATAAGGCCATCAGAACGGCCCGTAAAAATTATATTGCAGCACAACAGCGGCTGGGAAAGACTCTAGAGTATTGTATAATATTTTACAAACTTTTACCAAGCCAGTAGCTTGTGAGGCTGCAGAGGTTACATCCCAGGATCTTTGTGATGACATCTCTCTATTTTTCATGAAGAAGATAGATGGGATCTATGACAGGATTATGGTTTCAAATAGAATTGCTGCAGGAGAAAATAATATCCCTCAGAATGTTATACGGCAAGCACAACCTACTCAGTGCCTTACAAGTTTTCCCCCTATTTCCTTAGAAGAGGTAATCTCATTGATTACTCAAATTAAGAGTGGCAGCCCCTTAGACTCCATCCCTGCACGTATTATGCCTATGTTGGCAGATGTCTTAGGACCAGAAATTCAGAACTTGGTCAACATCTCCCTTAGTACAGGGAAGGTTCCCTTAGATTGGAAAAGGGCGCTGGTAAGACCACTGAGGAAAAACACTGCCATCCCCTGGACGGAACTGTCTAATCTAAGACCTATTTCGCTTCTCCCCTTTTTGGGTAAAATAATTGAGAAATTTGTAAATCGGCACCTGCCAAATTACATCGAAATGACAGGTGGGCTAGACTCCTCCCAGTCAGGTTTTAGGCCAAGATACAGTACTGAGACCACCTTGTTGTCAGTCGCGGACGATCTACACATGTTCCAGGATAAAGGCTATTCTGTTATCCTGGTTCTGTTGGATCTGTCTGCGGCGTTTGACACAGTGTCACACAACATCATGGCCACCAGGCTAGCTAACATCGGCCTGGAAGACAAGGCTTTAGCCTGGCTGAGGAGTTTCCTAACAGACCGCAGCCAAAGGGTCACATTGGGGATATATCGGTCAGAGGAGAGGGGGATCTCTAAGGGGGTGCCACAGGGCTCCTGTCTGAGCCCAACTCTCTTTAACATCTACGTGGCCCCCCTAGCTGACATCATGAGATCCCATGGTTTTATTCCAGTGTCATATGTGGATGACACCCAACTCCTCTTTCCTTTTAAAATCCTCACTGCTGAGGTCAGGAATGCCTTTGCCCAGGGGATGAAAGCAGTGGCTCACTGGATGGCATCTAACTTCCTGCAATGTAATGTCGCAAAGACAGAAGTGATGCTGTTCGGGGAGGCCAAACTCCTGTGGACTCCCGACTGGTGGCCTCAAGACCTTGGCCCAGTTCCTGAGCCCAGGCAGGTAGTGAAAAATCTAGGGGTCCGACTGTACCAGGAGCTTTCCCTAAAACATCACGGCAATCAAGTGGTGGGCTCTTGTTTCCACATTATTGGCTTGCTGCGGAAAGTGTTCCCTTTGCTGCCAGACTCTACTAGAAAAACCTTGGTACAGGCTCTAGTACTAAGTCATTTAGGCTATTGTAATGGACTATTATTGGCGGCAAATGAAGGAGTAATTTCTAGACTCCAGGTGGTCCAGAACACCGCTGCTCGCCTTGTCCTAAATCGGCCCCCTCGTACTCCCTCCAAACCTCTTCTTAACAAGCTTCATTGGCTATCTATCAAACAGAGGGTGAAGTTTAAAATCTGTTGTGTTATACACAAATGCTTGCATGGGAGAGGCCCTGTATATTTGTCCAACAAATTCTCCCCCTATTTACCCATGCGCTCTCTGAGATCCAGTGAGCAGGCTCTGTTGTGTGTACCAGAGTAAAAAAAGCAAGACAGGGAGACAGAGCCCTATCAGTTGCTGGTCCAATTCTATGGAATAGCCTCCCAATATCTTTGAGGCTCTGTGATGATCACCTCCCTTTCAGGAAACAATTAAAAACTTTCCTATTTCAAAATTAATACGATATACTGCTTGGATCCTCTTTTCCTTTTGCATTAGGGCCGACCAAAGGCGCGGAGACACTCCTTTGGGAGTTGATTCCAGCGCGGTACAAACTCACAAATAAATAAATAAATGAGCTCTAATGTTTCGGAGACCAGAACTACATTTGTAAATGGCAAGGATATATGGACTGGGGTTCAGTAGGAAACACTATATTCTAGGCGTTTTTTGTGTGTGCCACATCATGCATCACATCACACCTGCTTGATGCCATAATCTCCTTACAGCATTACTATTTAAGCCACCAAGTCTGTAGTATCTTTCAGTGCAGCTTCTTAGCATGAACGTGCATGCAGCCCATACCAGAAATGAAGCCTGAGGCACTTATCGCTTTAGACAATACACAATGTACTCCACTCTCTCCCAACAAGAACGATCATGGCATCACCCGCAAAGATCTGTCTTTGAATCCATGGCCAGGGGTTAGAATCCTGTGGGATCCTCTCAGCTTTTCATCCTGATGAGGTTGATAAAAAGTGGTTGATAAAACGTAAGGGCTGTACAAATGCACATAATGTTATGTTGTAGTCTTGCACCTTTTCAGTTTCATCCATGTGTTAATAGCCCTTAGAATCTTTTAGTGCCTTAATTTGTCTTCCTGATTCTGCAATTTGTATTTTATGGCTCAGCATATGGTTAGCCCTATTGGCCACTCAGAGGAAGCAACTGCCTACATGTCTATCCATAAATTCTACATCAGTCCTCTTTGAATCCTTCATTCAAACAGTTTGCTCCCTGTCATACTACAGGGCCCATGGTGGACAATTCCTGGATCTCAGAGTGTCTGACAGCACAAACCAGGCATTCTATGAAAAGATTAGTAAAATAACTGTAGAACATTATTGTGATATGGACAACAAGGTCTAGTTAGGCGGCTTCCCGGTTAGATTTGTGTATTGTTTAAACCCCATTGCATTTCAAATAAAAGATCACATCTGTATTGTTTTCACCAATGCATATATTAAACGCTCTCATATACTGTATCAATTAGAGGAAATTGTGGTGTGCAGGTGACCTGCCACCAATTAATTCCTGTCATACTTATCCTTGTCTTGATCTTATTGAGAATGTTCTTGTGTCTGTGCTTAGCTACTGGTGTCCTTAAATTCAAGAAGACTTAACCATAAGACCCTGTAGTCCTCGATTAGTCAGGATCATTAGTTCAGGCACCTCAGAAAGTCCTGGAAGGTCTCCACCATGGATGAGAGGGGATGCGGTGCATGTTGTTATTGAATATAATCTTGAAAGAGAAGCACCAGCTTCAAGTCACATTTTCTTTGCTTAGTCTGTGTCTGTTGGAAAGTGGATTATTGGTAAGGGCAAATGTATATCGGGCACTGGCAATAAGGCCATTAACATAGTATAGGGATCAGAATAGGTCTGCGAGCAGGCAGGCTTAACTTCAAAGACCTTTATGTAAGGCCTTTAAAAACACCAATTTAGTAAATAATTAAGACACGACACAAAATAAAAATCCAACATCCATTTTTATAAATAGGAAATATTTTCATCTTTTAAATGACACCAAAATGAAAAAATCCACTGTGGGAAACCAGGATTTGAATTTTTAAAGACTAGTCACGTTCTAGTGCTTAGAAACCAACAGCGCCCTTATTGGTCATTCCGTTGCCTCTGACAGGGACACATTCACATTTAGCAATTGTTCTGGAGGATCTCTCACCTGTCTTGTGCAGCCCACTCCAGAAGGCTGGATCCTGTTTTAACTCCTTCCTGAAGTTCCTCTTGCGGGGTCCCAAAGTGTCCAACACACAATCCAAGGTTCTGGAATCTCCAAGACAGTCCTTGAAAGTGTGAGACTTAAATTCCCACAATCCACTTGGACAAAACCCTTACAACTCCACTGGTAGTACTCCAGGCTGGGGATTCTTGCGGTGATGATCCAGGTGAGCTCTGTGAACCTGTAGTTTGCAGGGAGTCCACTCTTTAGTCCTTTTACAGCAAGGTAATCCACAGGGCTGTAGTTCTAGATGGTGCAGAAGGTGCAATCTTCAAAGTGCAGGCCTTAGCGATAGCACCTTAAACTTCTCAGCATGGCCCATCTTGCTTTCTTAAGTTTCAAGAAGCAGACCTGAGGGGCTCTGCCCTTCTCAGATACTAATTCCAATTTCTCTGGGTCACGCAGGAGGTCACTCCTGTCCAATGGGATGCAGGGTACCACCCAAAGGTCTGACCACTTTCTGCAGAGTGTGGCACTATTTTGTCCCAGGGTGCACCAATTCCTCCAAGTTCATAATGGCTGATTTTCCAGCAGGGAGGGAAGAGCTGGCTAAACACACCCCTAGAATGGCTAATCTCCATAGTCTCTCCCCCTTGAATCTGCTCATTCCTTCCTTAACTCTACCATCTGGCTTAGGGTCAAAAGAGTGGAGTTGTGAATGACACTTGTATCTTCCCCTTCCCATAAAGTCCATGGTTTACTACTCCTCCCCCTGCTCTGGCATTCCTGTGTAACGGAACACTGCCCTACCAGCAGAGCTGGTTAACCCCAGGGGCTCTTTATCACCTCTTCAAAGAAACCTGGCTAATCCACTTAACTCTGACCAATCAGGACAGACCACTGGAGAGCTGAATCTGGGCTTACAAACAAGAAAGTCTTATAACTTCTTGTATGTACATTTTAGGAGAAGTTCAACAATATCACATTGTTGAATTTATTAATACCATTCTAGGAAGTCTTCGAACGATACTTTTAGCCTTCTTCTATCAAGAGTTGTTAGTTAATAACTTCTTGCCATGTTAACCTATGTGACATGGGATTTGCAATGGGAAAAATGACTTGGGCCATTTTCCAGCATCAGGGCTTATAAAATCATATTTTATAAGTACTCTACATATATCTACAGGACCCCCACCCCAGGAACACCTCAGGGGAGACCTTAGGGGTTCTGCATATGAAAAAGTATTGCAGATCCTCCCTCCACAGTGCTCCTACTACCAAAGTCCATTTTGGACAGCACTTTATCACAATGTGGGGAGTGAAATGTGCCATTTCACTTACCTCAGAGCATATACAACCCATTTTATAAGAATCCTCCTTATAAATACATGATCCCCCACCCCTGGGACACCTAGGGGAGACCCTGGGGGTACCTAATATGCCCAAACATTGTAAGTTAACCATTTTTAAGTACCCCAAACACAAAGTCAAGTTTGTGCACAATTTACTTTTTAAAAGCAGTCCTGCAACATAGAGCCACTTTTAAACTGACCTCAGGCTTCAGCAGTGCACACATGCATGTGCAGAAAGGGCTGCTGGCCCTTAAACTGCCATGCCCTATTATTTACTCGGGACTGAAATGTAGTTTCAATCCCCCTGCTCTATTATGTACCAGGGCCTTATAGGGGAGGCCATGTCAATCACAGGGGTACCCCAACTCATAGTGTACCCTAGTGTATGTAGGTGTTTTCACTGTATTCTAAATGTGTCTCTTTCAGCATAGCACTGGCCCTGGGCCTGGTCAGGCAGATTCCAGGATCAGTCAGAGTCAGTTACCCCCAGTACCAATCAACAAAAAATTGGGGGGTGCCCAGGGTACAGGATGACTTTCCAACAGTGTCTTCCCACATTTCTCTGTGGTGTGCTCGAACAGACCCTGCAACATCCTAAAACAAAGAGATGTGATCACCATAAAATATCAGGTCAGGATGCTTTACAGTTTTGTATTGTACCAGAATGTCATTGTCAGATTAATGACTTATATAATGTAAAATCTGCCCTCAATGGGACAATATTTTTGCAAACTATATTTAGGATCAATGTTCACTCTAATATTTCTTCACCATGTGCAGCAACAGAATGTTTACATGAACACTTTTTTCAGCTGTCAGGGCAACTGAATGATGTGATGTGCAACTATGCAGATGATATAGCTACAACTTAAAAGTAGGTATAAAAGTACTGAGCTCCCCATTTCGATCTCTACCTTTCCCATCTTCCCAAGTGTTCTACATTGAGCACTTTAAAGCACATTTTCTTAATGATATTGGCTTAAATAGACAAGGTTGAGACACTATAAAAATGGCCAACTCACAAAATTGCCCAGTACTTCAGTCATAGCCACTGTACACAAATCATTTTTCTGGAACAAAAACAAATCATATAATAGTCTGAAGAATCCTTAATTTTTTGCCATGTAAAAAACTACAGGTAACTTCTAGGCACAAAAATATGATTCAACAAGAGCAACTATGCCCACGTGGAAAAGTGCCACAGCCAAAATATCGATCATTTTAACCTATATAGTATCTACAAAATTAAGCATCATTTATCCAGTCATAGGATCTGTAATTTCTATAGGCCTGGGCTAAATTTCCGTTCCGCTCGCGGAAATTGCGATAATTTGACATTTTCGCGTTCCGCGGAGAGCGCGAAAATGTCAAAATTTCCGCATTCCGCAGCTTAGCGATAATTTGTTTCTTGCTTGCGCTGTAAAATAATACATTCTCGCACGCGCGCGATCGCCTTACCTGAATCCCCGCGTTCGCCGACAAGTTTTCCCGATCCGGTTGCGTTCTCCATGAGATGATGGATTGTTGGTAGCCATTTGCACTGTCTCGCGACAGGTCGCGCCCGCAGTAATGTCATTGGTCGCACGATCACGTCCTTCTTCTCGCGATCATGCACTGCGAGAAGAGTGAAAACAAGATGGCCTCGCCCACGAGCAACCACATGGGTAAGTTGGCGAGCCGCGACCACGCAGAAAATGCCGCGAACGGGCGGGAAAAAACATCCGCATCTTCGCGATATTTCCACGTGTTTGCGGAGATTTTTAACATTTTCGCGATAATTTGCGAAAGTCACTTTCGCAAATTCCGCCCACCTAATCAAAATATGTCCCTGAAATGCCAGTGTCACAGAATAAGACAATCAAAAGAATGTGAAACAACGGTGCAGTCATACTATGTGTTGTTGTTTAGAATATTGCAAAGTTTTCAATATGTATATGAGAATATATAAATGCGTTCTGTGATTTCAGTTTAGACAGAGAACAGGCACTACAGTGTCTTTCCTTGTCTAGCAGTCACTGTGTTACAGAATACCTGATCGAGGGTCACTCTGAACAGAATACACTGTTCATCTGTTATTGGGTCACATAATATGCGTCATGAAAGGTCTGCAAGTTACTGAGAGGCAAAGTGAGGTACAAGGCCACACAATGTTTATTATGCTACAGGGTGTCTGCAAATCAGTAGATCACAGTCTGGCTTTCATTGGGTCACAGGATTGCTTCCCATCACTTTCAGGACTATTTAATCTCTGCTATAAATCAGTGGTTTAGAGGATTCCTGCCCACTAGGTACTGGAACACTGGATGATTGAGGAAACTTTCCTAGGGCACTATAGTCATGCCTTAGTTCTTCCTCTCTGTCTGTTTTCACTGGGTCTCCATTTTTCTCTGTGTGGCATCCTGTGTCATGGAATGTGGTAGATGGTGAGGTCAGGGGATTCCAGGGAGTCATTCGGAAGCAGACTGAGAGGTACAGGTTCCTGTGGCAGCTTCTTCTTAGCATAAATAAAACTACACTTACCTCAGCTTTCCTGTGAAGCCAGACCAGGACCGGTGGCAGATCCTTCTCTTACCTTGGGTCAATGGCCTGGATTAAACTGACTCTGGATCTAAGTTCCATATCAGAGCTATTTATCTTCTATAAAAAAACTAGCTTAATAGATGATCAGCGCTGTGGTAGGTACCTTTGAATTTAGCGCCGGGACCCTCTTCGGAGTATATGTGCGCTCTACAAACCGCTTTTCAAATCAAATATGGGCAACTCTCAGAAACATCTTGTGCCTGTAGTGGCTGGGCAGCAGGCACCTCCATATACACCCAAATTGCTGACTAAGGGGGCTATAGATAAAGATCAGCTCAGTCCGCAGGCAGAAATGAGGATGTGGTGGTATGATCAAAGCTGAACCAAGTTCCAGTCTGGGTGTCAGGTCCACATCCTGTGAATCTCCTCAAGTCACTTGTTCTGCCCTTACTTTGAATAATGTAATTGGTGATAATGCAAAGCACTCCAATGCCCTCGGGTCGAGTTTGAGCTATAAAAAACTGCGAATAAAGTGATACATAGCCTGTTATTAAAAAAATTGCTTCAAATTGACTCAGCATGCCTTACTCGCTTCTAAGCTTAGATAAACGAGGAGCCACTTTAAAGGCTTCACTGAAGGACTTTGTGGCAGCCAGAGAATCCGACGAAGTGTGCACAGCTTCAGGCGTAATGCACAGGGGGAAACAAGTTGTGCCCGCTAGCTCACGTAAGCAGCTTACAGGGTACTATGTTTAGGAAATTATCAGGCAGTCTTTCTAAAGATGATATTCTGACATGCAACTTCCTGATATGCCACCCAGTGTACGTGTAGTGATGGTATCTGCAACATGTTTGTCTTCTGAAGCAGAGCCTCAATCAAGGTTTTATGTCAGCATACCAAGGACAAAACTATAGACTTGCCAAATATACTGTGGTCAAGATATTGACTACCACTATATTGTGAAGATAACTATATACAAGTAAGTATAGATTAACTATTCTTAATTTCACAATTAACTACGTTGAAGATATGTATTGTCAAGGTACATATACGTTGAGATAGGATTTGTAGATCTATGTACCTATATATATTTACCTTCATAATATTGTGGTGATCTGGTAAAAAAATTATCAATGAAGAATGAAAAACATAACTCAAGTTTGCAGAAAGGGTTGTGATTGCAATTGCTTTGATTCAAATTCTATTTGTCTTCAAGTAGTGCTCACCATCTTTCATCTTTTCCAGAAGGTGTTCAGGGTGGTTTGGCAGCTCCTTAATTTTACAGAAACTTTCATCTTGTTCTTGCCATTTCCATGGTTGACATGGTTGGGGCATACAGTTCCTCTTCTGTGTTCCAAACTTTCTCAATATTTAAACAGCTATCAACAGATTTGATGACAACAACCTCAAACAAGGACTTTTCTTGATTTGACCCAGAGAGAAGACACACAAACTTTTGTGGATGGGTGCTGTCTTTCAGCATCTTCAGCGAAAAACAAGTCTATTAAAGGGACTGAATAGGGGGGAGTTGCGGCAACGTTCTGCAAGAAGGTGTTAGCTCCTGGAGAACATCTGTGAAGCAGGCAGAATATGGACTACTGCCTTTGGGTGGCAGTATATTGCATGGGCCCAGCCTTTGAGTCCTTTGGGGGCAATTTAAAGTGGTATTAGGTGATTTCAATCCTGGTACAGGCCTTCATTGCTGGTGAGGCCTTCATTGCTCTCTTATATGCTCATTGTTTAAGAACAAAGACCCAAAACTGCTCCATTGTAACCTCCACCTTACCTAACGACTAGAAACATGTGAGATCAACCCCCTGCTGAAGAAGCCATCCGCCGATCCGGCAGACCTCAAGAACTTCAGACCCATCTCCCTTCTCCCTTTACCAGCCAAGGTCATTGAGAAGTCACGCCCAACTCTCTGAGTTCATCAAAAAGAACTACGTCCTGGAAATATCTCAATCCGGCTTGCGAAATAACCACAGCACTGAGACTGCACTCCTCGCTGCCACCGACGACATCTGCTCCCTTCTCTCTGAGCCCCACCCTCTTCAACGTGTACATGGCCCCCCTCGCGGCCATCTTCAGGAACCACGGAGTCAACATTGTATCCTATGCTGACACCACCCAGCTGATCCTCTCCCTCACCTATGAACCCATAGCTGCCAAAATCAACATTCACAGCGGGATGAAGGCCGTTGCCACCTGGATGAAAGATAGATGCCTCAAACTCAACTCGGACAAGACTGAAGTACTAATCCTGGGACACACCCCCTCAGCCTGGGACAACTCTTGGTGGCCCACCACCCTGGGAAACCCCCCAATGAACCACGCACGCAACCTCTGCATCATACTGGACTCTTCGCCCACAATGAACCCCCAAATCAACGCTCATCCTCCTTCCACATGCTCCAATTGCTTCATTCAAGACAATCAGATGGATCCCCACAGAATCCAAAAAGACACCCACTCACTCATCACCAGAAGACCTGACTGTGGCGTCACCCAGAAATAGTTCAGGAAACTACAGAACTCTCAAAACGATGCAGCCAGACTGGTCTTCAACATCCCCCACTGCAGCCACATAACTTAACACCTCCGACAACTCCACTGGCTCCCTGTCAACAAGAGAATCACCTTCAAGCTGCTCACCCACGCCTACAAAGCTCTCTACGACGCAGGACTGGCATATCTAAACCACCGTCTCTCATTTCATGTACCCGCCAGACAACTGCGCTCCGCCCAACTTGCCCTGGCCACCGCCCCATGTTTTCACAAGACCAGAGCCGGAGGAGCATTTTTCTTCTACCTCGCCACAAAGACCTGGAACACCCTGTCCCTCCACCTCAGGCAATCCCCGTCACTGACCCAATTCAGGAAGGATATCAAGACCTGGCTCTTCAACTGAACCTCCACACCCAGACAGCTCAGCAGCCCCCCTACCCCCAGTGCCTTGAGACCCTCATGGGTGAGTAGTTGCCCTTTAGAAACCCTTGATTGATTTTTTTGATTGATTGATTGAGTGATTGATTGAAACTTGATCTTAGTCGCGCAGTAGGTCAAAAAAGAAATTGTTGTTTTCAAAGCACCTTTGAGGCCTGACTAAGGGTAATGAGAGCAGAAAGGGTAACATGTATTGCCAGTTGACTTCAGGGAGGGCCCACCTTCATCAGGAACTATGGTGTGATTGAATTTTTCTTCATGAGTGCATGTGTAAGTTTAATGGTGGCAGTAGGATTGGTGTAGCGAAATTCTGATTTATGACCCACACATTAAGTCACTGAGGCTAAGTGTACCAGTCCCTGCATTTAATTTTCTAAAGGTAAAGTTAATTTATACTAAATTTGAAACTTTTGGTCACCTACTAATTTTTGTGTGATTTCCCTATCTATTAAAAAGTATGATTTCAAAATTTGTTTAGCTAAATTACTCAAATTTCTTGGTGTGTTTTTTTTTAAAGCACCTATTAGTTACCACTGAAGTTGGTAAACGCCATATTCCTGATACTGTACTTATAACATAGAACTAATGCTCACAAAGCTTGGAATGTTTGACCAGGAGCCAACTTAGAGCGAATTAATGGACGGATGGCACCAACATTTGATGTACACATTTTTCTGGTAGTAATATGGCCATATTTGTGATTGCTGTGCCATCGTTTTACCAAGTGCAGTAAAACTATATCACAACAGCGAGTTACCTGCAAAACCCATAATCAGGGCTGGACTGGCCGTAGCGGGCACTAGGCATTTCCCCAGTGGACCGCCAGGGTGGGGCCGGTTTTGGACCCCTGGGGGGCCGGTTTTGTTACTGGGGGCTACTTTTGCAGCATACTGGTCCTGTGTAACAAAAGCAGCTGCAGTGTTTGTCCCCGCCCCTCCATCCCCCTGCGCGGGCAGTCCGACTCAATTGCCAGGGCCGGTTTGCGTTCTCAGTCCGGCCCTGCCTATAATGCATGCAAACGATAACCAATTAAAATCTGGTTTTCACACAAATGACCTGATTTAGACTAGAGATTGGTGAGCGGGTTACTCCTTGACAAACGTGACTGATATCTCGTCCACCTTATTACAAGTGCTTTATATGCTACGGCACTTTTCATGAGGTGGGAGGGAAATCCGATGTATTTGTGACATGGTACCATCGCCAAATTCTAACCCAGGTTTATACGGCACTTAATAAGTGTCGGTGTGATGTCCTGCACAGGCCTTTGTGGAAATGTCCCTAAATATTTTCTATGGAGCAGCCCACTGAGGGAGAAACCTCCACCGACATAGCAGCATCAGAAAGTGGCAGACTTTCCACGCCCAGTGAGAAGGAGAAGGACCGAAGTCTGACTCAGTCGCAGGACCCTGCTCCAGCAAAACTCTGGAGCAGGCCACATCTGTTTTATTTAATTCTTGACCCATGATGAGATATTTTAAGTTGTATTCCTGTTTTGTTTTTCGAAAATAATAATCAAGGGGCATATTTACAAGGCGGCGATAGAAATTTATCGCCGCTTTTCGGCCGAAAAGCGGCGATAATTTTATCGCCTAATTAGCAAGGTCACGCTAACACGTGAAACCTTGCATTAGCGCACAAAATCTTAACGCCCAGCTTTGCATCTCTAATGAGATGCAAAGTGGGCGTTCCTGACCTGACATGACAGGAGAAATTTCGCTAAGCGACATTTCTCCTATCCTCAAGCCCCACGCTATGAAGCATAGCGGCAAGAAAAGTAGCGATAACCCCTGTTATCGCTACTTTCCTTACGCCTGCTTCAGGACTGACTTAGCCATGATATCCTATGGAAGGTCGATATCATGGCTAAGTTTGTGAGTCCCTATCATCAAGCTAACGCCACATTTGTGAGATTATCGCTGGGTTTCGAGCGATAATCTCACGTAAGGCAGTTAGCGCTAGGATTTTTGTCGCTTTTGAGATAAGCGTTGCTAATAGCACGCTATCTCAGCGATAAAAATCCATGCTAGCCGGTGATAATTATCCTGGCGCTAAGTGCGCTTAGCGATAATTATCGCCGGTTGTTGCTGATATGCCCTCAAATAAGTTAATTAACAAGTTCAAAACACAGGATTGACCTTCTTTACGATACCTTCTTCGTCCTACTAAGGCACTGAGCTGCTCACTACCTTGTGGGGGGCACAGATAGGTGAGTGAAGGTCACAAAGCGCTCTTGAGTCACCGCTCAAACTCTGCCATGTTTCGAAACCCCAGCATGTTGCCAACCTTGCATTAGATAGACTTCATACATCAAAGTGTCTTCAGTGCGGGGATTCTGTGCCCTGCTCTCTTGCACTTACGCTCCCACAAGGCGCCTTGAACTCATTAGAAATTATGTTTATTAGAGAAACAAATGATATGTTTACAACAAGGTGCATTACGGTCTGGGCACTCCGGGATGTTCATTTAGAAAGCAAAATGTGCTTCGAAGGCACGCGGTATGAAAATATTTCATGAAAATCTCACCAATGCCCAACTTCATCCAGTGTATGCACTAGGACATTGAGCATTAGAAAACTAGACATTTTTCAATAAAAAAAGATGCTCTTGTACAAACCTTTGCATAAGGTGGGTTTGAACAATCTGTTGGTGCTCGTAATTGTCTTTCCTCCAGGTCCCAATCCAAAGCGTACAACATGCAAGCATGTGTCTCCCAAAGTCTAGACAAAGGTGACATTTCTCTTACGCCAACATAGTGTCGCATAATTTGACAAATACTACATTACATGCGTTACATGACATTTCCAAAATTACACCATTATGCCACCTGCCATGAGCTCACTGGGTTTGAGGCATACATTTTGCTGGGAGCATGGGAACAACACAAACGACCAGAATTTGAGCAGCTTTTGTTCTCTGCACGTGTGTTTTGTACTATTGTTTTAGAGCAAAATGTCTTCCTTGCATCCAAAAATGGACTTAAAGATGCATTGCGCTCACAAATAAGTGCCCAGTGCCATTTTTACATTTTGTGTTATTTAGTGCAATTTTTGCAGAACTGGGAAATTATGCAAACGCATATTGCTTGAATTTCGCTTATCCCCAGCAAACACCGCTTTTGCTCAAATGCAATCTTATGTCCCCACATGTCTCCATGGGACAAGTCACGTCCCTCCAAGGGCTTCCTGTAAAATTCAAGTTAAATGAAGATAATGATGCTCCAAAAGTAGAATATCAGGAACACATTTATTGCAGTACAATTGGTCCCATCCATCCAGCAGGCTGTGTCAGCTACAACTGACAGTATTCAACTCCAGACTCCTAGCACCCGGTTCTATCACCATGGTGCTACTCAAACATACACATAATAAATACAGAACCCAAAAGAGATGCAATGAACCTATACATTGTACAATACTATACACCTTCCCTCTATACACATAAAACGAGAGGGTAAAAACAAAAATTTTAACAGCATAAAGAAAGCATATAAGATAACAAAAACACTATTTATAAGCAGGTGAAACACACGACACAAAGATTATACCATTTGATAGTCTTTAAACCTCAATGGTTGTCTTATAATCCGTTTCTCTCTTTGGTTACTCACATTTTTACATTCCTTCCCAGGAACAGACCTAATGGGACGTGAGGATGATGAGTTCAAATGCTTTCCATCACCCTCATTGACCAATAGTTTACTGTTCCTGATGACAACAACTCTATTTAGATTCCAGATGCGTGAATCTTCAGTTTTAATGGCATTAGTTAATATCTTGACCACTCTATGAGGCTTTTGAAACACATTGGAAGCTTTCCTACCAAAAGGAGCTCTGATCATAACAATATCACCCCCTTTAACAGGAGTGATTGTAACAGCTTTTCTAGGGTCAAAGGACATCTTCCTTGCGTTCATCTTTTCACACTCCTTGAGCTTCCAGTTGCTACCAGAGCTAGACAAACCCCTTTTGGATTTAGTATCATTGACCCAAAAAGGTGCAATTAACGTACTGGTACACCTTCCCTTGAGCAACAAAAATGGAGTGCATCCAGTAATGACATGGGGAGACACCCTGTAAAGCTCCACTTTTTTGATAGTTTCCTCTTTCCAGTCCATACAATTTTGCTTAGCCAAGTCAATGGTCTCTTTCAAGACACAGTTGAAGCGTTCCACCCTACCATTTGTCTCGGGATGATATAGGGAACACCGTTTATGTTTGATGGAACACTTCTGTAAAAATTCTTCCTTTTCATTTGATACCAATTGAGTTCCATTGTCTGTCACGAAGACTCCAGGTAAACCTTCCCTTCCAAAAAATGTCTCCATGGGACAAGTTGCGTCCCTCCAAGTGCTTCCTGTAAAATTCAAGTTAAATGAAGATAATGATGCTCCATAAGTAGAATATCAGGAATAAGTTTATTGCAGTCAAATTGGTCCCATCCATCCAGCAGGCCGTGCCAGGTACAACTGACAGTATTCAACTCCAGACTCCTAGCACCAGGTTCTATCATCATGGTGCTACTCAAACATACACATAATAAATAAAGAACCCAAAGAGATGCAATGAACTTATAGATTGTGCAATACTACACTTCCTTTTTAGGGTCGAGCCTGCAATAGAATGCACTAGCCCATGCATATTTCTTATGAGACGCAGTTTAAAAAAAAAAATTCTAGTGCCCTGCAAACAGAAGGTAAGTGACTGGCATAAAATGTGCCCAGCAGAACAAACAAAACTGCAAAGTTTTATTGTCTAGAGTTAACTTTCTCTTATTTTGCCAAGTCTTCTTTTCTCACTTTCCACTCATGTCTTGTTTTGATTTTGCTTGTGGACGCTGTTCTCAAAAGATGACAATTGGCTTGTTCTATATATTGCAAAGCGATATTCTTTCTTTCTTATGTGCAGGGGCAGAGCTAGACCTTTGGCTGCCCATGGCGGCCCCTGCATTTGCCGCCCTGTGGCGGCCGTACTAAAGAGCTGGGGTGCTGGTGATTACTGAGATTACAGCCTGCGATGGCTGCATTCATCTTGAAGAGCAGGGGAAGGGGGGTTGTAGATTCCTGCCCCGAGATGGCAGGTAAGAAATGGGAAGGCCGTCGCTCCTAGAACTCGTGACGCCCGGGCCAGTCGGTCCTCACCTTCCTACGCCACTGCTTCTGTGTAATTTTCGAAATTATGCAGATTAATACACCCACTCAAATCCAATCTACCCAACTCCAATCCATGTCAATCCACCCGGACACCAGGGGGATGACTGCCCGGGAACCATGGAGCCCGTCCTGGGTACTTTGCCACGCCTTGGGCCGGAGGAGGGAGCCCCGGACGCCTAGGGAGGTGTTGCCCGGGGATAGCCCATATGGTCCCCGCCCAAGAACCGCCAGCCCGGGAGGGGTGTCTCGGCATACCATGCCCCTAGTAATCCACACCAACCCACCCAACCCAATCCACCCCACTCAATCCAATCCACCCCAGACCAATCGAGTCCACCCCACTTACCCCAATCCACTCAAATTGACCACACCATTCCACCCAACCCACCCCACTTCATTCTGCCCCACTCCAATCCAAAACAATCTCCCACATTCCAATCTGCCCTATTTCAAT
Organism: Triturus cristatus; assembly: GCF_964204655.1. Lineage (NCBI taxonomy): Eukaryota > Metazoa > Chordata > Amphibia > Caudata > Salamandridae > Triturus > Triturus cristatus. The sequence goes on along the minus strand of NC_140591.1, from coordinate 1,486,976,751 downwards.
CCAAATCATTCTGCCCTTCTACAATCCAAAACAGTCTTCCCTACTCCAATCCACCCCACTCCAACCTTTAGCAATCTACCCTACTCCAATCCCAAAAAAATCTCTCCTGCTCTAATCCAAAACAATCTGCACCACTCCAATCGGCCCCACTACAATACAAAACAATCTGCCCCACTCTAATCTGCTCCACTCAAATCCAAAACAATCTTCCACACTCCAATCCAAAACAATTTGCCCCACTCCAATAAAAAATAATCTGCCCCACTCTAATCTACCCACTCCGATCTGCCTCACTCCAGTCCAATCCACCTCACTCCATCACAATTCATCCCCTCCAATCCAATCCACCCCACACTAATCCAATCCAGTCCAATCTAATCTACCCCACTCCAATACAATCCACCTCACCCCACTCCAATCGGCCTCATTCCAATCTACCCAAATCCAACCAGCACCACTTCAAATCCAGGTCAATCTGCACCACTCCAACTCAAAGTAATCTGCCCCACTCCAATCCAAACCAATCTGTTGCACTCCAACGTGCACCACTCCATTCTAAAACAATCTGCCCCACTTCAATCCAAACCAATCTGCCCACACAAATCCAAAACCATCTCCCCCACTCCAATCTGTCCCACTCGCTTTCAAAATAATCCACCTCACTCCAATCCAAAACTATCTGCCACACTCCAATCCAAAACAAACTGCCCCACTCTAATACAAAACAATCTGCCCCACTAAAATCCAAAACAATCTGCCCCACTACAATCCAAAACAATCTGCCACACTTCAATCCAGCAATCTATAACAATCTGCCCTACAGCAATCTACCTCACTCCAATCTGAAACAATCTGCTTTACTTAAATCCGAAACAATCTTCCCCACTCCAATCCAAAACAATCTGTCCCACTCCACTCCAATCTGCCCCACTCCAATCCCGAAAAATGTGCTCCACTCCAATCTGCCCCACTCCAATCCAAAACATTCTGCCCCACTCCAATGGCACCACTCCATTCTAAAACAATCTGTCTGACTCTAATCCAAAGCAATCTGCCCAACTTTAATCCAAAACAATCTGCCCAACTCCAATCTACCCAACTCCAGTAAAAAACAATCCGCCCCACTCCAATCCAAAACAACCAGCCCCACTCCAATCTGTCCACTCTAATACAAAATAATCAACTCTACCCTAATCTTCCCCTCTGCAGTCCATAACAATCTGCCCCACTACAATCCAAAACAATCTGCCACACTCTAATCTGCTCCATTCCAATCCCAAACTTTCTGCCTCACTCCAATCCAAAACAATCCACCCTACTCCAATTCATCCTACTCCAAGCCAGAACAATTTACCCTGCTCCAATCTAAAGCAATCTGTCCTGCTCCAATCCAAAACAATCTGCACCACTCCAATCTGCCCCACTCCAATCTGTCCCACACCAATCCAAAACAATCTGCCACACCCCAATCCAAACCAATCCACCCCACTCCAATCTAAAGCAATCTGCCTCTCTCCACTCTAAAACAATCTGTCCACTCCAGTTCAAAACAATGTGCCCTACTCCAATCCAAAACAATCTGTTCCACTCTAATCTGCCCCACTCCAGTCCAAAACAATCTGCCACATTCCAATCCAAAACAATCTGCCCCACTCCAATCTGCACCACTCCAATCCAAAACAATCAGCCGCACTCCTATACAAAGCAAACTGCCTAACTTCAAACAAAAAAAATCTGCCCAACTCCAGTCCAAAACAATTTGCCCCACTCCAGTCCAAGAAACCTGCCTCACTCCAATCTGTCAAATCCAAATCAAACTAATCTGTCCCACCCCAATCTGCCCCACTCCAGTTCATAACAATCTGCCCCACTCCAATCCAAAACAATCTCCCACACTCCAATCTGCCCCACTCCAATCCAAAGCATTCTGCCCTACTCCAATCCAAAACAATCTGCCCTTCTCCAATTCACCCCACTCCAATCTATAACAATCTACCCTACTCCAATCCCAAAAAATCTGTCCTGCTCTAATCCAAAATAATCTGCTCCACTCCAATCTACACCACTCCAATCCAAAACAATCTTCCACAACCCCCACTCAAAAACAATCGACCCTACTCCAATACACACCCCAGTCCCTCCCAACCCACTCTAGTCCAATACAACCCACTGCTGTCCAATTCACCCCATTTTAGTCCAGTCCACTCAAATCCACTCCACTCAAATTTATTCCACTATGCTCCAGTCCAATCAACCCCACTCCAATCCACCCCACTAAAATCCACCGCACTCCAATCCACCACACCGCACCCCAATCCAACCCACTGCACCCCAGACCAACCTGTCCATCCCATCCCACCCCACTCCCTTCCAATCCAGTCAACCCATCCCCAATCCACCCCACACCAATTCACCACACTTAATCTACCACACTCATTCCACCCAAATTCACCCAAATCCACCCACTCCAATCAACCCCACTCTGCTCCAATCACCACACTCTACCCCAATTCAATCCACCCCACCCCAATCTAATCCACCCCATCTCAGTTCAGCCCACTCCTCTCCAGACCAATCAAATCCACCCCACTCCAGAGCAATTCAATTACACCCCACTCCAGTCCAATACAATCAACTCCCCTCCAGTCCAAATCAATCCACCCTATTCCACTCCAATCCTCTTCACTACAATGCAATCCACTCCAGTTGAATCCTCCCTACTCCAGTCCAATCAACCACAATCCACCCCACTCAAATCCAGTCCAGTCCACTCCAATCTAATCCACCCCACCTATTCCACCCAATTCAATCCAATTCACCCCACTTCAATCCACCTCACTGCGATGCAATCTGCACCATTCCATTCCACCCCACCTCACCCCAATCCAACCCACCCCAATTCAATCCACCCACTCTACCCCAATCCATCCTGCTCCACTACACTCCAATCCACCCACTCCACTCCAATCCACACCATTTCAATCAACCCACTCCAATCCAATCCAGTCAAACCCTCTCCAATGCACCCCACTCCAATGCACCCCACTCCAATCCACCACATTCAATCCAACCCAATCCACCCTAATCTGCCCCACTTCAATCCACCCCACTCTATTCCAATTCACCACACTCTACCCCAATCCAGTTCACCCCACCCCAGTTCAGTCCACTCCAGTTCAGCCCACACCACCACAATCAAACCAGCCCTCCTCACTCCAATCCACCCACTCCATACCAATCCAATCCACCCTACCCCAGACCAATCTGACCCACCCCACCCCAGACCAATCCAATCCACCCCACTCCTGTCCAATCTAATCCACCCCATTTCACTTGACCCCACTACAATTCACCCCACTCCAAACCACCGCACTCCAATCCAATATACCCCAATCCACACCACCACACCCTAGTCCAATCACTTCAATCCAATGCACCCACCTCAATCCAATCTAATCCACACCACTCCAATCCACATCACCCCATTTCAATTCACCCCACTCCAATCCACCCCACTCAACTCAATTCCCCTCACTCTACAGCAATCCAATCCACCCCACTCTACTCCAAAACAATCCACCCATCTACCACAATCCACTCCAACCCACTCCACCCTATTCCACTGCATGCCACTCCCTTTACACCACTGCACTCTAACACACTCTCTGCTACTGAACCATTGAACTCTGCTCCACTCTACTCATCTACGACAGTCTACTCCAGTGGTTAATTTGTAAAACAAACAAGTGCTGGGGCTCTCCTCAGGTGACAGCTTGCACTAGCCCATTTCTCCTGTTAGCACAGCCTAAAACAGAACGAACTACTAACCATGAAAGTGGTGAGGGAGAGGATGTGGCAAAATGGCCAGAGCTGTTGAATTCAGAGCTGGGGAACCAAGTTTGAGTCTCAGTGTTGGCTCAACATCCTGTGATTCTGGGCAAATCACGTAATCTCCTCATGCCAACCATAAATGAATGTGAATGTGTCCTTAAGTGGTGCTCATGAAAAGTGCCAGTGTTGATGATTAAGTGTCAGTGCTGAGCACCGGAAACCACCGGCTCAAATAAAGCACTGGTGTACTCCCCCCTACTCCACTCTACAACTCTGTACTCCAACAAATCTACTCTAGGACACTCTACTACCCCACTCCACTCTATTGTCCCCCACCCCACTCCACTCTGCAACACTCCACACTACTAACTTTTAGACATGCTGATCAGCAGCCACACTGGTGAAGTCTGGTTTGTCGACTTGCTGCTCCCCAACAACCTTGATGCAGCACCGATGCAAGAAAAGGTACAACAGCTCAGGAGGGTCAGCTCTATCTCCTCACCAATTCTGGAAACTCAGGACCTACCAGACCCGCAGGGTACCAATACCCGAGGTACCAGACTCCCAATGGTAAACACCAAGTAAAGAGTCCACACCAGAAATAAGCACCCATCGAGGGATGTTAAGACAGTTGAGACCACTTTTGAGTGCTCCTGACCGCAGGACCTCAAGATGCAAGACGCCCAGCTGACCTGTTCACTCTGCATCCGGCGCCACCGGCCGGCCCCGACTAACCAGCTAAGCTCCCATGGTCCTCAAGCCCTTGTGACCTCCTCCCTCAAATGAGCCCCCTCAGACTTACCTGTAAGTCCACCTGTGCAGTGGATTTTCAAGTGGCCCCTTCATCTTTGTGCACTTCACTACACCATACCATCTACAGACAAATGGGCTTGTTGAAAGATTTAACAAGACCCTAAAAGGCATGATTGGTGGATACCCTGAAAAACACAGAAGGAGATGGGATGTTTTACTACCTTGCCAGTTTTTTGCTAAAAGAGAGGTGCCACAAAAGGGAGTTGGGTTTTACCCCTTTGAACTTTTGTTTGGACACCCTGTAAGAGGACCCCTCTGTCTTGTCAATGAAGGATGGGAGAGATCCCTCCAGAAACCAAAGCAAGACATTATGGATTATGTACTTAGCCTTCGTTCAAGAATGACTGAGCACATTAAAAAAGCAAACAAACACCATGAGGCCAGCCAAGAGCTCCAGAAGCTCTGAACTGATCAAAGGTCTGCCATGGTGGTGTTCCAACCAGGGCAGAACAAACTAGTTTTGGAGCCTGTGGCACCTAAGGCCCTCCAGAACAAATGGACTAGCCTATCCTTGAGAGAAAAGGGGAGGTCACCTATTTAGTTGACCTTGGCACATGTAGAAACCGCAAGAGGGTGATATGTGTAAATTGCTTTAAACCCTACAATGACAGGGCTGATGTGACCATGCTTATAGCTACAGATGAGGAACAGGAGGCAGGAAGGGAGACACTCCCTGATCTCCTTTCCCACAACCATAAAGATAGGTCAGTTGATGGAGTGGTCTTTTCAGACTGCCCAACAGCAGACTGATTGCAGGCAAGCCATAAATCATTTGCTGAGGTATTTTCCTTGACCTCTGGTCAGACTAACTGGTGTACGTACACATGATGTGGACACTGATGACAACCTAACTGTCCAAACCAAAATAGACAGGCAGTCTGATCATGTCAAGGAAGCATCAAAGCCGAGGTAAGCAAGATGCTGGAGTTGGATATCATTGAACCCTCACAGAGCCCCTGGGCCAGCCCAGGTGTGTTAGTCCCCAAGTCTCACACCTAGGGTGGAAAGAACGACATTTGATTTTGCGTGGGATATAGGGCCTCAATGCAGTCACAAAGATACATGCACATCCTATTCCATGAGCTGATTGACAGGTTGGGGACAGCCACATATCTGAGTACCTTTGACCTCACATGAGGGTACTGGCAATCAGGTCTGACCCCTGGAGCAAAAGTAAAATCTGTATTTTCCACTCCAGATGAGCACTTCCAACTTACTGTGATGCCTTTGGTTTGAAGTAAGCCCCTGCTACCTTTCAGAGGCTGGTGAATTACGTCCTTGCTGGATTGGAATCCAATAGTGTAGCTTATCCTGATGCTATTGCTGTCTTTAGCCCCACCTGGCACGATCATCTGATCCACCTCCAAAGAGTGCTGAAGGCTTTGCAGAGTGCATACATCACTAACAAGGAAAGCAAGTCCCAGATAGGGCAGGGCAAGCTTGTCATAATTGGGACAACCTCTGGGCAGAGGCCAAGTCAGCAACCACAGCCCAAAATCCAGACCATTCTGGATTGGGAAGCTCCAGCCACCCAGACCCTAGTCAGGGCATTCCTTGGCTTAACTGGGTACTGCAAGAGGTTTGTGCAGGGATATGGTTCCATTGTGTCCCCCCTCACAGAAATGACCTCCAAGAAGATGCACAAAAGATTAAACTGGACAGTAAGCTGTCAAAAGGCTTTTGACACCTTGAAAGAAGCAATGCCCTCGCACACACCCCTTAAATTTGTAGCAGCCCCTCCTTCTCTTACATTGCTGACAAGACCTGAAATGACCTTCCCCTCCAGCTCTGAACAGTCTCCTTACTGGCTGACTTCAGAAAGAGACTCAAGACCTGGCTCTTCAACTGAAAACAAGCACCCAGATACCCCTAGGGGTGACAGTGCTGCGGTTTACAAATGCTGTTTGATTGAATGATTGAATAAGTGATAACACTGGGTTGGGAGAAGATTGGAATTTGCTGTTTACACTCAAATTAATTATAATTTAAATTCTCTTTAATGGGAAATTGTTGTTTTATTGTCCTAATCATTTGTGCCTCCTGCAAGTGTCCTGGGTCACATGATTGAATGACTGAATTGCTCTGCTGTTTGGGTTTGTGTATTCATCACAGACAGTACGACAAACAGGACTGGGTGTAGACAGGATGGGCCTGCCAGGATGGCTGGGGACAGACCTGTGCCCTGCCCCACGTACACTTCAAATGGCTTGCCTCCAGCCCACACTAAAAACTCTGACACCAGCCTTTGGCATCTACGACTTCTTCGAGCCTTGAAAGGGGAAGGGAAGAACTTTCTAGAACCCAATTTGAGGGTAATATAGAGAATCTCACAACTTCAATGGGTGGCACCAGGTATAAATATTGGACCTCCTGAGCCATTCTTCAGTACTCTCCTGGACCTGTGAACTACAGAAGAAGGAATGGCTTCTTTCTCAGAGGACTACTGTTGGACCTATGTCCTAGGGGTAGCTTGGCTCAGGTTAACAGGCTTACATCTCCACTTGGCCTCTCATGCTTGCATCCTACCCAGCTCGCAATCTAGCGCAGCACCACTCAAAAAGGACACTACACTGATTAAGTGTAAGGCTTAATAAAAGACTTTATCTCTTTTCTTTCTTATTACACTCAGGTATTCAATTTCACATTACAACCGGTAACATTTCATTACATTTCCAGATGAACATTCCCCTATGTCTTGAGGCATAACTGGACATTACAGTTCAAGATAAACTTTTCATCAAACGTTTTAAAATTAACACACTGTTACATTTCAGAATAGCATTTCCGGGTATTACCGAGACAACCTCAGGCCGGGAATATTACTTCTAGTTTGGCACCTTCCCAACCCTCTACGTGGGTTCCCCAGGGCACCTGGTTACTGGAGGGACGACTAACCCCTGGTAGACTGGGCCCTGTACCTCACTCCCCGAGTCCCCAATCCAGGGTAGCCCTTAGTCAAATGAGGGGTTGCCTGTACTGGCTGCCCCGGATATCAAGTTTCTGGGCCCTCAGTTTATCATTTCCCTCAGTTCCTGACTATACACATTATCGGTACCTTGGAAATGCTGTTGGCAATCAATAGGCTACTCCCACCTAGGTAACGGTCAGAGAGGTTGTCCACTGAATCTACTCCGCCCCCGTTACACTATTTATCTCAGCGCTTTCTAATACCGGCTCCCCAAGGACCATCTCCCACAGCAACGTGAGTCTCCCCTACTACTTCTCTGTGGTCACGTGTAAGGTGGCGCTATGCTGCCAGTAAATTCAACACGCTCCGAAGGCCTCTCCTTTTACCAGCTGTCCAAGAACTTTCCACCCCCCCCAGTTCTTCTCCCCTCCTCCTGCGCAGCGACACCCTGCTTACTGTCCAACTGTTGTCCTCCTCCTGGCGCTCGCAACGTTGCGTGACGGGCTTCTACACCCTTGACACGGAGCCGGAAAGGGGGGGGGGTATCACGGGGAAATCCTCTCACCAGTCACAGAATCGATAAGTCACTCCTTCGGGGCCGCCTCCCACCGGCACTTCCCTTCGCTGACGGAGGGGCACTTTCCCCGCCCCCAGAGGCAGAACCTCTTCCTCACCAGTCACCTGACTGGAAGTCTACGTCGTCGGCTGTCCCACTGCTCCCGCTGCACCACTTCAAAACAGCACGTCTTGCGTGTGCGCAGCCTCCGCTCTCGCACCACAACCAGGGGGGGCGGCGCTCTGGTCCCCTCTCAGGTGACTCGGGCAGCGGCATCACTGCCGCTCGGCTGGTACTTCCTGACTGGGGATTTCTCGGCTGTCAGTCGCGTCGCTCTCTCATGCCCCCAACATCTCCGGCGCCGTCCCTGCTCCTCAGGCCACTCGACCACAGCGGATCACCGCCGAGGATCACAAGGTAGCCTCTCAATCTGGCACAAGGGTGGCGGCCCGGGTTCGAAGGCAGAGCTCTTGGAGGGAGGGGGGGTTGACGTAAGAGGGGAGGTTCTGTCCTCATCTGAGGCCAGTAGAAATGAGGGACAAGTCGAGCAAAGGTCTTGTCTTGTCCCAAGTGTCCTGCCAAAGGTATTTCGTGAGCCAATCCCAGTAGGAAGGCTCGGTAACGCTGGGGAACCACCAAGGCATGGGATGAACCATGCACCGAAGCCTTGGGTTCGCTATAAAGGAGTCCATCTTCCCAGTATATGTGGAAGTTCCCCGAATCGTTACCCGCTGCCTGGGCTTCGGCCTGCCGCCGTAAACCCTCAAGGGTAGGGCACTCCTTTTGGGCCCGACAAAACTCCTCCCTAGTAGGTCCTCCCTCCACCTGCCAGTCTGCAGGGGTAGGTAAGCCCTCCAGGGAAGTTACATCCCCCTCTGTAGACTCCGGGACCATTCCAGTCGCCCCATCCGCCTTCAGAGGTTCCGATGCCGGGGCAGGCTTCCCCCGTCCCCGTTTACCCTTTCCAGCAGCTGGTTGGGCCTTTGTCCCAGGCTCCAACCTCTGTGAATCCCCTCTCCGGGCAGTCACGGAACGGGTGTTGGCACACGTCCACTCAGGGGTCCCCAACATTTCCATGTGGGCCCTGAACTCGACCTCCTTCCACGCCGAGTGTTCAAGGTCATTTCCCAACAGGCAGTCGACCGGCATGGCAGGGCTTATCGCAACTCGTAGAGGACCCGCAACCCCTCCCCACTCAAAGGGAATCTGGGCCACCGGATAGTGACCCTCTCGGTTGTCAGCCATCACAACCGGGTGGACTACATTGGGAACCACCTGCTCTGGGGACACCAGCTGACTCCTTACCATAGTCATGCTGGCTCCTGTGTCCCTCAGAGCCTCCACCCTCTGGGCATTGATGGTGACCCATTGCCTGTACTTAGTAGTATTCGAGGGCACCTGGGTCTTAGGAACCATCTCACAATCCCCTAAGGACACTAAGGTTAGCCCTGCCCGCTCACCTCCCTTATCTAGGGGCAACTCCTCCCCGAGCACTACACTCACCACCCCAGGGGTCTTTCCTCCACTGGGAGGGTGTGGTCTCTTGGGACACTTGACATCCCCTTAATAGTGCCCAATCTCGCCACACTCATAACAGCGGACAACCCTAGGCTGCTGACCACGGTCAGGATAAGGGGGTTTGTGGGGGCCAACCTTAGGAGGGAATCCTACTCCCCTCCCTTGTGAACTCTTTTGGGGGCCTTTAGAGAACTCATTCTTTTTGTCTCCCCCCTCTTTCTTCTGGGTGGCGCCCTGTCCAGCCCCTTGGAAATTCCCTCCAGTCCCTTTTGAGGATACCCGGGTACTCGCCCAGATATCCGCCTCCTCTGCAAGCTTCCTAGGATTAGTTAGCTTGCTATCCACCAGGTGCTGACGCAGCTCCGGAAAACCTTTCTCGAGGAGGTGCTCCTTTAAAATTAAATTATACAGTCCCTCATAGTCCTTGATCTCACTGCCCTGCACCCAGCCCTCTAAGGCCTTCTTGGCATAGTCCAAGAAGTCTACCCAATTCTGGGTGGCCAACTTTTGACTGCCCCGAAACCTCTGCCTGAATTTTTCAGGGGTCAACCCTAATTTCCTCACTAAGGCGAACTTCATGATGGGGTAAGTGGTCTGATCTTGCTGTTCTAATGCTAACAAGGCATCCCTCCCCACCGGAGGCATATACCTATATAGGCCACCACCCCACTGAGCTTCGGGGACCCCATGGGCTCTTAGGGAGACCTCATAGGCAGCCAGCCATTTAACGACACCATAGCTGGCGACTACATCTTTGGGCAGGTAAGGCCTGGACTCTCTAGGGACCTCTCTAGGTATGCTGCCACCAACGGGACCGCTGGGGGTTCCAAACTGTAGGGCTTTGAGTTCCAACTCCTTTAAATGGAGCTCATGGAGGAACCTCCTCTCCTCCCTCTCTTTCTCCAAACGGGCCAGTTCCATTTTAAACTGCCTCTCCTCTCTCCTGTCAGCTAAGTCAGCTGATGACAGGCTTCCCCCCGAGGCGCTACTACCTGCCCTTGAGGGGGCACTAGGTCCTACATCCATGCGTCCACTCTCAGGGGGGAAAATTAACTCTGGTTCCTCTGTGGTGTCCAGTTCTGGTCCCTCCTCCCGTTTCCCGCTAGGGTGGGCCATGACCCAGGCTGTCAAGCTCGTTTGGAGTTCTTTTTTCTTTGCCCCTTGCTTGAAGAACACCTCCCTCTCCTGGCAGAATTCTTTTAGTTGAGTTACTGTATATTCCTCCAGCCTACCCAACTCAAACTCCATCCTACCAGGTGGGACCCAATCCCGCAGAACAGGAGCTTACAAAAGGATAATTTTCCTTCAGGAGGGAATACACCACTAGACAGAATAATAAAAAAAAAAAGAAATTCCAATTTAGGGAGACAATCTGGAGAAAACTCCAGTAAAAACAATCAAGGGTAGGTTGTGGTACGCGCCAAACTGCTACTGAGCGGATGCAAGCACTGAATAAGGATCCCACCGCTGAGCACCAATTTGTTGGACCTATGTCCTAGGGGTAGCTTGGCTCAGGTTAACAGGCTTACATCTCCACTTGGCCTCTCATGCTTGCATCCTACCCAGCTCGCAATTTAGCGCAGCACCACTCAAAAAGGACACTACACTGATTAAGTGTAAGGCTTAATAAAAGACTTTATCTCTTTTCTTTCTTATTACACTCAGGTATTCAATTTCACATTACAACCGGTAACATTTCATTACATTTCCAGATGAACATTCCCCTATGTCTTGAGGCATAACTGGACATTACAGTTCAAGATAAACTTTTCATCAAACGTTTTAAAATTAACACACTGTTACATTTCAGAATAGCATTTCCGGGTATTACCGAGACAACCTCAGGCCGGGAATATTACTTCTAGTTTGGCACCTTCCCAACCCTCTACGTGGGATCCCCAGGGCACCTGGTTACTGGAGGGACGACTAACCCCTGGTAGACTGGGCCCTGTACCTCACTCCCCGAGTCCCCAATCCAGGGTAGCCCTTAGTCAAATGAGGGGTTGCCTGTACTGGCTTCCCCGGATATCAAGTTTCTGGGCCCTCAGTTTATCATTCCCCTCAGTTCCTGAATATACACATTATCGGTACCTTGGAAATGCTGTTGGCAATCAATAGGCTACTCCCACCTAGGTAACGGTCAGAGAGGTTGTCCACTGAATCTACTCCGCCCCCGTTACGCTATTTATCTCAGCGCTTTCTAATACCGGCTCCCCAAGGACCATCTCCCACAGCAACGTGAGTCTCCCCTACTACTTCTCTGTGGTCCCGTGTAAGGTGGCGCTATGCTGCCAGTAAATTCAACACGCTCCGAAGGCCTCTCCTTTTACCAGCTGTCCAAGAACTTCCCACCCCCCCCCCCCAGTTCTTCTCCCCTCCTCCTGCGCAGCGACACCCTGCTTACTGTCCAACTGTTGTCCTCCTCCTGGCGCTCGATACATTGCGTGACAGGCTTCTACACCCTTGACACGGAGCCGGAAGGGGGGGGTATCACGGGGAAATCCTCTCACCAGTCACAGAACCGATAAGTCACTCCTTCGGGGCCGCCTCCCACCGGCACTTCCCTTCGCTGATGGAGGGGCACTTTCCCCGCCCCCGGAGGCAGAACCTCTTCCTCACCAGTCACCTGACTGGAAGTCTACGTCGTCGGGCGTCCCACTGCTCCCGCTGCACCACTTCAAAACAGCACGTCTTGCGTGTGCGCAGCCTCCGCTCTCGCACCACAACCAGGGGGGGCGGCACTCTGGTCCCCTCTCAGGTGACTCGGGCAGCGACTTCACTGCCGCTCGGCTGGTACTTCCTGACTGGGGATTTCTCGGCTGTCAGTCGCGTCGCTCTCTCATGCCCTCAACATCTCCGGCGCCGTCCCTGCTCCTCAGGCCACTCGACCACAGCGGATCACCGCCGAGGATCACAAGGTAGCCTCTCAATCTGGCACAAGGGTGGCGGCCCGGGTTCGAAGGCAGAGCTCTTGGAGGGAGGGGGGGTTGACGTAAGAGGGGAGGTTCTGTCCTCTCTCGACACCGTGGCTGAGGCTGACGGAACTCTCAAGGCCTGGGCACTCGCATCTCTCCCCTAGGTCCGAGAAGGTGGTAATCCCAGGCAACAACAGAGTTAGAAGTGGGAGGCCCCGGCAATTGCCCTCTCCCAGAACGAAGAGATCAGGGATTCGCTCCTCCTCGAGTCCTCCACAGATGCTAGGATCTCAGAAATCACTGGCAGCACCCAGGGACCGGTCAACAGGTTGGGGGTGTTGTCACTGGCAAGGGAAACACCGCAGGCCCAGAGACCTGTCACTCCCTGACCAGCGCAGCCACCTCCCCACTTAGGGGCCTTACTCCTGGCTAACCGGCTGCTCAGCTCTACTCTAAAATGGCCGCCCTCCTGTCACCTCTATTTATCACCTTGGGCCTGACTTGCCAGAGGGGCCCAGAAGGTTCCGGAACCTCTCATGGCAGTCATGGTCCAGGTGCTGAGGTGACAGTTGGTGCCACCATTTTGTGAATCTCACCTCCCTTATCTAGTTTCGTCAGTGGAGCACCTTGCGCCTCCCCCCCAGGTAGTGAGGGTGAAGCGCCCAGAACCTCTACATCAGCACCCAAAAAGTTTGGTAGACAGAAAAAATGAGAAGGGGGAAAGGGACAAAAATAATAAAATGAGGAGGGAACTGCCAAAGGGCTGACAGGTCTAACAACTACCCTGCGCGTAATGCAGTGGAAGCAGGAAGGACCGGATGAATTTACGGCGTGCCTGTGAGACAGTAAGGTACGGACACGGCGAGTGATGAGAAGAGGTCCCCCTGATAGATTAAGGCTTTCAGTAGTAAAGGTGCTTAGAGGAAATTCGTATTGCCGAATGGGGGAAGAGTTTTTAACCCAAGGAAAGAAGGAGTTGTTGTTATTCTCTGTTAGTCTGGACAAGACTACAGATAGTGTGTACCCTTGTCCTGAGGAAGCCGAAAGAAATCGGGGGCTGAAACGCGACCGCGTCGACAGACAGATAAAGGAGGTATCCAACCATTTTTTGAATGAGATATTAGTTACTTTGCGCACACAAGTGAATGAGAAAGAGGAGTGATACCTCTGGCGCTAAGAGGACTACCTCTGAATGTAACACTTAGATGTAGAAGTGTACATGCCAATGAAATAGTTAGGGGAATGTGTATGTTGTGTATATTATATATATCGTATATCTGTATTTTGTTGTAATTTATGTTCGATTAGTTTATTCTTGTCTTGTGTTTAATTTAATGTGAATATACATGTTTTTTGAGTCTCGCTGATTGATATATGTACCTGGCAAATAATGTTTGAGTAATTGTCTCAACAAAAATATTAAACTGCCAAGGTAATTTCTGGTTCCTTGTGCGAAAATAAATGAGAGATTAATCCCTCTATACCGTTTGTCTTATATAATATAGATACCCTGCTGTTTGAGGCCTGCCTTGCTATCCAGAGGAGAGAACTGCCTTGCTGCTTGAGGCCTTCTCTGCTCTCTGAGAAGGAAGACTTGACCTGCTCCCTTCATCCCAAGCTAACCTGAGTGACTCCCAGGGTCAATTGGCTGACCTCCTCTCTGAGCTACAGGGACACAACACGGTCCAGAGGCCTACATGCAGCTGCCTAGCTGGCCTGCTGCAACTGGACTTGACTGCCCCTGCAACTGGACCTGCCTGGACTCTGATGGTCTCTGCTAGAGTGAGTCCCTGGTCCCCCAAGAGGTACATCCTCAGGTCCTGGACCCTTGGCTGACATCACAGTGCACTCCTCTGGAAGAAAAGGAGAAATTCTTAGTTTTGAGCGCTTTACGACCAAGAACGGGCCGATGACTGCCAATGCGGATCCCAGGTGACCCCAACTCTTTGCGCTACAGTGACAGCCAGCGATGACGGCATCAGGAGATCTGTAGTTCACACTACAGCAATGACAGTGAGCAGTGACTGCCAACTCAAAGCTCCAGCAACGACAGTATGCGACTCCTAGCCATTTCTTCTCGCTACAGCGGCAAACTTCCACGACACCCAGCCTTCTCCCTCCCTGAAGCTCTCCCTGCTCCACACAGCCCTCTCCATAGTTAACTGAAGTCTTCACGTCAGACTTTGGGGAGGACATTTTTTCTGCAATACTAGCCTGCTCCCTGTGTCTGGCCCATGCTCCAGCGAGGTCAGCCTGAACTTGTGAGTTTTCCCTGGTATAGCATAACTAGATGACTGTGACTGGTGCTTTGTGCGTTTAGTTGCTGTTTTAGCCTAAAACTTTGAAATTGCATATGTCCAGCTCTACTGATTGGATTTTTTTCCATTTGGTCTCATTTTATTCATTACAATTAACTCTATTGTCCTAAAATGGGTTTGGGATGTGAGTTTTCCCTTTAGTGCTGTTTGTGTGCTTCATAAATGCTTTACACTTTGCCTTCAAGTTAAGCCTGACTGCTTTCTGCCAAGCTACCTTAGGGTTAAGAACAGTTTATTTTAGTGAATTTTGTGGTTCACTCTGACAAGGATTGTGGTTATTGTTTCTTACAGTAAGTAAAGTACATGTGGTTGTAATCTTATGGTTTCAATTAAATTTACCTTGGTGAATAAGGTTCAATGTGTTTATTTGTCAACCATGTTTCCACAGATAGCCTTGCTTCCTCAAGCAAGCACTAAATACATAAAATAATAGGCAGAGTGGTAATGAAATGTTAATTAGTTTGCTCTTTCTATTTGCAAAAATTAACAAACATTGGCAAAGCCAATATGTTTTTACAATTGGACAATGGGCAAACACCTGATCTACACGCCACACAAATGCCAAACATGTTACTTAGACCAATGCTTGTTATAAAATGTTGTTGGCCAAAATACTATGGCTTCGGAAAGCTGTATGTAACAAGTTTGATACCATCAGGAGGAGAACAAGTGTTCTACACAGATTTCGGCAGCCAGTTACTCAGCTCACTAAGCTAACAGCATGCTATTGAAAAGACAGTTATTGGGGATTTGTTCTGAAAACCAAAAGTCTACTATGTTGGGCCAAAATAACAAGTTTCTTCCCCTCTGTGCAACAGACACAGGTAGGTAGTGAACTCCTTGCATGTATGTGGAAATCCTATCATTTGGTAGGTGACCATTGGACAGCACAGTGGATGTAATTACCTATGCAGACCTGGTAGGCTGGCGAGCCAACACTACGATCTACAGGATCCTGATAGTTTTGTACTAGCCTACTTCCAACTATAATGTAAGAATGATGACAGTATTAGGCTTGATGTCTTTGGTGTTTGCGCCATTCTTAGCTAATGTATCTGTAGTCTATTCTTTGCTTAAGAAGCTTTTCTTGTTTCTGAAAAATACAAAACCAATTGCCTAATGCAATGGGAATTGTTTCCCAATGCATGGGTATGTTGAGATGGGAACTTTCCTTGCAAGGCGCAGAGAGATTTTGTGCACCACCTCCACACTGACCTAGCGTGTACAAAAATCTATGTTTGCCTTTTTCATGAGACTGGCAATAACCTGTACTAGGTTTAGAGAGGTACACCAAGTGACCCCCTCAGTGGTGATAGATGATTAGTGTACCTAGTGTCATGCGTATAACACAGTTGTGGCAGCATACTGTGTTTTGTACTGATCTTAGCATGACAAGTCCCTTTTACCTGTATCACAGGAGAGAGAGTGTACAGGCCCATCATGTAAATTTTCTCAAGATCCAAAGTGCATTATGAATGTGAGTACTGTGCAAGAAGCGTGTTGCATACTGCATGAGTGTAACAATAGTGACACAGTCTTGTCATTTTCAATCCGCACAAGATGGAGGTGACATTGATGGAGGTGATGTGGCTTTGCCATACAATTGAATGTATTGCTGACATTCCTGATACTCAAGGAATGGAATGCAGATGCTAAAGTGAGAAAAGAGGAGAAAAGATTCACCTTAGGAATTTGATTAGGTCCTTTCATTATAGTGGGCTGCTGATTACTCTTCCAGAAACTATTTAGTTGGTGATCAGGGTGAAGGGTGGGGCGGCAGTTCCTGTCGCCAGGACATGAAGGGCCCTTTGGGAGAGGAGCAATTATTTGGATCTCTTACTGATCACTGTCAGCTGTTGATGTCTATAGTCAGGCACAGACTGCTCACCCCTCCTTGTGCCTGTTTTTGGGGTACCTCAGCCTGGATACAACCCTGCTGTGAAGAGCATCACTCAGGAAAAAGGTTGAGCATGAGCCTGAGAAGGATACATTAAAAAACAACTGACCCAAGACAGTTCTGAAAGTCCAGAGATTAAGATTTGCTGACTCACTGTTGTCTAATTTCAGTTTCTCTCTGATCAAGATGGGGGGGGGGGGCTTCACAGAGTACCCAGAGGACTACTGCACAACCAAAGCTTGTGCCTGCCCGACAGAGACATCCCCTGGTATCTGATATGAGGAAGAACTGCTTCTCTTGTCCTGAAAACCTGACACGCCCTGCCGTAGTAAGAGGGATGTATGAGACAGGCCAACAGGCATAGCTGAATGCTAGTATGGACAGACCAAGTTGAACCTGATGCTGTGGACCATTAGCCAAAGATTCACAACTAGCATCATTGGTCCTCTAGCCCATTTCACCACTGCATTCATCGAGGGAACAGCAGTATTTCTGACCTTTGCCTGAGTGGCTCCCACCGTCATTCCCATCATCACATCCATCGTACTTGCCCCAATATGCCTGACCAGTCTGATTGATTAAGGAGGGATTCGCATACCCTCTTGCACCTGCTATGTGTCTGTGATTGTGGTTCACCAGGTCATGTCACAAATGAGCCATGCTCAAGTGGTGCCTGCTGCCGAAGAAAGAGAACTTTGCAACCCACGGTGCCCACCCAAGGATACACTGCTGACTACCGGAGTGGCTAGCCCTCCACTGGCCCAGAATTTGCTGTGCAGACTATGCCTGTTTGAAGATAAAGCTGCTGACTCAAGACATTCTGTGCTGAAACACCTATTGACTACCATAGGGCTGGATTCTTGGTTGCCCGATCAGTCTACTCAATGTGGTTTCCACCAAAAGTCAAGCTCTGAGGGGTTGCACTTGTCCTGGTTTTTTAGAGCTACAGTAGGATGGACCTCTTCTGGATAGTAGAGGCAATTGGCCCCTGCCTCCAAAGATGATGTTCAGTAGTCCCTGCATGCCTCATGGGCTCAAAATGGGGTCTGAGAGGAATAATTTGTGTTCTTTCCTGTTCAGGGCTATCAGGCTAAGAAGTATGCTGGAAGAACTGCATGAAATAGGTTGGGCTTTCCGATGGATATTGATCACCACCATCAAGGTAAACTTATGATGGCATCTTGTTTTGTATCCTTAAGTACTCCGGCTGTGCCTCTATCTCATCAACAACCTTTACAGTGACAGAGCTTCATATAGAAAAAAACCATAATATCCACCTGTCCATTAGCTTGGCTGTCATGACCATAACATTGCACGTAGCACACAAATTGCTTGAGCTGAAGTTAGAACAGTTTGGCATATTTACCATGCAGTTGCGTTACCCTTGCTCCACGCTATGGGGTGCAAGGGCAACCCAACTACTAAGTAAGATTTATCAAGCTATGCAAGGCCATCTTCCGTGGGCTTGCTTGGCTTGATAAATCTAGACTAATGCAATGCAAATCACTGCATTACATGACTCTGCCCCAGGGAAGCGTTCCATGGGTGGAGAGTGGGTGTTCTCATGCATTCACTGATGGATTTAGGTGCATTTCCAGATTTACACTTACTGGTAGCCCATGAAATATGTCAAAATGCTATGCCTCCACAGGTGAGGCGTATCGAGGAGAAATATCTTTATTTCTTCTTGCCTCAGATGTTTGCTTTTGTGCAGGAAGGTGATCGTTTCTGCAAAAAAACAATCCTGCTTGCAACATAGGCACCCTTGCACCATGGTGAAAGGGTGCCTATGTTGGCGCTAGGTAGCACATTGAGCACCAGTGCAGGAAAAACACAGGAATGCACTGTATAATGTTAAATACAGCACATATTGACCCTTTCCCTATCACATAGTGCAGCAAGGTGGCTTGCTTCGTTTGCGTGGTTATTTTGTAAATGTTCCCCTGTAACTCTACTATGTCAAGGTCACAGCAGTTTAAAGTAATAGCCAAAGTGCCTTTTATGTTTTCTTGATGTAAGAGTCCTTTATTGTTATGGCTGTTGATATGGTGACAGATCTTCATTAGCTGCTCAGTTTGTAACCTATGGATTCTTGGCGTTGATTATTATATACAAGGTTGGCTTGAGATGATTAGTGCCTCACAGGTGTTTTTCACTTGATGGATTAAAGTTTTCAGTTTTGTCCACTGCCAACAAGCATTAATAGTAAGCCTGGGGTAAGAGGAAGAGGAAAAAGGTGGTGGGCAAGCAAGAGGGGAACTGCCAGCTCTGAAGTTCTGACCATGACAAATTTAAGATCCGGGGCCTGATTCACAAAGGGAAACTTACACTTTTGTATAAGTTTACACTTTTTCAATATTCACAAACTAGGATTTAATAGTAACTTTATGGCTGCGGACACCAGTGACCCTCCAGCAGGTCCTTAATAGTTTCACTGACTTGATGTCTAGTTAGGATTTAAAGGTTATTCTAACAAAATCTTATATTATGTACAAAGAATCCCCAAAGTGTAAATATCACCCCATGTTCGTGAATGGGCCCGAGCTATCCGTTGACCCTTCTTTTGTGTATCCCGGGTGCAATTTGATGCGAAATGTTCATGGAACAGCTTGGTTCACTGGAGGAAACAATAATTTACGCTTTGGGAATGTCCAGGGTTTTTCAAGAAATTGGGGAAAAGTTTATAAGGGAATTGTTACTCATTTACAAAGCTAAATGTATCAACGTGGCCTTGTTCGGGGCTGGCACAAAGTTGTCATGCTAAGGTTACGCCTTTACAAATTATAGAAAATAGTTTTTGAAAGAAGTTGCTTGCAGTTCCCCAGTCGTCCTCCTTATATTAGCTACATCGGGAGTTGGGCCTAAGCTTCATTTAAGATCTGATCCAGATCTGTCACTTGTTGTTGTGGCATACGGTTTGGACACAAGACCAGGCGTTCCTATACAGACCCATAATTCAAGACTGCCTCTGACTTGACCATGCTTATAATATTCTCTGGTTGAGGAATGTCAAAGAGTTATGCAGCAGTGTGGGTAGACCAGATTTATTTCTTGATCCCCAGATGCTTCAAGGGATTAGGAGAGAGACCATTAAGGGTACAGGATTAAAAAAGCTTCATGCCAAGAGGCTGAGGTCTAATAAAAGTAAATCTGGGTCTATCACTTATCTAGAGATGGACTATCCCTCAGGCCTATAACATTATCTGGTCTGGGTTACAAGCAACTTTTATACATTCCTTTTGATGCGCTTCAGATTGATTTTGATTGGAGATTGAAATGAACAATTGGTCAGGTACTCCCTCCTGGTGTCCTTGTGATGGAAAGTCAACACAAAGCACATTGCACTTTACTCTGCTCAAATCCGAAATTGCAGGCCCACCCTGACGTTTTTACACAAGATCTGGGATTTATGGTGATCTGTTCAACTGTGGTAGAGTATATTAATTACCAATAGAAAATGGACTGGTGGAATATCCTATGGCATATCATGTTGCTATAAAGTGGGTTTTTGGCACCTTAGGGAAGCAGTCTGAATCAAATGTCTATTCATCTGAACACCTATGTGATTATTGATTTATATGGCGATGAGAATATGCAAGGTGATAAGTTCTCTTACGTTTGCGGCTTTTTCATAGTATGTCAATGTATGTGGCACATCATGGGACAGGATGGGTTGAGCATTGTACCATACAATGTTTTAACATTTTATCAGAGGCATTTTACATGTATGTCTTATCTTTTTTAACATGTTTTTCAGTTTTAACTTTTATAGCATTCCTGCTGGAAAACAAATAAAGATTTTTAGTTGAATTTGATACTATTAAATTGTAGTTTGTGCTTACCGATAAAGAGTAAACTTACACTAAAGTGTAAGTTTGCCTTTGTGAATCAGGTTCCCTTAGCAGAAAATGAGCTCCACTGGGATTGAAGAACAGATGTGTGATATATGGTATTATTTGTGTACTGCAAGAGAGCTATTTTAGCTCAACAGAATTGAGAAAGATGATAAGGTGGGGGAACTGCAGCAAGTGGCCTTGAATCTTGGATATAGCAATCTGGCGGATGGTCCACAGCTCTTTTAAAGTAGGAAGAGAACAGAATCTGAGCACATGGTTGAGCTGGTAGTGAGAGACAGACCATCCAATGAGATGGGACTGAGTCACGAGTGAAAGGCAAATTATGATGTGATGAGCAGAGGGGTGCATCACCCTGAGAACAAGAGTTCAAACTGTGTGAACATATACTTGCCAGGTTGAATGTGATGACTACACAGGGAAATTGTGTGAAGCACTCAAGTACAGGGAAAATGATCTAATGTGATGTTCATCTGAGGGAGATTAAGGGGCTGAGCCTGAGGAGACTGAGATTCATGTGAACGGACTTGACAGGACTGTTGCTTTGAAAGGTGATATAGCAGTTTACTAAGCTCCAAAATATATAGGAATATAAAGAGTGGAATGTCAGGTGAAACTCCAAATCCGGTAAATAAACACTAACCTTAAGAGCAGCAGTAAATCTTTAAATTCCTGGTGAGATATACATGGAGCTTGGAGTCTCATTACTTTATGGATGAAAAGGTTACATTGCTTGAAACAGAGCCGGAGAGAGAAACAGAGCTGGAGAGCAAATGTCAGCATAGACAAGATATAACATTACCGGAGGAACCTCAATGCGCATATTGTTGAAGCACTTGCTCGTTATACTATCTGATGAGGAGTATTAGTCTGAGTCTGTTAAGCAGAGAGTAGCAATATTTTGCAGCACTAGTGACTTCAAATCAGGCATCCTGTTGCAATATACTAATTTTTACAAAGAAGAAAATACACTGTTGTAGTAATACCTTGGTTAGTACCTGGAAAAGGGTTGCTAGAGAATTTCAGCCAGAAGACTCATATTCTCTGAATTCACTAAAAGAATGGGAGTTGAGACAGTGTATAGATTACTGAACAATTAATCGGATCACAATAAAGAAATCGTCAACTACTGCAACTTATACTTGAGATGCTAGTCAAACTGAAGGGAGCAGAGTGTTGAACAAAACATCTGAGGTGTGCTTTCCAACTGCTGCCGGAGAATAAAAGAGACTAATAGCTGACCCCATTTAAAAGTTACTTGGGCCTGATTGAAGGCAAAGTCATGTCCCTAGCTACCCACCAACAGTCCATAACTCAATATTAAAGTGTCCTGGAATTTCAATGAGTTTATTTTGAGCTACATTGATTATATTTTGATTTGTCCACTTATTTCCTCAAACATGTCTGATATGTTCAATCAATATTCACTAAATATGGAGAACCAACTTTATACTTGGCTCAGAAGTGCCACACTCAACATGTGTTATTCCTACCCTTTCTGATCTCTCCTCCAAGTTTGATCGTCAATGAATAGTAGTTAGAAGCCATCATCAGCTTGGCAGCTATAACCAAAGTGAAAGAACTAAGAGTTTTTACAGCCTCTTTAATGTTGGTCACCAATTCACTGCTGTTCCCCATGTTGTTGTCTCCATTTTTCAATTATTGACAAAGATCAAGATGGTATAACCAGATAATGCAGTTGAGGTTGAGGTCACAGTTTGTTGAGAATGCCATTTTATTGCATCCTGACCTATAACTATATAATAAATACATATAAATAGTACATATGTTTTTACTTAATTAAACAATACTAAAAATGTACCATTTTTAGGCCGAGCCTGAGCTAGCGCGCAAGCGCTGCTCTGTGAAGATCTGTGGTAGTTCAGTATGCAGAAAAGCTGAGCCCACTCCCCCACCCTTATTTTTCAGTGGCTCGTGTGTTTGTCCTTTGTAAAAGCTGTCTTCTGATTCATTATGAGGCTTGTTAGTCCTGCCTTAGTACAGCCATGTCGTCATTTGTATTCTCCCATGGCTACTGTCCCTATTACTTGGTTGTTACACGGTATGTGTACTTTTTCCTTTATTGAGCCAGGACAATGGCATTCAAACATAGCGTCATCTTTTTTTATTCATAGACAGCGCACGCGCCCTCTCGTGCTTTTCTTCCTCCTGGCTCTGTCTGACGTGCAGGGAGATCCTGATCTGCTGCTCCACACCATGTCATATTTTTGATACACTGTGGTGCCGATCACGATCCGGTAAAAAAATTGCCCGTACGACTCGTATCCGGTCTTTTTACCGTACGAATCGTACAAGTGCCGTACAAACTGGCAATCACGATTTGCATGGTAAAAAGCCCATACGTGTCGCATTGGGAATAATTCCCCATACGTCCTCGGGTCTGAAAATGTGTCCGACACGTCCCCGGACGATTTACCGTACAAACGTGAAAAGTGAAGTGCGACTGCGCAATTACGATCCATCCCGTGCGTCCGATGTCACAACCGTATGGAAAAAACACCGTCCGCACCGAACTCCCATTGCAACCATGGAGACATGTGCCCGCATACGCGCCGTACCCCCCCAGCCCCTGTGAGTACGCGCCGAACCCCCCGTTTATGTACGGTGCGTACCCCCCCGTGGATGTACGGTGCGTACCCCCCCGTGGATGTACGGTGCGTATCCCCAGCGCGTAGCGCTGGGGGTACGCACCGTACATCCACGGGGGGGTACGCACCGTACATCCACGGGGGTGTACGCACCGTACATCCACAGGGGGGTACGCACCGTACATACATGGGGGGTATGCACCGTACATCCACGGGGGGGGTACGCACCTTACATCCACGGGGGGTACGCACCGTACATACACAGGGGGTACGCACCGTACATCCACGGGGGGTTCCCACCATACATCCACGGGGGGGTACGCACCGTACATCCACGGGGGGGTACGCACCGTACATCCACGGGGGGTACGCACCGTACATCCACAGGGGGGTACGCACCGTACATACATGGGGGGTACGCACCGTACATCCACGGGGGGGTACGCACCTTACATCCACCTGGGGTACGCACCGTACATACACGGGGGGTACGCACCGTACATCCACGGGGGTGTACGCACCGTACATCCACAGGGGGGTACGCACCGTACATACATGGGGGGTATGCACCGTACATCCACGGGGGGGTACGCACCTTACATCCACGGGGGGTACGCACCGTACATACACGGGGGGTACGCACCGTACATCCACGGGGGGTTCCCACCATACATCCACGGGGGGGTACGCACCGTACATCCACGGGGGTACGCACCGTACATCCATGGGGGGGTACGCACCGTACATCCACAGGGGGTACGCACCTTACATCCACCTGGGGTACGCACCGTACATACACGGGGGGGTACGCACCGTACATCCACGGGGGTTCCCACCGTACATCCACGGGGGGGTACGCACCATACATCCACGGGGGGGTACGCACCGTACATCCACGGGGGGTACGCACCGTACATACATGGGGGTACGCACCGTACATCCACGGGGGGTTCGCACCATACATCCACGGGGGGGTACGCACTGTACCTCCACGGGGGGTACGCACCGTACATCCACGGGGGGGTACGCACCATACATTCACGGGGGGTACGCACCGTACATCCACGGGGGGTACGCACCGTACATACATGGGGGGTACGCACCGTACATCCACGGGGGGTTCGCACCGTACATCCACGGGGGGGTACGCACTGTACATCCACAGGGGGGTACGCACCGTACATCCACGGGGGGGTACGCACCGTACATCCATGGGGGGTTCGCACCGTACATCCACGGGGGGGTACGCACCGTACATCCACGGGGGGGTACACACCGTACATCCACGGGGGGGTACGCACCGTACATCCACGGGGGGTACGCACCGTACATACACGGGGGGGTACGCACCGTACATACACGGGGGGTATGCACCGTACATCCACGGGGGGTTCGCACCGTACATCCACGGGGGGGTACGCACCGTACATCCACGGGGGGGTACGCACCGTACATCCACGGGGGGTACACACCGTACATACACGGGGGGGTACGCACCATACATCCACGGGTGGGTACGCACCGTACATACACGGGGGGTACGCACCGTACATCCACAGGGGTTCGCACCGTACATCCACGGGGGTACGCACCGTACATCCACGGGGGGTACGCACCGTACATCCACGGGGGGTACGCACCGTACATCCACGGGGGTTCGCACCGTACATCCACGGGGGGGTACGCACCGTACATCCACGGGGGGTACACACCGTACATCCACGGGGGGTACGCACCGTACATCCACGGGGGGTACGCACCGTACATCCACGGGGAGGTACGCACCGTACATCCACGGGGGGTTCGCACCATACAACCACGGGGGGGTACGCACCGTACATCCATGGGGGTACGCACCGTACATCCACAGGGGGTACGCACCGTACATACATGGGGGGTACGCACCGTACATCCACTGGGGGGTATGCACCGTACATCCATGGGGGGTACGCACCGTACATCCACGGGGGGTTCGCACTGTACATCCACGGGGGGGTACGCACCGTACATCCACGGGGGGTACGCACCATACATCCACGGGGGGTACACACCGTACATCCACGGGGGGTACGCACCGTACATCCACGGGGGGTACGCACCGTACATACACGGGGGGGTACGCACCGTACATCCACGGGGGGTTCGCACCGTACATCCACGGGGGGTTCGGCGCGTACTCACGGGGGCTGGGAGGGGTCGGCGCGTACTCACGGGGGCTGGGGGGGGTACGGCGCGTACCGGGCCCCCAATTCCACTCGCATCGCGGCGTACTTTGCTTTTGTGGCACTTTTCGGGTGCCGTAAAAATATTGCCGTCCGGACCGCTGTCGGTTCGAATCGTACCTCCTGGTTCGTGAAACGCTGCCTGAGAGCGTCCCGACGTCACGTCGGCGCTTTCCCCGGATCACGTTTGTATGTATCTTTCCGTCGGTCGGTGTTTTGTACGACTCGTACGGAAATGGTGTTTCCGTGCGAATTGTACTTGCATGTTTGTAAAGTTTTACAACCGGGTACGAGTCGGACGGAAAAAAGCCTCCATCCGACGGTTCGTACCCGGTTTTTACAGGATCGTAATTGGCACCTGTATGTTTTTTACTCACAGCACGGGACAACTGTAATGCCCCCTCGTGTCTTCTGTTTAAAATGCGAGGCTTGCTGACTTTCACCGCTCATTAAAAATGTTAATTACCCTCCAAATATATATATTATCTACTGGCAGTCGCCAGTAGATAGTTATAGTTAGGACCGTGTTTCCATAGGAAATCTGAAAATTCTATTTTGAATAACTTTGGCGCCGGTTGACGAATCCTCTCGAATTTTTCAAAATAGGTGGGGCGCTCCGCTCCGCTCCTACCCTGAAAGTCGCGGGGTGATTAGTCAAGCGGGGGCCGAGAAAAAAGGGGGGTCCCAAAACACGTTTTCCCCATGCATTTTTCCATAAGGACCTTTAGTCCAAGGGGTTGTATGACATAATTTTGACAGACAGAAAATCGACCTACAAATATATCGCAACAAAAATATCGATGTCAAGAATATCGACATCCTATCTACAACATGGTAAGTACAAAAATATCGAAAATTAAATATCGATGTCAAAAATATCGTTATTAAAAATATCCTTTTTCTTTTACTTTAAAAATATATGTAAAATAAACCAAATTATACTTAGAAATTAAATAAACGTAATTAAATATATTGTATAATATTTAAAATGTATAATTAATATATATAATTTAATAAAACTTTAATTAAACATATACATATAATATATAATATATATACTTACTTAATAATTAATTTTAATAATAATTTCTGGAACGTATGAATTATTAAATGTTTTTAAAAATTACCAATACATCTATACACATAAAACAATAACGTTAATAAATATTTAATAATTACATATAGCAAATAATAATCAATATTTTTAATGTGAATAATTTTTAATATTAATGATATATTACAATAGCTAAAATAATACAAAACATATTAAATATCAGACACAATAAAACTACTAGTCCAACTCCAACATAAACAACAGTAAGGAAAATGTTGGATAGCGTAGGGGTAAAAATTACTATTCCAACTCCAAAGAGTGCAACAGTAGGGAAAGCGTTGGATAGCGTAGGGTTAAAATTACTATTCCAAATCCAGAGAGTGCAATAGTAGGCAAAGTGTTGGATAGAGTAAGGGTAAAAACTACTATTCCCACTCCAGAGAGTGCAACAGTAGGGAAAACGTTGGATAGCGTAGGGGTAAAAATTACTAATCCAACTCCAAAGAGTGCAACAGTAGGGAAAGCGTTGGATAGTGTAGGGGAAAAAATTACTATTCCAACTCCAGAGAGTGCAATAGTAGGGAAAGCGTTGGATAGCGTAAGGGTAAAAATTACTATTCCCTTTCCAGAGAGTGCAACAGTAGGGAAAGTGTTGGATAGCGTAGGGAAAAAAATCACTATTCCAAGTACAGAGAATGCAACAGTAGGGAAACCACTGGATAGCATAGTGGTAAAAATTACTATTCCCACTCCAGTGAGTCCAACAGTAGGGAAAACGCTGGATAGCTTAGGAGTAAAAATTACTATTCCCACTCCAATGAGTGCAACAGTAGGGAAAACATTGCATAGCGTAAGGGTAAAAATAACTATTCCAACACCAGAGAGTGCAACAGCAGTGAAAACGCTGGATAGCGTAGGGGTACAAATTACTATTCCCACTCCAGTAAGTGAAACAGTAGGGAAAGCGCTGGATAGCGTTGGGGTAAAAATTACTATTCCAACTCCAGAGAGTGCAACAGTAGTGAAAACGCTGGATAGCGTTGGGGTACAAATTACTATTCCCACTCCAGTAAGTGAAACAGTAGGGAAAGCGCTGGATAGCGTAGGGGTAAAAATTACTATTCCAACTCCAAAGAGTGCAACAGTAGGGAAAGCGTTGGATAGCGTAGGGGTAAAAATTACTATTCCAACTCCAGAGAGTGCAATAGTAGGGAAAGCGTTGAATAGCGTAAGGGTGAAAATTACTATTCCCACTACAGAGAGTGCAACAGTAGGGAAAGTGTTGGATAGCGTAGGGAAAAAAATTACTATTCCAACTACAGAGAATGCAACAGTAGGGAAACCACTGGATAGCATAGGAGTAAAAATTACTATTCCCACTCCAGTGAGTCCAACAGTAGGGAAAGCGTTAGATAGCGTAGGGGTAAAAATTACTATTCCCACTCCAGAGAGTGCAACAGTAGTGAAAACGCTGGATAACGTAGGGGTACAAATTACTATTCAAACTCCAGTAAGTGAAACAGTAGGGAAAGCGCTGGATAGCGTAGGGGTAAAAATTACTATTCCAACTCCAGAGAGTGCAACAGTAGGAAAAGCGCTGGATAGCGTAGGGGTAAAAATTACTATTCCCACTCCAGATAGTAAAACAGTTGGGAAAGCACTGGATAGCATAGGGATTCTATAAACATAATAACCAATTAAATAATTATTTATAAAAAAATAGCATATTAATAATTAATTTACAAAATAATTATTATTAAATACCAATTATTTAAAATAAATATTTATATAAATAACTTTGAATTACATCCCACACTATTCCCCCTTTAACACACAACACACTACACATACAAAATACACAATACATTTAAATATCAGTTTATCTATTATTTACAATTAATAATACATTCTTTATAATTAATATACTTATTATTTACTAATTTATACATATTAACTACCAAATTACAATTATTCACAAATTAATTATTAATTAACAATACATTAATTAGCAATAACAACAAATAACATGAAATAATAAGTTATTTATATTTACTATATTTAACGTACTAATAACAATTAATTACCAATTAATAATTAATTAACAATTAATTATTATTAATTACAAATAAATACAAATTATCAGTAATTATTTGAATTTAATTACATCCCACCCTATTCCCCTATAAACCCACAACCCACTACACGTAAAAATTCACATAATTAATTTAATCATCAATTAATCACTTAATAAAATTAAATCACCAATTAGTTAGTAATTAACAATTATTTAATTAACAATACCAATAAATAAATATTAATATTAAACTAATTATAACTTATATAATTAACCAATTAATAAAATTAATTTACAATTAATAATTAATTAACTATTAATTAATCAATTAATATATTTAATTTACAATTAGTAATTAATTAACTATTAATTAATCATAAATACCAATTAAACAATACATATTAATTAATTAATTATAATTAAATTACTTCCCACCCTATTCCCCTATAAACCCACAACCCGCTCTGATACTAAAACGCTAAATTATATTTTAAATAATTATTAATCTCTAAACATTTATTTTTAAATGTACTAAAATACATTACAATAATCTTTAACATACAAATAAAATACATATTAAAATACATTACACTAATAAAATATCGATATTATTGACATCGAAATTTTTGATTACGATATTACTTACATCTATATTAATGACTTCGATATTATTAACTTCGATAATACTTACCTTGGGGTCGATATTCTGTCCATCGATATTCTTGACTTCGATATTCTTTACCTACGATATTAACAACTCGATATACTTGTAGGTCGAAATTTAAAACTCGATATTTAGACTAACCACAAGTCCAAGGTACAGCCCGAACGGCTGAACAGAGATACTTGAAATTTGGCAGAGAGGTAGTCCTCAGGTCAGGGATGTGCCTTTTGAATATCTGGAGTCAATCTGTTCAGTAGTTCCAGAGAAAATTTCAGTTAAAAGTACATATATATCTATAAGCGCGCACCGTGCGCGCACGGTGCGTGCACGGTGACGTGCGCGAGCGCAATTCTGATTGGTTGTTAGATGTCAGTAAACATTCGAATCGGTCGAAATCAGGAAGTGTTGGCCGCCATTTTGTCTCTCGCAGTCTGAGGCAGTGAAAAACAAAGGTGGAGAACGTGAAAAGGGGGCAGGGTGGACAGTTCCTGACCCCCTAGCCTTTGTCAGGGGGTCACTGAAGGACCCCCAAGGGTGAAAAAAACTTTTAATTGTTTGACGAAAAAGTGCGGGGTGCGCACACCGTGCGCGCACGGCACGCACAACGCATCGTGGGCACTCGGTGCGCGCACGGTGAAAAACCTGAAAAAAAAATATTAATAAATACATAACTTAGCACGTTATAGTTAGGAATTAGCATTTAAAAACCTTGCAAATTCACTTAAACAAACATAGGTTTCACACATGTTATAGTTAGCTGGACATTTCCCTCGTAAAAAAACAATGAAATTCCCCCGTTATAGTTAGTGCTGGCAACTATAACTCACGCGACTGCAATCCTCTGCTGATGACGTCAGATATTACATCACTGTATTTAGACACCTATTTGCCCATGTCTTCTCCATTAATCTTTAGCTATACATATATTACAAATATTTATTTTTCAGAAAGACACATATGTAATCAGTGATGTAATATCTGACGTCATCAGCAGAGGATTGCGGTCGCGTGCGTTATAGTTGCCTGCACTAACTATAACGGGGGAATTTCATTGTTTTTTTATGAGGGAAATGTCCAGCTAACTATAACATGTGTGAAACCTATGGTTTTTTAAGTGAATATATATATATTCACAGAAAAAACCATAGGTCTCAGGGGTGTTATAGTTAGCTGCCCATTTCACTCATACAAAACCATAGAAATTCCTCCGTTATAGTTAAATCTGCTAACTATAACTCACGCGCCCACAATGCACTGCTGATGATGTCTCATATTGCATCATTCATGACATGGTCAGTGACATCACTGATGACATCACTGATGACATCTCAAATGACATAACTGATTACATCATCCACTGAATGTGGTTTAGTTTGAAATTTAAATATGTATTATATATATACCAATCTGTATTGAAGATTGAGTGGATATATAACTGTCTGGATGGAGGATTTAGTAGCTGTCTGACTGTCTTTTTAAGTGAGTAATTAAAAGTGTCTCACTTAATACATGCATTAGTAACTAAACTAGGTGAATGTGTGCAGCACTGTCTCTGTTGTTGTATAACATGCTGCATCAGTTGGTCACTAACTACATGAGTGTGTGTATATTAGTTATTGATTAGTTGGGTGAGTATTTGTAAGGGATACTGAGTTTGTGTGTGATTGGATGGGGTGTGTGTAACTCTATGCATAGATGTGTGAATGGTTGATTGACTAGGTGTATGTGTTTAAGAGTGCATGTGGAAACAGTTGTTTGGGTGACTGAGTGTATTTATTTGTGTGTTGGTGAGCGAATATATGTTTTAGTTGTACATCTTCAACAAAGTAAAAAAATAAAAGGCATTGTATGTGAGAGTTGGTGTATATAAATAAGTATGTGTAAGAGTCAGTGATTGTGAGAGTAACTATTTAATACCAATTGTAATGGTGCTTTTTTAACATATTAACGATGAGTTACTATGTGTTTGAATTAAAGAGGTGTTGTTGGATAATTGTGTAAGTGAGTAAATTTAAGTGCGATACATTTTTTTCATGAGTGACTAGGATGACTGCATAACCGACTAAGATGACTGCTGATGTGTCAATGTCTATATATGTGTATAAGTGCATTTGATAGTGTTCTATTAATTAATGACTGCATGTATGGATGATTTGTTGTTGAATGGGTAGTTGTGTGTGTAGACTTAGGAATCAGTGAGTGGGTATGTAGTAACTGGTATTAGTGTGTCAATGGTTTCAAATATGGTACTCTGTATTTTACAGTGAGTGATGAAAGGTTATAGTAGTGTATGATGAGGTGTATCAGATTGTCAAGTGGATAATGTCATCAGTGATGTCATTTGAGATGTCATCAGTGATGTCATCAGTGATGTCACTGACCATGTCATGAATGAGGCTATACTTGACATCATCAGCAGTGCATTACGGGCGCGTGAGTTAAAGTTAGCAGAAGTAACTATAACGGAGGTTTTCTATGGTTCTGTATAAGTGAAATGGGCAGCTAACTATAACCCCCTGAAACCTATTGTTTTTTCTGTGAATTTCTAAGGTTTTTTAAATGCTAATTTCTAACTATAACGTCTCTGAAACCTATGTTTTTTTTCGGTGAATTTCAAAGGTTTTTTAAATGCTAACTTTTAAGTGTGATAGTAGTTATATCTATTTTTTTGTACTGATTTTCTACAGTTTTTTAACTGTTTATTTATAAATATTTTATTCATTAAATAACATTATATATTTTTCTGAAAATTGCAAAAAAAAATGTTTTTTAATTAAAACTGAAATATTGATTAATTCTCTTGTTTTCATTTTTTATTTTAATATATTTATATTATTTTCTTTAATAAAAAAATCCAATGTTTTTTCGGAGTCGCGCACTCAAAGTGTACACATCACGGTGGGTGCGCGCATTCTAGCCGCCATTTTAGAAAAGTCATGGAGGATCCGCATATGGTGTGCGATGGCTGTGTGTTTTTCAGTTACATCATATACATTTCATATCATGTGATATGCGCGATTGGTATGCGACCAGTCTGCGACTCCTTCTCCCGTGCATTCAAGACTCATGCGCATTACGGTACGAGATGTTTGCGTGGTTGTGGGTCCCGCGTGACATCCTATACGTGCTGGGGCGCGCTGGGTGCGCCACTGCCGCAAAAAAAATATATGTTACAAAATTATATGTATGTGTCTTTAATGTACATATTAAGTCAAGAGATTATGTAAGATATTCATCAAAATAATATATTTGTACTTATAATAAACTTATATTATTTTTAAATATATTTTCGCGAAGTCGGGTGCGTGCATCGTGAGTGGAGAAAACTACGTCAGCAGAGCTGCTGTAGAGCCAAAGAACCAGGTCAGCAGAGCAGCTCTAGAGCCTAAGAACTAGGTCAGCAGAGCTGCTCTAGAGCCAGAGAACCAGGTCAGCAGAGCTGCTGTAGAGCCAGAGAAACCAGGTCAGCAGAGCTGCTTTAGAGGGAGAGAACCAGGTCAGCAGAGCTGCTTTAGAACCAGAGAACCAGGCCAGCAGAGCTGCTTTAGAGCCAGAGAACCAGGTTAGCAGAGCTTCTTTAGAGCCAGAGAACCAGGTCAGCAGAGCTACTCTAGAGCCAGAGAAACAAATCAGCAGAGCTGCTTTAGAGCCATAGAACCATGTCAGCAGAGCTGCTTTAGAGCCAGAGAACCAGGTCAGTAGAGCTGCTCTAGAGCACAAGAACCAGGTCAACAGAGCTGCTCTAGAGCCAGAGAACCAGGTCTGCAGAGCTGCTGCAGAGCCAGAGAAACCAGGTCAGTAGAGCTGTTTTAGAGGGAGAGAACCAGGTCAGCAGAGCTGCTCTAGAGCCAGAGAACCATGTCAGCAGAACTGCTTCAGAGCCATATAACTGGGTCAGCGGAGCTGCTTTAGAGCCAGAGAACCAGGCCAGCAGAGCTGTTGTAGCGCCAGAGAAGTAGATCAGCAGAGCTGCTCTGTAGCATAAGAACTAGGACAGCAGAGCTGCTCTAGAGCCAGAGAACCAGGTCAGTAGACCTGCTGTAGAGCCAGAGTAACCAGGTCAGCAGAGCAGCTTTAGAGAGAGAGAACCAGGTCAGCAGAGCTGCTTTAGAGCCAGAGAACCAGGTCAGCAGAGCTACTCTAGCTGACACTGATTGACTGACACTGACTGACTGACACTGACTGACTGAATGACACTGACTGACACTGATTGACACTGACTGACACTGATTGACTGACACTGACTGACACTGATTGACTGACACAGACTGACTGACACTGACTGACTGACACTGACTGACTAGTCTCCACTACTCTACTACTGACTCTCTACTACTGTCTACTACTCACTCTCTACTACTCACTCTCTACTACTCACTCTTCACTACTCTACTACTCTCTACTACTCACTCTCTACTACTAACTCTCAACTACTCACTCTCTACTACTCTACTACTCACTCTCTACTACTCACTCGCTACTACTCTCTACTACTCACTCTCTACTACTCACGCTCTACTACTCTCTACTACTCACTGTCTACTACTACTCACTCTCTACAACTCTCTACTATTCACTCTCTACTACTCAATTTCTACTACTCACTCTACTACTTTCTACTGCCCTCTACCACTCACTCTCTACTACTCTACTACTCACTCTCTACTACTCACTCGCGACTACTCTCTACTACTCACTCTCTACTACACTCTCTACTACTCTCTCTCTCTCTCTACTACTCTCTACTACTACTCTCTACTATTCACTCTCTACTACTCACTCTCTACTACTCTCTACTACTCACTCTACTACTCTCTGCTGCTCTCTACCACTCACTCTCTACTACTCTACTACTCTCTCTCTACTACTCACTCTCTACTACTCACTCTCTACTATTCACTCTCTACTACTCACTCTCTACTACTCGCTCTCTTCTACTCACTCTCCACTACTCACTCTCTACTACTCGCTCTCTACTACTCTCTACTACTAACTCTCTACTACTCACTCTCTACTACTCTCTACTACTCTCTCTGCTACTCACTCTCTACTACTCTCTACTACTCTACTACTCTCTACTACTCGCTCTACTACTCACTCTCCACTACTCATTCTCTATTACTCGCTCTCAACTACTCTCTACTACTCACTCTGCTACTCATGTTCTACTACTCTACTACTCTCTCTACTTCTCGCTCTCTACTACTCTCTCTCTACTACTCACTCTCTACTACTTGCTCTCTGCTACTCGCTCTCTACTACTCTCTAGTACTCACTCTACTACTCACTCTCTACTACTCACTCTCTACTACTCTCTACTACTCACTCTCTACTACTCTCTCTCTACTACTCTCTACGACTCACTCTCTACTACTCTCTACTACTCACTCTCTACTACTCTCTCTACTACTCTCTACTACTCACTCTGCTACTCACTCTCTACTACTCTCTAATACTCTCTCTCTGCTACTCACTCTCTACTACTCTCTACTACTCACTCTCTACTACTCACTCTCAACTACTCTCTACTACTCACTCTCTACTACTTTCTACTACTCTCTACTACTCACTCTACTACTCACTCTCTACTACTCTCTACTACTCACTCTCTAATACTCACTCTCTAATACTCACTCTCTACTACTCACTCTACTACTCTCTACTACTCACTCTACTACTCACTCTCTACTACTCTCTACTACTCACTCTCTAATACTCACTCTCTACTCTCTATTACTCGCTCTCTACCTCTCTACCTCTCTCTACTTCTCTCTCTACTACTCTCTACCTTTCTACCTCTACCTCTCTACCTCTACACCTCTACCTATACACCTCTACCTCTCTACCTCTCTGTACATGCACACATATGCACATATATGTGCATATATATGCATATGCATTTATATATATGTATGTGTATCTATATATATAGACATATATAAACATTTAAATATAATCTGCATATCTATATAAATATAAATGCATGCAAACATATACATATACATATATGCATACATATGCATGGTAAGTACATGAAAGTTTGAAAAACTCTAATACAAGCAAAGCTAAAAAGCCACCTAATTACAAACAGAATTGCTTTAACTTAAACGAGGGCGAGACCTATTGCATTTTCAATGCTTGTTTACTTTGGTTCCATCGAGAAGGCATTCAGATGTGACACATTTGCCCTAAATTCTGAATGGTAGCACTCTAGTTGCTCATTAGATCACTGTAGTAAAGCTACTGCTCACCAGGGAAGTCTGCTGCTGGTATTCAAAGTGCATGTTTCAGTCTGCATGTCAGAATTTTTTAATGAAATGGAAGAGGATTTGAGAAGTCAAAATGTGCGCTAATCTTTCTTTCTGCAGAACAAATCATAATTTCTATGGCAAAATGAACCCCCTCCTTTTGTTCCTTTGCAAATTAAATGTTTTAAGTGTTACCACT
The DNA here is from genome assembly GCF_964204655.1 of Triturus cristatus. Classification (NCBI taxonomy): domain Eukaryota; kingdom Metazoa; phylum Chordata; class Amphibia; order Caudata; family Salamandridae; genus Triturus; species Triturus cristatus. The sequence continues at coordinate 1,486,941,071 of NC_140591.1, read as the reverse complement.
TTATTCCAATCAAGATGGCATCAGGTGTGCCATACTTTTGTCATAAGTAAGACTGTTAGCGCTCTAGTTGTTCTTTAAAACACTCTGGGACATTCTGTCATTGGGCTATACTTGGGCTACATCTCTGTGATATTTGTGCTACATTTGTGCACTTTTGTCTCTGGTGGCCATCTTGGGAGACTTATTTGTTTTGAAGTTTCCAGTAATTTCCTCATTTACAACAGTCTCCTCAGTAGGAAATACTTTCAGGTTTTTTACTTTCATTCCATCAAGAAGGCATTCAGATGTGTCACACATTTGCCATAAATTCGGAATGTTAGCACTCTAGTTGCTTTTTAGATCACTGTAGTTAAGCTACTGCTCACCAGGGAAGTCTGCTGGTGGTATTGAAAGTGCATGTTTCAGTCTACATGTCAGAATTTTTTAATGAAATAGAAGAGGATTTGAGAAGTCACTAAAAATGTGCCCTAATTTTCTTTTTACCGCACTAATCATAATTTCTATGGCAAAATGAACCTCCTCATTGTGTTCCTTTTAAATTAAACTACTCACTCTCTACTACTCACTCGCTACTACTTTCTACTACTCACTCTCTACTACTCTCTCTCTACTACTCTCTACAACTACTCTCAACTACTCACTCTACTGCTCTCTACTACTCACTCTACTGCTCTCTACTACTCTCTACCACTCACTGTCTACTACTCTACTACTCACTCTCTACTACTGTCTACTACTCTCTCTACTACTCCCTCTCTACTACTCACTCTACAACTCTCTACTACTCACTCTCTACTACTCACTCTCTACTACTCTACTACTCTCTACTACTCCCTCTCTACTACTCACTCTCAACTACTCACTCTCTACTACTCTCTCTACTACTCTCTACTACTCACTCTACTACTCTCTACCACTCACTCTCTTCTACTCTACTACTCACTCTCTACTACTCTCTCTCTACTAAGCACTCTCTACTACTCACTCTACTACTCTCTACTACTCTCTCTCTACTACTCACTCTCTACTACTCACTCTCTACTACTCTACTACTCTACTACTCACTCTCCACTACTCACTCTCTACTACTTGCTCTCTACTACTCTCTACTACTTACTCTTCTAATCACTCTCTACTACTCTACTACTCTCTACTACTCTCTCTACTACTCACTCTCTACTACTCTGCTACTCTCTACTACTCTCTCTACTACTCACTCTCTACTACTCACTCTCTACTGCTCACGCTCTACTAATCTCCCTCTACTACTTGCTCTCTACTACTCACACTACTACTCACTCTGCTACTCACTCTCTACTACTCCCTACTACTCACTCTACTACTCACTCTCTACTACTCTCTACTAATCACTCTCTACTACTCCACTACTCTCTACTAATCACTTTCTACTACTCTGTACTACTCACTCTCTACTGCTCTCTCTCTACTACTCACTCTCTACTACTCACTCTCTACTACTCACTCTCTACTACTCTCTCTCTACTACTCTCTACTACTCACTCTCTACTACTCTCTACTACTCACTCTCTACTACTCTCTCCTACTAACTCTCTGCTACTCTCTCTACTACTCTCTACTACTCTCTCTCTACGCTCTATTACTCATCCTCTACTCTCTACCTCTCTCTACCTCTCTCTCTACTACTCTCTACCTCTCTACCTCTAACTCTCTACCTCTACCTCTCTACCTCTACGTCTCTACCTCTCTCTACCTCTCTACACGCACACATATGCACATATATGCATATGCATTTACATATATGTATGTGTATATATATATATATATATACATGCATATATAAACATATATATAATCTGCATATCTATATAAATACAAATATAAATGCATGCATACATATACATATATGCATGTTATGTACCTGAAATTTTGAAAAACACTAATAAAAGCAAAGCTAAAAAGCCACCTAATTACAAACAGAATTGCTTTAACTTAAACGAGGGTGAGACCTATTGCATTTTCAATGCTTGTTTACTTTGGTTCCATCAAGAAGGCATTCAGATGTGACACATTTGCCATAAATTCTGAATGGTAGCACTCTAGTTCCTCATTAGATCGCTGTAGTAAAGCTACTGCTCACCAGGAAAGTCTGCTGCTGGTATTCAAAGTGCATGTTTCAGTCTGCATGTCAGAACTTTTTAATGAAATAGAAGAGGATTTGAGAAGTCAAAATGTGCCCTAATTTTTCTTTCTGCAGCACTCATCATAATTTCTATGGAAAAATGAACCCCCTCATTTTGTTCCTTTGCAAATTAAATGTTTTAAGTGTTACCACTTTATTTCAATCAAGATGGCTTCAGGTGTGCCATCCTTTTGTCATAAGTAAGACTGTTAGCGCTCTAGTTGTTCTTTAAAACACTCTGGGATTTCTGTCATTGGGCTATACTTGGGCTACATCTCGGTGATATTTGTGCTACATTTGGGCTCTTTTGTCTCTGGTGGCCATCTTGGGAGACTTATTATGAAGTTTCCTAATTTCCTCATTTACTACAGTCTCCTTAGTAGTCATACTGTCAGTATTTTACTTCGATTCAATGAAGAAGGCATTCAGATGTGTCACACATTTGAAATAAATTCAGAATGTTAGCACTCTAGTTGCTCATTAGATCACTGTAGTAAAGCTACTGCTCACCAGGGAAGTCTGCTGCTGGTATTGAAAGTGCATGTTTCAGTCTGCATGTCAGAATTCTTTAATGAAATAGAAGAGGATTTGAGAAGTCACTCAAAATGTGCCCTAATTTTCTTTTTTCCGCACTAATCATAATTTCTATGGCAAAATGAACCTCCTCATTGTGTTCCTTTTAAATTAAACTACTCACTCTCTTCTACTCACTCGCTACTACTTTCTACTACTCACTCTCTACTACTCTCTCTCTACTACTCTCTACTACTCTCTACTACAACTCTCTACTACTCACTCTCTACTACTCTCTCTCTACTACTCTCTACTACTCACTCTCTACTACTCACTCTCTAGTACTCTCTACTACTCACTCTCTACTACTCTCTACTACTCACTCTACTACTCACTCTTTACTACTCTCTACTACTCTCTAATTCTCACTCTCTACTACTCTCTACTACTCACTCTCTACTACTCTCTCCTACTAACTCTCTGCTACTCTCTCTACTACTCTCTCTCTACTCTCTATTACTCATCCTCTACTCTCTACCTCTCTACCTCTCTCTACCTCTCTCTACCTCTCTCTCTACTACTCTCTACCTCTACCTCTCTACCTCTACCTCTCTACCTCTACGTCTCTACCTCTTCACCTCTACCTCTCTACCTCTCTCTACCTCTCTACATGCACACATATGCGCATATATGCATATGCATTTATATATATGTATGTGTATATATATACATATATAAACATATATATAATCTGCATATCTATATAAATACAAATATAAATGCATGCATACATATACATATATGCATGTTATGTACATGACATTTTGAAAAACACTAATAAAAGCAAAGCTAAAAAGCCACCTAATTACAAACAGAATTGCTTTAACTTAAACGAGGGCGAGACCTATTGCATTTTAAATGCTTGTTTACTTTGGTTCCATCATGAAGGCATTCAGATGTGACACATTTGCCATAAATTCTGAATGGTAGCACTCTAGTTCCTCATTAGATCGCTGTAGTAATGCTACTGCTCACCAGGGAAGTCTGCTGCTGGTATTCAAAGTGCATGTTTCAGTCTGCATGTCAGAACTTTTTAATGAAATAGAAGAAGAGGATTTGAGAAGTCACTCAAAATGTGCCCTAATTTTTCTTTCTGCAGCACTAATCATAATTTTTATGGCAAAATGAACCCACTCATTTTGTTCCTTTGCAAATTAAATGTTTTAAGTGTTACCACTTTATTCCAATCAAGATGGCTTCAGGTGTGCCATACTTTTGTCATAAGTAAGACTGTTAGCGCTCTAGTTGTTCTTTAAAACACTCTGGGATTTCTGTCATTAGGCTATACTTGGGCTACATCTCGGTGATATTTGTGCTACATTTGGGCTCGTTTGTCTCTGGTGGCCATCTTGGGAGACTTGTTATGAAGTTTCCTAATTTCCTCATTTACTAAGTCTCCTCAGTAGGCATACTGTCAGTATTTTACTTTGATTCAATGAAGAAGGCATTCAGATGTGTCACACATTTGCCATAAATTCAGAATGTTAGCACTCTAGTTGCTCATTAGATCACTGTAGTAAAGCTACTGCTCACCAGGGAAGTCTGCTGCTGGTATTGAAAGTGCATGTTTCAGTCTGCATGTCAGAGTTCTTTAATTAAATAGAAGAGGATTTGAGAAGTCACTCAAAATGTGCCCTAATTTTTCTTTCTGCAGCACTAATCATATATTCTATGGCAAAATGAACCCCCTCATTTTGTTCCTTTTTAAATTAAATGTTTTAAGAGTTACAACTTTATTCCAATCAAGATGGCTTCAGGTGTGCCATACGTTTATCATAAGTAGGAGTGTTAGCGCTCTAGTTGTTCTTTGGAACACTCTGGGAAGCTGCAGTAGAACACAAAGGAATCAACTGACAGTCTCTGCCCTTGTTGGATGTACATGTTTTACTGAGAATGTCAGACTTCATTCTCACATGACTAAGAAAGATAATGTGAATTTACTGAAAATATGCTCTCAGTTTAGCTTATAGATCACCTTCCAAACCTCTATGGGAAAAGCATGTGAAAATAGTTTTCTCTCAAACATGATTCATGATATCCCAGCAGAAGGCTTTTTCACATGGTAAAATCACCTTAGAACATACCACAATTCCTAAAATGAGTATGGTACCATAAACAAATGATTTATAATGTAACTAAAGTCTTAAAACCTTCTATTAACTGCAATGCTTTTTAATGAGGTGCTGTCATGTATATTGGTCCTAAGATGGCTGAAGTGCTGACAGCCAATCAGATCTCACGATGAGATGTGTGGTTAGGCTCCGCCCAGATATATATGTGATTTTACTTTTGATTTTCTCAGGAGCTACTGAACGGATTTACACCATTTAAGCAAAAGGCACGACTCTGAACCAAGGTCTACCTTTCTGCCAAATTTGGTGTAATTCCGTTCAGCAGTTGGACCCCCTTTTTTCTCAGCCCCCGCTTAACGAATCACCACAAAACCCTCAGGATAGGAGTGGACCGGAGCTGGCCAAAAGTTTGGAAAATTTCACGAAGATTCATCTTAGGTAATCTATATTTATATTCACTGAAAAAACCATAGGTTTCACACATGTTATAGTTAGCTGGACATTTTACTGATAAAAAACCAATGAAATTCCCCCGTTATAGTTACTGCAGGCAACTATAACTCACGCGACCGCAATCCTCTGCTGATGCTAATACTGTATTTAGACACTTATTTGCCCATGTCTTCTTCCATTAAATTTTAGCTTTACATATATTACAAATATTTTTTTTTCACAAAGACACATATGTCATCAGCAGAAGATTGCGGTCGCGTGAGTTATAGTTGCCTGCAGTAACTATAACGGGGGAATTTCATTGGTTTTTTATCAGTAAAATGTCCAGCTAACTATAACATGTGTGAAACCTATGGTTTTTTCAGTGAATTTGCAAGGTTTTTTAAATGCTAAGTTACTTTACGCCATTCGTGGCGTGCGCGCCCAGTTAACGCAGTTTGTTCCGTGCGCGCACGGTGCGTTTCGCGCACCGCGCGCCCACTTTACGCAGTTAGTGCCGTGCACGCACAGTGGTCACGCGGTGCGCTGCGCGCACCGCGTGCCCACGTTAAGCGGGATGGGCCATGTACGCATGATGCGCTTCGCGCACCGTGCGCACATGAGGGACATATTTTGCGCATCTTTGTGAAATGTAACCTTTGTTAACTTCCTACCTATGATAAGCCATGCACAAATGGTGCCCTTCGGGCACCATTTGCACACGGGGTGGGGAGAATGTAGATAATTTTTTTTTTTTTACTATTTTTTACCGTGCGCGTACGGTAAGCGTAATCGGCGATTTTCCGAAAAATTTTTTTTTTTTTTTTTGGGCTTGGGGGTGGTTTGGGGACCCCTGTATCAATGCTGGGTGGTTAGGATCTCATTAAACTGCCTCTTTACACATTTTTTGGGTTGGTTTTTGCTGCCCTACTCAGGAAGCGAGAGAGAAAATGGCGGCCGCCGCTTCCTGGTTTCGACCGATTCGAATGTTTACTAAGAACTAAGAGCCAATCAGAATCGCGCTCGCGCACGCCACCGTACGCGTACGGTAAGCTTACGGTAAGCGCACGGTAAGCGCACCGTAAGCTGCCACAGATATATATATTGATTTAAAGGCTATTTTCTCAGAATCTACTGAACAGATTTACACCAAACCTACAAAAGGCACTTCCTTGACCTGGGGACTACCTCTCTGCCAAATTTCATTAAATTCTGTTCAGCCGTTCGGGCTGTAGCCCTGTCTAAAGGTCCTATGGAAAAATGCATGGGAAAAACGCGTTTTGGGACCCCCCTTTTATCTCAGCCCCCGCTTGACGAATCCCCCCGAGACTTTCAGGGTAGGAGCGGAGCGTAGCGCCCCACCTATTTTGAAAAATTCGCGAGGATTCGTCAACCGGCGCCAAAGTTATTCAAAATAGAATGTTGCGGATTTCCTATGGAAACGTGGTCCTAACTATAACTACCTACTGGCGACCGCCAGTAGGTAATATATATATATATATATATCTATATATATATATATAAATATATATAACTACCTACTGGCGGTCGCCAGTAGGTAGTTATAGTTAGGACCTATTTTCCATAGGAAATCCGCAACATTCTATTCCCAATAAGTCTGGCGCCGGTTGACGAATCTTCGCGAAATTTTCCAAACTTTTGGCCAGCTCCAGTCCGCTCCTATCCTGAGAGTTTTGTGGCGATTCGTCAAGCGGGGGCTGAGAAAAAAGGGGGGTCCCAAAACGCATTTTCCCCATGCAATTTCCCATAGGACCTGTTGACGCAGCTACAGCCCGAACTGCTGAACGGAATTACACCAAATTTGGCAGAAAGGTAGACCTTGGTTCAGAGTCGTGCCTTTTGCTTAAATGGTGTAAATCCGTTCAGTAGCTCCTGAGAAAATCAAAAGTAAAATCACATATATATCTGGGCGGAGCCTAACCACACCAAGAAATGCAGAAAGAAGCAACAGAAGTCCTCAAAGATGAAGAAAAGTGCAGGAAGAAGGATAAAGTTCAGAAAGAACAAACAGAAGAGCAGAAAGAAGCCTTGTTGCAAAATCGTCCTGTACCATCAACTTTTTCAGACGGATACTGGTGGTAACTGAGTCTGACTAACCAGTCCTAGAGCCAGTGCTATATTAAAAGACACTCAGAATACAGTGAAAACACCTACATACACTAGGGAACACTATGCGTTTGGGTCCCCCTGTGATTGGCATGACCTCCTCTGTAAGCCCCTAGTATAGAATAGGGCAGGGGATTAAAACTACCTCTTAAAACGCGCCACAGGGCGTGTTTGCACATGTTACCTCAGGCCCCGTCCCCACCCTTTCCCACTGTGTAAACACGCCCTGTGGCCATTTTAAGTTGGCAGATTAAGTCCCCTTGAATCCTGAGGGTCCCTAGGGTCCAACTTGACCACTAGGTACCTCCAGTAAGCGCCACAGAGCTGCGTTGCAGAGAGATGTAAAAAGGGGCACGGCCTAGACCACCTCTCTGCAACGCAGCGCAGTGGCGCTTACTGGAAGCACCTGGTGGGCTAGTTGGCCCCCAGGGTCCCTCAGGATTGAAGGGGAATTATTTCCCCAACTTAAAACGCGCCACAGGGCTTGTTTGTACACGTTAACTCAGGCCCCGTCCCCTCCCTTCACCACTGTGTAAACACACCCTGTGGCCGTTTTTAGTTGGGAGATTAAGTTCATTTGAATCCTGAGGGTCCCTAGGGTCCAACTAGCCTACTAGGTACCTCCAGTAAGCGCCACAGAGCTGCGTTGCAGAGAGGTGTAAAAAGTGGCATAGCCTGGACCACCTCTCTGCAACGCAGCTCAGTGGCGCTTACTGGAAGCACCTGGTGGGCTAGTTAGCCCCCAGGGGCCCTCAGGATTGAAGGGGAATTATTTCCCCAACTTGAAACGTGCCATAGGGCGTGTTTGCACACGTCACCTCAGGCCCCGTCCCCTCCCTTCCCCACTGTGTAAACACGCCCTGTGGCCGTTTTTTAAGTTAGGAGATTAAGTCCCCTTGAATCCTGAGGGTCCCTAGGGGCAAAATAGCCCACTAGGTACGTCCAGTAAGCGCCATTGCAGAGAGGTGTAAAAAGGGGCAAGGACTGCACCACCTCTCTGCAACGCAGAGGAATGGCGCTTACTGGAAGCACCTGGTGGGCTAGTTGGCCCCTAGGGTCCCTCAGGATTGAAAGGGAATTATTTCCCCAACTTAAAACGTGCCACAGGGCGCGTTTGCACACGTCACCTCAGGCCCCGTCCCCTCCCTTCACCACTGTGTAAACGCGCCCTGTGGCCGTTCTAAGTTGAGAGATTAAGTCCCCTTGAATCCTAAGGGTCCCTAGGGTCACACTAGCCCACTAGGTACACTAGGTACCTCCAGTAAGCGCCACCGAGCTGCGTTGCATAGAGGTGTAAAAAGGGGCGTGCCCTCAGAACACCTGTCTGCAACGCAGCTCCCTGGCTGATACTGGAGATACCTGTTGGGCTAGTTGGCCCTCAGGGACCCTCAGTATTGAAGGGGAATTAATTCCCCCAACTTACAACTGGCCAGGGGGCGCATTTGCAGAGTGCTGCAAGGGGGGGGCGTGGCCTCCGGCGCGATGCCGGTCTTTTATTTATTTTATTTTTTTAAGAAGGAGGGCTGAGTGGCCCCCTTTCTTTTTCTAATTTATTGGCCCTGGGGACCCCATCCCCCAGGGCCTGTGCCCTAATTTTTTTTGCTGAAAAAAATAAATTCGGCCCTCCCAAAGCCTTAATCGGCCCTGGGGACCCCAACCCCAGGGTCATGGCCTTTTTAAAAAAAAAATCTTTAGGAGGGGGGCTGCGTTGCCCCCCTCCTCAGGCCACTTATGGACCCGGGGACCCCATCCCCCGGGGCCGGCCTTTGTTTTTTATTATTTCTAAAAAAATTATATTTATAGAAACACCTAGGACATGCTGGACAAACCGTATGTACCTATCACCATGACGATTTGCGTGATATTCATTAAAAGGCGACTATGCATACAATGAATCCACGTGGAATGTATTTACACCGCTAGTGAAGCTCTGACGTGTCTGACGCCCTACCGTGCCTAATCCCGGCGCCCCCGCCGGTGGGTACTCTCCAAGTAGACACCCTTGTTGTTTATTTATACAAACATGGGTAGCTATTGACGGGCACAATTAATACACACGCACACCAAGCCATTCAAAGGGGATTAGACTAAAAATTCGACCAAACTATGCAAGAACCGCCCTCACGGTTAATAAAACACGTATGCACCACCGGATGTGTAATACTTTTTATTTTACTCTCTGGAAAGGAGACGAACCTCACTTGAGAGTCACAGCGTGCTCCTGGCTGAGCCCAATGCTGTGTTACACCCACCAGTGCCCGCCGAGTGCCACACACCTCTGTGTTGTATTCCACCAGCTAGTGCGTATGCTATGACACTCTGTAGCCCATGTGCATAGTAACACCACCCCATGAATATGTCATGCCACACTTGCCTTCAGACGGGTTATATTGCCCCATCTAAAGTGCCTTCCTCGATGCCTATGTTATAACACACAGTGCTATGCCATACATATTACAATCTGGGGTTCATATCTTTGTCACAGTTCATATGCAACGTTACACTCCCCAACACATATTTTAAATTACAACTTTAGAGACTAGTTAGGTTACACAACACTGCCCTGTGCATATTACACTCCAAGGCACATATCGCATAGCACGCGCTAGTGCCTGTGCTATCTCACGCTCTCCAATGAATCTGTCATTGCACACAATGTATTACATATTATATTTCACGCCCCAGTTCATCTTATATCACACTTTTTGGTGCATAGTTTATACCATATACTATATCTAGTTTTCATTTTCAATCGTGCTCTCAGGACTATGTTCTATATAACACTGCCTCCACCTACCATTTTCACAGGCATTACATTTTGCGATGGGGGTGGAGGGTCAGGGGTTTTTTCTGCCAAGTGAGCCCGGAGTCACAGTCACAAACGTCCTCTTCTTCCTGAATAAAAGTGAGATTATGCTGCATACTTTTTCATATTTTAATTAATTCGCACAGACACACATTTTAAAAACAGTAAAGTTCCTAATACCCACCTTCTCTGAACAGTTAGCTTGCTGCCCCATCCACCTCCTCCCTATCCTCTGTTGTCTGAATCCATGGACTAGCCTCCTTCCTCCTGCCATGCATGGTCTGATGTGCTGCCACTGCCCTCCATTTAGCATGATGTACCAGTCCACTCCTCCTGCCCTCCATTGCCCAATTCTGTGGCCCTTCATTGACCTCCTGCTTAGCCTCTGTGCTTAGCTTGCTGCCCCTATTCTCCTTCTCCCTGCTCTCCGATGTGTTTGCGCATGCCCCTGCTCCATCCTTTTTGCCCACCATGTTCCATGGACCTGCCACTCCTATCTACTCTGAGTGTTCTGTTGAGTTGCCACTCCCCTCCCACCTGCCTAGCATTGTCAGATGACTGTAACCTGTCCCTGCCACCTCCACCCTGCCTGTCCACATGCCATGGCCCTATCCCCTTCCTCCTGTCCTCCATGGTCTATTTTACTGCCACACCCTTCTGCCCTCCCTGGTCTGTTGTGCTGCAACTGCTCCTCCTGCCTGCCCCGCGCAGTCTGCTGTGAGGCCCCTTCCCCTGAACTCTCTTGGCTGTGCCCAGGTCCTGACCCTCCCTTCTATCCTCCATGGTTCTTTGTGCATGCCCCTGCACCCTCCTTCTTGCCCATCATAGCCATTGTGCTGCCACTAACCCTCCCGCTTGCCATGCATGGTCTTCTGTGCTGCCCCTCCCACCTTCCCTGTGTGGTCAGCTAGCTGCCCATGACCCCCTCCCACCTTCCCTCCATGGTCTGTGTGTATGCCATTATAGTCTCATTGTTGCTCTCCATGGTGTGTCTTGTTTCTAGTGCCCATCCTGCCTGACCTCCATGGTCATCTTGCTGCTCCTGCCCTGCCCCCTTGCCCAAAGCCCTCAGTTTCCATGTGCAGATGGTCTGTTATGCTGCAGCTTTCTCTCCTGTCTGTCCATTATGGTCAGCTAGCTACCATTGCCTCTTTCCCCTCTGTTCTCTGTTGTCCATGTGCATGGTCCTGTCCCCTCCCTATTGCTTTCTATGGATTGTTGTGCTGCACTCCCGTCCCGCATGCCCTGTGTGGTGTATTGTGCTGCTGCAAACCCTGATGCCTGCCCTGTAGGGTCAGTTTGGTGCACCTCTCCATGTCCCTCCTGTCCTTTGTTATCCAAGTCCATGTCCCTACCCCAATTCCTCCTGCCTACCATGATCCAATGTACCATACTTGCGAACATTTTGAACTTGGTAAGAGGGAGATTTTGGAAAAAAACTGGGGTATTGATATTCCCCTTTGAGTTACATTGAGAAAGAGGAGATTGTAGACAGGAAACAGATCAAATAAAGCCCATTTGATCTTAAAAAAATTGGACGTTTCCTGGCTGAAACGGGTCTGTTGGCATGTATGGTTGTACTACCACTGCCTCTTCCTTCTGCCTACAATGGTCTATTATATTGCCACAGCCTCTCTTGCCAATCCTGTATTGTTGGTATGTTGCCCCTGCCCCCCTTTCCACTGCCCTCCATAGTCTGTTGTGCTGCCACTGCCCTTCCTGCCTGCCCAGTGTGGTCAAATTGTTGCCTCTGCACTCTCCTACCTGCCTTCAATTTTCAGAGTCCGTGCCCTTGGCCTCTGCCTCTCAACAGTATCCCAATGAACAACTAGATTGCTAACATTCTATATTTATTACGAAAGTGTGGAACGCCTGATGTCATCTTGATGTAATCAAAACTGTAATACCTAGAGCATTTCCTTTAGAAATTACATATATGAGAGGGTCTTATTTGCATCAACATTATGGTTAGTGCTCTAAAAAACTAAAATGAGGACATATTTTCTGAGTTTTCAAATAGCGAGAAAGAACTTTTAAATTATTTGTAATCTTTATGATTTTTTATCCAGTTGACCACTTGATTAAATGTTGCACCTAGGGGAGAGGATGTGGTGTTACTTCCAGAGCTGCAGACTTTGCAACTGGGGAACCAGGTTGGAGTTTCTGCTTCAGCTCAACATTCTGTGATTCTGGTCAAATCACTTAATCTCCCCATGTCTACAACCAAAATGAATTTGATCTTGTGTGATGTAACCAATGCTCATGTAAAGCACTCCAATACCTGACAAGTCTGCACAATATAAAACTGCAAATACACAAAAAATAAGTGTTTTGCACACGTCTGTCATTGGGCTACATGTGGGCTACATCTGGATGATATTTGTACTGCATTTTGGCTCTTTTGTCTCTGGTGGCCATCTGGGGAGATTTATTTGTCATGAAGTTTCCTGATTTCCTCATTTACTGCAGTCTCCTCAGTAGGAAATGCTTTCTGTTTTTACTTTGATTCCACCAAGAAGGTATTCAGATATGTCACACATTTGCCATAAATTCTGAATGTTAGCACTCTAGTTGCTCATTAGATCACTGTAGTAAAGCTACTGCTCACCACGGAAGTCTGATGCTGGTATTAAAAGTGCATGTTTCAGTCTGCATATCAGAATTTTTTAATGAAATAGAAGAGGATTTGAAAAGTCACTCAAAATGTGCCCTAATTTGTTTTTCTTCAGCACTAATCATAATTTCTATGGCAAAATGAACCCCTTCATTGTGTTCCTTTTTAGATTAAATGTTTTAAGTGTTACCAGTTTATTCCAATCAAGATGGCTTCAAGTGTGCCATACTTTAGTCATAAGTAGGACAGTAATCGCTCTAGTTGTTCTTAAGAAAACTCTGGGACATTCTGTCATTGGGCTATACTTGGGCTACATCTGGGTGATATTTGGGCTACATTTGGGCTCTTTTGTCTCTGGTGGCCATTTTGGATGACTTATGTGTTATGAAGTTTCCTAATTTCCTCATTTACTACACTCTCCTCAGTAGGAAATACTTTTAGTTTTTTACTTTGATTCCATCAAGAAGGCATTCAGATGTGTCACACATTTGCCATAAATTCAGAATCTTAGCACTCTAGTTGCTTATTAGATCACTGTAGTAAAGCTACTGCCCACCAGGGAAGTCTGCTGCTGGTATTGAAAGTGCATGTTTCAGTCTGCATGTCAGAATTTTTTAATGAAATAGAAGAGGATTTGAGAAGTCATTCAAAATATGCCCTAATTTTTCTTTCTGCAGCACTAATCATACTTTCTATGGCAAAATGAACCCCCTCATTTTGTTCCTTTTTAAATAAAATTTTTAAAGAGTTACCACTTTATTCCAATCAAGATGGCTTCAGGTGTGCAATACGTTTGTCATAAGTAGGACTGTTAGCGCTCTAGTTGTTCTTTAGAACACTCTGGGAAGCTGCAGTAGAACACAAAGGAATGAACTGACAGTCTCTGCCCTTGTTGGATGTACATGTTTTACTGAGAATGTCAGACTTCATTCTCACATGACTGAGAAAGATAATGTGAATCTACAGAAAATATGCTCTCAGTTTAGCTTATAGATCACCTTCCAAACCTCTGTGTGAAAAGCATGAGAAAATAGTTTTCTCTCAAACATGATTCATGATATCACAGCAGAAGGCTTTTTCACATGGTAAAATCATCGCAGAACACACCACAATTCCTAAAATGAGTATGGTACCATCAACAAATGATTTATAATGTAACTAAAGTCTTAAAACCTTCTATTAACTGCAATGCTTTTTAATGAGGTGCTATCATGTATATTGGTCCCAGGATGGCTGCCAACACTTCTTGGATGAAGTACTGACAGCCAATCAGATCTCACGATGAGATGTGTGGTTAGGCTCCGCCCAGATATATCTATCTTTGTAACTCTAATTTTCTCAGGAACTACTGAACGGATTTACACCATTTAAGCAAAAGCCACGAGTCTGAACTGAGGACTACCTCTTTGCCAAATTTGGTGTACTTCTGTTCAGCAGTTCGGGCTGTAGCTGCGTCAACAGGTCCTATGGGAAAATGCATGGGGAAAACGCGTTTTGGGACCCACCTTTTTTCTCGGCCCCCGCTTGACGAATCACAGTGAAATCTTCATGATAGGAGCGGACCGGAGCTGGCCAAAAGTTTGGAAAATTTCGCGAAGACTCGTCAATCGGCGCCAACGTTATTCCAAATAGAATATTGCAGATTTCCTATGGAAAATAGGTCCTAACTATAACTACCTACTGGCGACTGACAGTAGTTAATATATATATATTGCCCAAGGATGCGATAGACATTTTTCATGAAAGGGTCACAGAAGATATAAAACAACTTTATCAAAAAGTAAAGCGGAAAAAACGAGACAAGAAATACAAAGAAATTGAATATGCAAGATTAATTAAGAAGATCCAAAGTAATCAAGAAATCGTGGTAATGCAATCAGACAAAGGTGGCAACATTGTGATCTGGCCTATTAATGATTACACAAGAGAAGCAATAAGACAACTTTCTGATTCAAGTTGCTATGAAAAATCGACCATACAGCAATACAACAAAGCAAAAGAAAACCTGTCAAAAAAACTACACCAATATAAAAGAGAAGGACTAATATCAATGGACGAGTTTAAGTACTTATGGGTGGAATATCCTAGAATGCCATCAATATATTTCATCCCCAAGACCCATAAAAATACAAATCCTATTCCAGGACGTCCAATAATCTCTGCCATAAACAGCATGGGAGAACATGTATCCCAGTATGTAGACTTTTTTTTGCAACCGATGGTTAAAGCACTACCGACATATGTTAAGGACACGGGAGATTTCTTAAATAAACTGAGCACTATCATATGGACCGACGATATGCTATTAATGACCCTGGACATAGAGTCCTTATATACATGTATCGAACATTGTTCAGGAATAGAAGCTATTTGTGAATTTTTGAAGACCAGACCAATAGAATACCACAATCACAACAAAATTCTGATTGACTTGATCCAATGGTGTTTGAACAATAATTTCTTCATGTATGACAATCAAGTGTACAGGCAACTGAGAGGGGTGGCGATGGGAGCTTGCTTCTCCCCCAGCTATGCCTGTTTGATGGTTGGTTGGTGGGAGGAGCTGGCTCTTGGGGCCACCCACTCAGGCCTTCTGGATAAACGTGTCAAACATTTTTTCAGATACATAGACGATGTGTTCATTGTGTGGCAGGGTGATGTGGAGAGTGCAAACATTTTTGTTAATTCCATGAATATTAACGATGCCAATTTGAAATTTACATCCCACATTGACAAAGAAAGTGTAGATTTCTTAGATGTAAAAGTATACATAAAAAATGGGAGTAT
Source organism: Triturus cristatus (assembly GCF_964204655.1). Taxonomy (NCBI): domain Eukaryota; kingdom Metazoa; phylum Chordata; class Amphibia; order Caudata; family Salamandridae; genus Triturus; species Triturus cristatus. The sequence continues at coordinate 1,486,925,499 of NC_140591.1, read as the reverse complement.
TGCAACTACATTGCACAGGAAAAAATTGGCAGGGAATTCTACACTCCATGCAAATAGCGCACACCCACACCACCTGATTAAGAGTATCCCCTATGGGGAATTTCTTCGCCTCAAACGAATATGCAGCACCAAGGAAGATCTGGATGTGTGCATAAAAGACTCAGCAATGCGATTCAGGAGTAGAGGCTACAGTGAGAACATTATCACAGAAGCGATAACTAAAATATCTAGCAGGCCCAGAGATTCACTGCTGAATCCTGACACTTCCAAGAATCAGGAAAAAATATCTGAAAATAGTACACCCAGATTAATCACTACCTTTAATCGACAAGAAAGAAAAATACGATCTATTGTCAAACAGAATTGGCCAATCATACACACTGATGCAGTATTGGCACCTACATTAACTAAGGATCCCACCATAACTTTTAGGAAGGGTGTATCTATGAGAAATCAAATAGTCAGGAGCACTCCAGAGTCCAATTTGAAAAAGAAAAAAACTTGGCTACAAGCTAGACAGGGATTTTTCAAATGCTCTAGCTGCAGGGCGTGCAAATTTGGGCAAAACAAATCCAAATATAGTACTCCCTTCCAGGATGATGAGATAATTATCAAAGGCAACTACAATTGTAAGACTGAGTATGCTGTCTATGTTCTGACATGCACCTGTGGTTTACAATATGTGGGCAGCACTAAGCTGCAGGTGCATGTCAGAATTCTACAACATCTTAGAGCTATTGTCAACAATGACACAGCATACCCAGTTGCCAGACATTTTAAGGCATGCCATGATAACAACTTAAACTGCCTTAGGTACTATGTAATCGCAGCAGTACCACCTTTGCCGAAGGGAGGTAATAGGGAAAAACTCCTGCGCCAACTAGAATCACGTATGATTCTGGAACTTGACTGTAAAGCTCCAAGAGGTCTCAATAATACGGAGGATCTCCATAATTTCTTGTAATTAATCTCTATTTCTACCTCGAATACATTTTTACTTGCAGCTACAATATTTGTGCAGAATACATTTTATGCAGAAGGGATATACACTTATTTAGATGATATCTACAAGTGTATTTACATTCTTTTCCCTACACACATTGCAGAACCAACTTCAGGCAGTTATATTAACACATATATTTTTTATCTATACTTTCACTTCTATTTTTTGGATAATTTCATTATTCGAGGAAAAAGAAAAAATCCATAGACATATGCACTTTAAGGTTTAGGCACCAGCACTTTACACAAAATAATTTAGGAACGGCTGTTCCTTTATTTGTTCTTGATCAGTAGCAATCATGCAGCTTTTTGCACATAGCCTTTGCACTTTATCATTCTGTGTACATTTATATTTTCTTGGAGTAAAACAACAATTTTTGTATACATTTAATCTCATGTCATAACATAAAAAAGTTTCATCTTGTAGCATTTGGCCCAACTCAGGATAATTTTTGACTATGTCCAACAGCATTAACGCAGCTATAAAACAGGACATATGCGAAATGAGTAATATATATCCCGAAGTTGAATACTTTCCCAATAGGCCATGTCTCTCTTTTTTGTATATAATAATTTTATTGGATTTTAGCACATCTGATTCTATTATACAAAGCAATGCATTTATGCAGATATAATATGTCTCACTAGAATTGTGGGTCTATTTTGTATATAAGTCTTTGTCATATGTTTAGAAAAATATTTATATTTATATATCTATTTATTTATTTATATATTTATAGCATTGTACATGTTTACATGATGAATTTTATTTACATGATATACTCGGATTGTTGTGGAAACAGTAATACCAATAGTACACAGAGTTACGAATGTTTTTTATGTCTATGGTTTTTGAATGGCATCACATGATGCATCACATGATTGGGGAGGTGGCATTTGAAAATACAAAAGTGAAAGGGGACTAAAGTTCTTCCATATGTGATCAAGGGCACGGAGGTGCTCGAAACGCGTCATATAACGGCTTGAAAGAATAAAAACAACCTATTTTGCCACGTATTTTGGAGTCCGGGTCTCTCTTACCGCTGCAAAGGAAGTGCAAGCTTTGGGAGATCAAGTACACTTCTCATATATATATATATTCACTGAAAAAACCATAGGTTTCAGGGGTGTTATAGTTAGCTGGACTTTTCACTTGTACAAAACCATTGAAATTCCCCCGTTATAGTTAGTTCAGCTAACTATAACTCGCGCGCCCGCAATGCACTGCTGATGACGTCACATATTACATCACTCATGACATGGTCAGTGACATCACTCATGACATCACTGATGACATCTCAAATGACATCACTGATGACATCACTGATGACATCATCCAGTGAATGTGTGTTTTTCTGAAAATTAAATATGTTTTATATATGTATATCTCAAGGTCGATGGAAGAATAAATGGGTATATAAGTGTCTAAATGGATGATTTGTTTTTGAAAAATTGATTGTGTAACTCACTGATTAAGTGTATCATAGTGAATACATGGCTTAGTGAGTAATGTTTAAATATGTAAATATCTGTATCAGTCTCTCACTTTGTGTATAAGTGGCTGCATGGGTTGGTGAGTAGCTACATGGGTGTCTATATAGGTTATTAGTTGGTTTTTTGAGTATCAGTCTGAGTGTCTGCATGGTTCGGTGGGGGTATTACGTAGTGCATAGGTGCATGAATGAGTGACTCACTGTTTGTATGTGTTGAACACAGCATGTGTGCAGGACTGTATGGGTGGATGAGTGTGTGTATGGGTGTGTTAGTGAGTGAATGACTGTCTCAATAGTGTCTTTATGAGTAACTACATATGTTTTAAACTAGTATATGTGACTATTGGTGTATATATGTGAGTATATGTGAGAGTGAGAGATTGAAAGAGTTCCTGTATGAATAAGTATGTGTTTCTATAAGTGATTGTTTAAAAGACTAAGTATGTGTAAGTTTCCGTAAAAGTAAGTATGGTGGTGTGTGTATAACTGTATATGCAAGTAAATGTATGTTTGATTCTTTATTAGCATGAGTGACTATGTGTGTGAGTAACTCTATGGATGAGTGGCATTGTGTAACAGGATGTATAGGTGTATAAGTACATATGATGAGTGAGTACATGTATGAGTGACTGTATAGGACTGTTGGTGAATGAGTGGATGTGTATGTGGATCTTAGAATTACTGAAGAGGTTGTTGTAACTGGTATTGGTATGTCCATTGTTTTGAAAATTTTAGTCTCTATTTTTGAATGTGTGTATCAAAGGTTATATTAGGGTGAGAGGAGGTCTGCCACTCTATCACAAGGATGATGTCATCAGTGATGTCATGAGTGATGTCATTTGAGATGTCATCAGTGATGTCATGAGTGATGTCACTGACCATGTCATGAGTGATGTAATATGTGACGTCATCAGCAGTGCATTGCGGGCGCGCGAGTTATAGTTAGCTGAACTAACTATAACGGGGGAATTTCAATGGTTTTGTACAAGTGAAAAGTCCAGCTAACTATAACACCCCTGAAACCTATGTTTTTTTCAGTGAATTTCTGAGGTTTTTTAAATGCTAATTCCTAACTATAACGTGCCTGAAACCTATGGTTTTTCTGTGAATTTCAAAGGTTTTTTAAATGCTAATTTCTAACTATGCCTACAGAGATAGGACATGTGAAGAAAGAAGAAAAAATGCACAGAAAGAAACAAAAGAAGTGCAGAAAGAAGCAACAGAAGTCCTCAAATACGAAGATAAGTGCAGGAAGAAGGATAACGTGCAGAAAGAACAAAAAGAAGAGCAGAAAGAAGCCTTGTTGCAAAATCATCCTGTACCCTCAACTTTTTCAGACGGATACTGGTGGTAACTGAGTCTGACTAACCAGTCCTAGAGCCAGTGCTATGTTAAAAGACACTTAGAATACAGTGAAAACACCTACATACACTAGGGAACATTATGCGTTGGGGTCCCCCTGTGATTAGCATGACCTCCTCTGTAAGCCCCTAGTGTATAATAGGGCATGGGGATTAAAACTACCTCTTAAAACAGGCCACAGGGCGTTTTTGCACACGTTAACTCAGGCCCCGTCCCCTCCCTTCACCACTGTGTAAACACGCCCTGTGTCCATTTTTAGTTGGGAGATTAAGTTCATTTGAATCCTGAGGGTCCCTAGGGTCCAACTAGCCCACTAGTTACCTCCAGTAAGTGCCACAGAGCTGCGTTGCAGAGAGGTGTAAAAAGTGGCACGGCCTGGACCACCTCTCTGCAATGCAGCTCAGTGGCGCTTACTGGAAGCACTTGGTGGGCTAGTTAGCCCCCAGGGGCCCTCAGTATTGAAGGGAAATTATATCCCCAATTTAAAACGTGCCATAGTGCGTGTTTGCACACGTCACCTCAGGCCCCGTCCCCTCCCTTCACCACTGTGTAAACGCGCCCTGTGGCTGTTCTAAGTTGAGAGATTAAGTCCCCCTGAATCCTAAGGGTCCCTAGGGTCAAACTAGACCACTAGGTACCTCCAGTAAGCGCCACAGAGCTGCGTTGCAGAGAAGTGTAAAAAGGGGCTTGGCCTCAGAACACCTGGCTGCAGCGCAGCTCCCTGGCGCATACTGGAGATGCCTGTTGGGGGCGCGTTTGCAGAGTGCTGCATGGAGGGGGCATGGCCTCCGGCACGATGCCAGTCTTTTATTTATTTTAGTTTTTTAAGAAGGGGGGCTGTTTAGTTCCCCTTCTTATTCTAATTTATTGGCTCTGATGACCCCATCCCCCAGGGCCAGTCTCCTAATTATATTTTTTTGACCCCAATCCCCAGGGCCGGCCACTGTTTTTTATTATTTTTAAAAAATATATATTTATAGACACACCTAGGACATGCTGGACAAACCGTACGTACCTATCACCATGACGATTTGCGTGATATTCATTAAAAGGCTACTATGCATGCAATGAATCCACGTGGAATGTATTTACACCACTAGTGAAGCTCTGACATGTCTGATGCCCTACGGTGCCTAATCCTGGTAGACACCCTTGTCGTTTATTTATACAAACATGGGTAGCTATTGACGGGCACATTTAATACACATGCACACCAAGCCATTCAAAGGGGATTCGACAAAAATTCGACCAAAACTATGCAAGAAACCCCCCTCACGGTTAATAAAACACACATCCACTGCCGGATGTGTAATAATTTTTATTTTACTCTCTGGAAAGGGGACGAACATCACTTGAGAGTCACAGCGTGCTCCTGACAGAGCCCAATGCTGTGTTACACCCACCATTGCCTGCCGAGTGCCACACACCTCTGTGTTGTATTCCACTAGCTAGTGCATATGCTATGACACTCTCTAGCCCATGTGCACTGTAACACCACCCCGTGAATATGTCATGCCACACTTGTCTTCGCACGGGTTACATTGCCCCATCTAACGTGCCTTTCTCGATGCCTATGTTATAACGCACAGTGCTATGCCATACATATTACAATCTGGGATCCATATCTTTGTCACAGTGCATATGCAACGTTACACTCCCCAGCACATATTTTATATTACAACTTTAGAGACTAGTTAGGTTACACAACACTGCCCTGTGCATATTACACTCCAAGGCGCATATCGCATAGCACGCGCTAGTGCCTGTGCTATCTCGCGCTCTCCAATGAATCTGTCATTGCGCACAATGTATTGCATATTATATTTCACGCCCGGTTCATCTTATATCACACTTTTTGGTGCATAGTTTATACCATACACTATATCTAGTTTTCATTTTCAATCGTGCTCTCAAGACTATGTTCTATATAACACTGTGTTCACCTACCCTTTTCACGGGCATTACATTTTGCGATAGGGGGTGGAGGGTCAGGGGGTGTTTCTGCCAAGTGAGCCCGGAGTCACAGTCACAAACGTCCTCTTCTTCCTGAATAAAAGTGAGATTATGCTGCATACTTGTTCATATTTTAAGTAGTTCGCACAGACACAATGTTTTAAAAACAATAAAGTTCCTAATACCCGCCTTCTCTGAACAGTTAGCTTGCTGCCCCATCCCCTTCCTCCCTATCCTCTGTTGTGTGAATCCATGGACTAGCCTCCTCCCTCCTGCCATGCATGGTCTGATGTGCTGCCACTGCCCTCAATTTAGTATGATGTACCAGTCCACTCCTCCTGCCCTCCATTGCCCAATTCTATGCCCCATCATTGACCTCCTGCTTAAACTCTGTGCTTAGCTTGCTGCCCCTATTCTCCTTCCCCCTGCCCTCCGATGTCTTTGTGCATGCCCCTGCTCCATCCTTTTTGCCCACCATGTCCCATGGACCTGCCACTCCTATCTACTCTGAGTGTTCTGTTGAGCTGCCACTCCCCTCCCACCTGCCTAGCATTGTCAGATGACTGTAACCTGTCCCTGCCACATCCACCCTGCCTGTCCACATGCCATGCCCCTATCCTCTTCCTCCTGTCCTACATGGTCCATTGTACTGCCACACCCTTCTGCCCTCCCTGGTCTGTTGTGCTGCAACTGCTCCTCCTGCCTGCCCCGTGTGGTCTGTTGTGAGGTCCCTTCCCCTGAACTTTCTTGTCAGGTCCTGACCCTCCCTTCTATCCTCCATGGTCCTTTGTGCATGCCCCTCCACCCTCCTTCTTGCCCATCATAGCCATTGTGCTGCCACTAACCCTCCCACTTGCCATGCATGGTCTTCTGTGCTGCCATGGCCCCTCCCACCTTCCCTGTGTGGTCAGTTAGCTGCCCCTGACCCCCTCCCACCTTCCCTCCATGGTCTGTGTGTATGCCATCACAGTCTCACTGTTGCTCTTCATGGTGTGTCTTGCTTCTAGTGCCCATCCTGCCTGACCTCCATGGCTATCTTGCTGCTCCTGCCCTGCCCCCTTGCCCCCAGCCCTACTCCCTCCCTCCTGGCTTGTCTGTTCCATTGTAATGCCCCTGATCCGTCCCTCCTGCCCTTTATGGTCTGTTATGCTGCAGCTTTCTCTCCTGTCTGTCCATTATGGTCAGCTAGCTACCATTGCCTCTTGCCCCTCTGTTCTCTGTTGTCCATGTGCATGGTCCTGTCCCCTCCCTCTTGCTTTCTATGGATTGTTGTGCTGCACTCCCGTCCTGCATGCCCTGTGTGGTGTATTGTGCTGCTGCAAACCCTGATGCCTGCCCTGCAGGGTCAGTTTGGTGCACCTCTCCATGTCCCTCCTGTCCTCTGTTATCCAAGTCCATGTCCCTATCCCATTTCCTTCCATGATCCAATGTACCATACTTGCGAACATTTTGAACTTGGTAAGAGGGAGATTTTGAAAAAAAACTGGGATATTGATTTTCCCCTTTGAGTTACATTGAAAAAGAGGATATTGTAGACAGGAGACAGATCAAATAAAGCCCATTTGAGCTTAAAAACATTGGACGTTTCCTGGCTGAATCGGGTCTGTTGGCATGTATGGTTGTACTACCATTGCCTCTTCCTTCTGCCCACAATGGTCTATTACATTGCCACAGCCTTGAAGGAGGGTAGATTTTGTATCACAGGGGGCCCCTGGCCCGTTCTGTCCACACCTGAAGTATGAGACCCTTGTCCTTGCCCTGCCAGCTGCATTTGTAGGCCGTATTAAATTGACCAGCGGGTCCTGTGTTGCTATATAATTATCCTGAGACATCCTTACCACTCAGCCAGCATAAAACCCCTGTGTAGGCCCTTCTGTTCAATATGTAGGCCTCTTTGTTAAATTGACCATAGCTCTGCAATTTTAGTGTATAGCAGTCTGAAGGCAGGTCTGCGAGGCCTTCTGATCCAAACTAGTAGCCCCCACCCTACCCGAGTGCTCCGTGCTCGGTATCAAAGTTCAACATCCCCCTGAAGCTGTCGACATACAGTAGGCTGCATCCTGGACTGGTACTTGCTTCCTGGGCAGGTTTACCGCTTTTAAGGAAGTGGCAACCGCAGAGCGTCAAGTTAGGAGAACTGAGGAGATTTTATACATGAATATATTGAATTCCCGTACAATACCCATTATTTTCTGCTTGCTCTATGGAACTTACGATAAGCGATTGGCCTGAGAGACTGACCTTTTCACCCAGTCCATTGTCAGCATTAAGTGGGTAAATGACGAAATGTCTGGTAAAATCTGCAGACGAAGCTTTTGGGTAGCATACGTAGGTAGATGTAGCGTGCAAAGTAGCCCACAAAATGATATAAAAAGGGAGCACCCACAGATATCGACGGACTACCTCGCCGTCTGTATGTAGGTTAACAGGCAGTGCAGGTTTTCCCCAAGAGCTGGGAGCTCTTGTCTTCCTTTTCTTAAAATGTCTTGCTCTGCTTTGCTTGAAGTATCTTATTCTATTTTACCTATATGAAATGTCATGTTATGTTTAACCATTGTTCTCTTTACTTTTGCATTTAAAAGATTTTGTATTGTAATTGCAGGAATGCTTGCTCTAAGAGTAAACGTGAGTGTTCCTAGGTAACATTTTCCTTGGTGTAACTTGTTTCTCATGATGCATTTATAGATGTGTTTTCTCTCTCTCTCTGTCAGTACATTAATTGAGATACAGAGAATATTATGACAGCTGTATGATTATCTGGATTCTGTATTTTGTACTTTATGTCTCTATTCTGCGGTTTCTTTGAAGTTGCATCTTCTCATTAAACTGCCATTGTATTCTGCCTCCAATTCCATGTCTCATATGTCTGTTTTCTTCATTTTTGGAGCAAGCGTTCCTAGGCACCCCGGCTCAAATTAAGGTGCCCCTTTTGTCCCTGACTCACTCTCCTGCTCAGTTCTGTGGTGGCTCCCGGGGATCTGGGGACCGCCCCTAGCTTCCTTGACCCGTAATAGATCTTCCCTCCAACAGCCTCTCTTGCAAGTCCTGTATTGTTGGTTTGTTGCCCCTGCCCCCCTTTCCACTGCCCTCCATAGTCTGTTGTGCTTCCACGGCCCTTCCTGCCTGCTCAGTGTGGTTAAATTGTTGCCTTTGCACCCGCCTACCTGCCTTCAATTTTCAGAGTCCGTGCCCCTGGCCTCTGCCTCTCAACAGTATCCTAATGAACAACTAGATTGCTAACATTCTATATTTATTACAAAAGTGTGGAACGCCTGACATCATCTTGATGTAATCAAAACTGTAATACCTAGAGCATTTCCTTTAGAAATTACATATATGAGAGGGTCTTATTGGCATCAAAATTATGGTTAGTGCTCTAAAAGACTAAAATAAGGACATATTTTCTGAGTTTTCAAATAGCGACAAAGCACTTTTAAATTATTTGTTATCTTTATGTTTTTTTATCCAGTTGACCACTTGATTAAATGTTGCACTTAGGGGAGAGGATGTGGTGTTACTTCCAGAACTGCAGACTTTGCAACTGGGGAACCAGGTTGAAGTTTCTGCTTCAGCTCGACATTCTGTGATTCTGGTCAAATCACTTAGTCTCCCCATGTCTACAACCAAAATGAATTTGTTCTTGTGTGATGTAACCAATGCTCATGTAAAGCACTCCAATACCTGACAAGTCTGCACTATATAACACTGCAAAAACACAAAATAATAAGTGTTTTGCACACTTCTGTCATTGGGCTATATTTGGGCTACATCTGGGTGATTTTGGGCTACATTTGGGCTCTTTTGTCTCCGGTGGCCATCTTGGGAGATTTATTTGTTATGAAGTTTCCTAATTTCCTCATGTACTGCAGTCTCCTCAGTAGGAAATGCTTTCAGTTTTTTACTTTGATTCCATCATGAAGGTATTCAGATATGTCACACATTTGCCATAAATTCTGAATGTTAGCACTCTAGTTGCTCATTAGATCACTGTAGTAAAACTACTGCACCATGGAAGTCTGCTCCTGGTATTAAAAGTGCATGTTTCAGTCTGCATGTCAGAATTTTTTAATGAAATAGAAGAGGATTTGAGAAGTCACTCAAAATGTGCCCTCATTTTCTTTCTTCAGCATTAATCATAATTTCTATGGCAAAATGAACCTCCTCATTGTGTTCCTTTTTAAATTAAATGTTTTAAGTTTTACCAGTTTATTCCAATCAAGATGGCTTCAGGTGTGCCATACTTTTGTCATAATGAAGACAGTAAGCGCTCTAGTTGTTTTTAAGAACATTCTGGGACATTCTGTCATTGGGCTATACTTGGGCTACATCTGGGTGATATTTGGGCTACATTTGGGCTCTTTTGTCTCTGGTGGCCATCTTGGGAGATTTATTTGTTATGAAGTTTCCTAATTTCCTCATTTACTGCAGTCTCCTCAGTAGGAAATACTTTCAGTTTTTTACTTTGATTCCATCAAGAAGGCATTCAGATGTGTCACACATTTGCCATAAATTCAGAATGTTAGCACTCTTTTTGCTCATTAGATCACTGTAGTAAAGCTACTGCTCACCAGGGAAAACTGCTGCTGGTATTGAAAGTGCATGTTTCAGTCTGCATGTCAGAATTTTTTAATGAAATAGAAGAGGATTTGAGAAGTCACTCAAAATGTGCCCTAATTTTTCTTTCTGCAGCACTAATCATACTTTTTATGGAAAAATGAACCCCCTCATTTTGTTCCTTTTTAAATTAAATGTTTTAAGAGTTACCACTTTAATCCAAGCAAGATGGCTTCAGGTGTGCCATACGTTTATCATAAGTAGGACTGTTAGCGCTCTAGTAGTTCTTTGGAACACTCTGGGAAGCTGCAGTAGAACACAAAGGAATCAACTGACAGTCTCTGCCCTTGTTGGATGTACATGTTTTACTGAGAATGTCAGACTTCATTCTCACATGACTGAGAAAGATAATGTGAATTTACAGAAAATAAGCTCTCAGTTTAGCCTATAGATCACCTTCCAAACCTCTGTGGTAAAAGCATGAGAAAATATTTTTCTCTCAATCATGATATCCCAGCAGAAGGCTTTTTCACATGGTGAAATCACCTTAGAACATACCACAATTCCTAAAATGAGTATGGTACCATCAACAAATGATTTATAATGTAACTAAAGTCTTAAAACCTTCTATTAACTGCAATGCTTTTTAATGAGGTGCTATCATGTATATTGGTCCCAAGATGGCTGCCAACACTTCTTGGATGAAGTGCTGACAGCCAATCAGATCTCAGGATGAGATGTGTGGTTAGGCTCCGCCCACATATATATATGCTTTTAAATGCTATTTTCTCAGGAAATACTGAACAGATTTACACCAGACCTGCAAAAGGCACTTCCTTGACCTTATGGCTACCTCTCTGCCAAATTTCAAGTAATTCTGTTCAGCCGTTCGGGCTGTAGCTGTGTCTAAAGGTCCTATGGAAAAATGCATGGGGAAAACGCGTTTTGGGACCCCCCTTTTTTCTCGGCCCCTGCTTGACGAATCCCCCCGAGACTTTCAGGGTAGGAGCGGAGCGTAGCGCCCCACCTATTTTGAAAATTTTGCGAGGATTCGTCGACCGGCGCCAAAGTTATTCCAAATAGAATGTTGCGGATTTCCTATGGAAACAGGGTCCTAACTATAACTACCTACTGGCGACCGCCAGTAGGTAATATATATATATATATATATATTCACTGAAAAAAACATAGGTTTCACACATGTTATAGTTAGCGGAAATTTTACTGATAAAAAACCAATGAAATTCCCCCGTTATAGTTACTGCAGGCAACTATAACTCACGCGACCGCAATCCTCTGCTGATGCTAATACTGTATTTAGACACTTATTTGCCCATGTCTTCTTCCATACATTTTTAGCTATACATATATTACAAATATTTTTTTTTCATAAAGACACATATGTCATCAGCAGAAGATTGCGGTCGCGTGAGTTATAGTTGCCTGCAGTACCTATAACGGGGGAATTTCATTGGTTTTTTATCAGTAAAATTTCCGCTAACTATAACATGTGTGAAACCTATGTTTTTTTCAGTGAATTTGCAAGGTTTTTTAAATGCTAATTCCTAACTATAACGTGTGTGAAACCTATGGTTTTTTCAGTGAATATATATATACATATATATACATTGCACATGCTGCCACTAGTGCCTGTGCTATCTCGCGCTCTCCAATGAATCTGTCATTGCGCACAATATATTGCATATTATATTTCACGCCCGGTTCATCTTATATCACACTTTTTGGTGCATAGTTTATACCATACACTATATCTAGTTTTCATTTTCAATCGTGCTCTCAGGACTATGTTCTATATAACACTGTGTTCACCTACCCTTTTCACGGGCATTACATTTTGCGATAGGGGGTGGAGGGTCAGGAGGTTCTTCTGCCAAGTGAGCCCGGATTCACAGTCACAAACGTCTTCTTCTTCCTGAATAAAAGTGAGATTATGCTGCATACTTGTTCATATTTTAAGTAGTTCGCACAGACACACGTTTTAAAAACAATAAAGTTCCTAATACCCGCCTTCTCTGAACAGTTAGCTTGCTGCCCCATCCCCCTCCTCCCTATCCTCTGTTGTGTGAATCCATGGAATAGCCTCCTCCCTCCTGCCATGCATGGTCTGATGTGCTGCCACTGCCCTCAATTTAGTATGATGTACCAGTCCACTCCTCCTGCCCTCCATTGCCCAATTCTATGCCCCATCATTGACCTCCTGCTTAAACTCTGTGCTTAGCTTGCTGCCCCTATTCTCCTTCCCCCTGCCCTCCGATGTCTTTGTGCATGCCCCTGCTCCATCCTTTTTGCCCACCATGTCCCATGGACCTGCCACTCCTATCTACTCTGAGTGTTCTGTTGAGCTGCCACTCCCCTCCCACCTGCCTAGCATTGTCAGATGACTGTAACCTGTCCCTGCCACCTCCACCCTGCCTGTCCACATGCCATGCCCCTATCCTCTTCCTCCTGTCCTACATGGTCCATTGTACTGCCACACCCTTCTGCCCTCCCTGGTCTGTTGTGCTGCAACTGCTCCTCCTGCCTGCCCCGTGTGGTCTGTTGTGAGGTCCCTTCCCCTGAACTTTCTTGTCTGTGCACAGGTCCTGACCCTCCCTTCTATCCTCCATCGTCCTTTGTGCATGCCCCTGCACCCTCCTTCTTGCCCATCATAGCCATTGGTCTTCTGTGCTGCCATGGCCCCTCCCACCTTCCCTGTGTGGTCAGTTAGCTGCCCCTGACCCCCTCCCACCTTCCCTCCATGGTCTGTGTGTATGCCATCACAGTCTCACTGTTGCTCTTCATGGTGTGTCTTGCTTCTAGTGCCCATCCTGCCTGACCTCCATGGCTATCTTGCTGCTCCTGCCCTGCCCCCTTGCCCCCAGCCCTCTGTTTACATGTGAAGACCCCTACTCCCTCCCTCCTGGCTTGTCTGTTCCATTGTAATGCCCCTGATCCGTCCCTACTGCCCTTTATGGTCTGTAATGCTGCAGCTTTCTCTCCTGTCTGTCCATTATGGTCAGCTAGCTACCATTGCCTCTTGCCCCTCTGTTCTCTGTTGTCCATGTGCATGGTCCTGTCCCCTCCCTCTTGCTTTCTATGGATTGTTGTGCTGCACTCCCGTCCTGCATGCCCTTTGTGGTGTATTGTGCTGCTGCAAACCCTGATGCCTGCCCTGCAGGGTCAGTTTGGTGCACCTCTCCATGTCCCTCTTGTCCTCTGTTATCCAAGTCCATGTCCCTATCCCATTTCCTTCCATGATCCAATGTACCATACTTGCGAACATTTTGAACTTGGTAAGAGGGAGATTTTGAAAAAAAACTGGGGTATTGATTTTCCCCTTTGAGTTACATTGAAAAAGAGGATATTGTAGACAGGAGACAGATCAAATAAAGCCCATTTGAGCTTAAAAACATTGGACGTTTCCTGGCTGAATCGGGTCTGTTGGCATGTATGGTTGTACTACCATTGCCTCTTCCTTCTGCCCACAATGGTCTATTACATTGCCACAGCCTTGAAGGAGGGTAGATTTTGTATCACAGGGGGCCCCTGGCCCGTTCTGTCCACACCTGAAGTATGAGACCCTTGTCCTTGCCCTGCCAGCCGCATTTGTAGGCCGTATTAAATTGACCAGCGGGTCCTGTGTTGCTATATAATTATCCTGAGACATCCTTACCACTCAGCCAGCATAAAACCCCTGTGTAGGCCCTTCTGTTCAATATGTAGGCCTCTTTGTTAAATTGACCATAGCTCTGCAATTTTAGTGTATAGCAGTCTGAAGGCAGGTCTGCGAGGCCTTCTGCTCCAAACTAGTAGCCCCCACCCTACCCGAGTGCTCCGTGCTCGGTATCAAAGTTCAACATCCCACTGAAGCTGTCGACATACAGTAGGCTGCATCCTGGACTGGTACTTGCTTCCTGGGCAGGTTTCCCGCTTTTAAGGAAGTGGCAACCGCAGAGCGTCAAGTTAGGAGAACTGAGGAGATTTTGTACATGAATATATTGAATTCCCGTACAATACCCATTATTTTCTGCTTGCTCTATGGAACTTACGATAAGCGATTGGCCTGAGAGACTGACCTTTTCACCCAGTCCATTGTCAGCATTAAGTGGGTAAATGACGAAATGTCTGGTAAAATCTGCAGACGAAGCTTTTGGGTAGCATACGTAGGTAGATGTAGCGTGCAAAGGAGCCCACAAAATGATATAAAAAGGGAGCACCCACAGATATCGACGGACTACCTCGCCGTCTGTATGTAGGTTAACAGGCTGTGCAGGTTTTCCCCAAGAGCTGGGAGCTCTTGTCTTCCTTTGCTTAAAATGTCTTGCTCTGCTTTGCTTGAAGTATCTTATTCTATTTTACCTATATGAAATGTCATGTTATGTTTAACCATTGTTCTCTTTACTTTTGCATTTAAAAGATTTTGTATTGTAATTGCAGGAATGCTTGCTCTAAGAGTAAACGTGAGTGTTCCTAGGTAACATTTTCCTTGGTGTAACTTGTTTCTCATGATGCATTTATAGATGTGTTTTCTCTCTCTCTCTGTCAGTACATTAATTGAGATACAGAGAATATCATGACAGCTGTATGATTATCTGGATTCTGTATTTTGTACTTTATGTCTCTATTCTGCGGTTTCTTTGAAGTTGTATCTTCTCATTAAACTGCCATTGTATTCTGCCACCAATTCCATGTCTCATATGTCTGTTTTCTTCATTTTTGGAGCAAGCGTTCCTAGGCACCCCGGCTCAAATTAAGGTGCCCCTTTTGTCCCTGACTCACTCTCCTGCTCAGTTCTGTGGTGGCTCCCGGGGCTCTGGGGACCGCCTCTAGCTTCCTTGACCCGTAATAGATCTTCCCTCCAACAGCCTCTCTTGCAAGTCCTGTATTTTTGGTTTGTTGCCCCTGCCCCCCTTTCCACTGCCCTCCATAGTCTGTTGTGCTTCCACGGCCCTTCCTGCCTGCTCAGTGTGGTTAAATTGTTGCCTTTGCACTCTCCTACCTGCCTTCAATTTTCAGAGTCCGTGCCCCTGGCCTTTGCCTCTCAACAGTATCCCAATGAACAACTAGATTGCTAACATTCTATATTTATTACAAAAGTGTGGAACGCCTGACATCATCTTGATGTAATCAAAACTGTAATACCTAGAGCATTTCCTTTAGAAATTACATATATGAGAGGGTCTTATTTGCATCAAAATTATGGTTAGTGCTCTAAAAGACTAAAATAAGGACATTTTGTCTGAGTTTTCAAATAGCGACAAAGCACTTTTAAATTATTTGTTATCTTTATGTTTTTTTATCCAGTTGACCACTTGATTAAATGTTGCACTTAGGGGAGAGGATGTGGTGTTACTTCCAGAACTGCAGACTTTGCAACTGGGGAACCAGGTTGAAGTTTCTGCTTCAGCTCGACATTCTGTGATTCTGGTCAAATCACTTAGTCTCCCCATGTCTACAACCAAAATGAATATGTGCTTGTGTGATGTAACCAATGCTCATGTAAAGCACTCCAATACCTGACAAGTCTGCACTATATAACACTGCAAAAACACTAAATAATAAGTGTTTTGCACACTTCTGTCATTGGGCTATATTTGGGCTACATCTGGGTGATTTTGGGCTACATTTGGGCTCTTTTGTCTCTGGTGGCCATCTTGGGAGATTTATTTGTTATGAAGTTTCCTAATTTCCTCATGTACTGCAGTCTCCTCAGTAGGAAATGCTTTCAGTTTTTTACGTTGATTCCATCATGAAGGTATTCAGATATGTCACACATTTGCCATAAATTCTGAATGTTAGCACTCTAGTTGCTCATTAGATCACTGTAGTAAAACTACTGTTCACCATGGAAGTCTGCTCCTGGTATTAAAAGTGCATGTTTCAGTCTGCATGTCAGAATTTTTTAATGAAATAGAAGAGGATTTGAGAAGTCACTCAAAATGTGCCCTCATTTTCTTTCTTCAGCATTAATGATAATTTCTATGGCAAAATGAACCCCCTCATTGTGTTCCTTTTTAAATTAAATGTTTTAAGTGTTACCAGTTTATTCCAATCAAGATGGCTTCAGGTGTGCCATACTTTTGTCATAATGAAGACAGTAAGCGCTCTAGTTGTTTTTAAGAACATTCTGGGACATTCTGTCATTGGGCTATACTTGGGCTACATCTGGGTGATATTTGGGCTACATTTGGGCTCTTTTGTCTCTGGTGGCCATCTTGGGAGACTTATTTGTTATGAAGTTTCCTAATTTCCTCATTTACTGCAGTCTCCTCAGTAGGAAATACTTTCAGTTTTTTACTTTGATTCCATCAAGAAGGCATTCAGATGTGTCACACATTTGCCATAAATTCAGAATGTTAGCACTCTTTTTGCTCATTAGATCACTGTAGTAAAGCTACTGCTCAACAGGGAAAACTGCTGCTGGTATTGAAAGTTCATGTTTCAGTCTGCATGTCAGAATTTTTTAATGAAATAGAAGAGGATTTGAGAAGTCACTCAAAATGTGCCCTAATTTTTCTTTCTGCAGCACTAATCATACTTTTTATGGAAAAATGAACCCCCTCATTTTGTTCCTTTTGAAATTAAATGTTTTAAGAGTTACCACTTTATTCCAAGCAAGATGGCTTCAGGTGTGCCATACGTTTATCATAGGTAGGACTGTTAGCGCTCTAGTAGTTCTTTGGAACACTCTGGGAAGCTGCAGTAGAACACAAAGGAATCAACTGACAGTCTCTGCCCTTGTTGGATGTACATGTTTTACTGAGAATGTCAGACTTCATTCTCACATGACTGAGAAAGATAATGTGAATTTACTGAAAATAAGCTCTCAGTTTAGCTTATAGATCACCTTCCAAACCTCTGTGGGAAAAGCATGAGAAAATATTTTTCTCTCAATCATGATATCCCAGCAGAAGGCTTTTTCACATGGTGAAATCACCTTAGAACATACCACAATTCCTAACATGAGTATGGTACCATCAACAAATGATTTATAATGTAACTAAAGTCTTAAAACCTTCTATTAACTGCAATGCTTTTTAATGAGGTGCTATCATGTATATTGGTCCCAAGATGGCTGCCAACACTTCTTGGATGAAGTGCTGACAGCCAATCAGATCTCAGGATGAGATGTGTGGTTAGGCTCCGCCCACATATATATATGCTTTTAAATGCTATTTTCTCAGGAAATACTGAACAGATTTACACCAAACCTACAAAAGGCACTTCCTTGACCTGAGGACTACCTCTCTGCCAAATTTCAAGTAAATCTGTTCAGCCGTTCGGGCTGTAGCCCTGTCTAAAGGTCCTATGGAAAAATGCATGGGAAAAACGCGTTTTGGGACCCCCCTTTTATCTCAGCCCCCGCTTGACGAATCCCCCCGAGACTTTCAGGGTAGGAGCGGAGCGTAGCGCCCCACCTATTTTGAAAAATTCGCGCGGATTCGTCGACCGGCGCCAAAGTTATTCAAAATAGAATGTTGCGGATTTCCTATGGAAAAGGGGTCCTAACTATAACTACCTACTGGCGACCGCCAGTAGGTAATATATATATATATATATATATATACATATATGAAATCCAAAGGTGTTCTGTGCACGAGGGAGCACTCACTCAACAGTGAATTCATCCGAATTATTTTTCATCAGGGGAACCAGTAAGAAACATTCTGAGTTTCTTTCAACCTGCCTAACGCGTTTCAGAGCCCCCAGCTCCTTTGTCAAAGGCTGCCTGCAGTTTCCGCAACACAAAACCAAGGTTAACTCACGCTTGTTTAAATCAAATTTATTGCCCTTTGATGGATTTCAGGTGAGTATTTACGCAATGTATGCTGGTATCTGTAGTTAACCTTGTATACTTTCACCCTTTCAGTAGGTTGTGTGCAGCTGCAGACACATTTTGGTGCCGATTACGATCCTGGAAAAACCGGGTACGAACCGTCGGTCGGAGCGTTTTCTCCGTCCAACTCGCACCCGGTCGTAAAACTATACAAACATGGAAGTACGATTTGCACGGAAACACCATTTCCGTACGAATCGTAAAAAACACCGTCCTACGAAAATATACATACGAATGTGATCCGGGAATGCCCTGACGTGACGTCGGGACGCTGCCAGGCAGCGTTTCACGACCCAGGAAGTACGATTCGAACCGACAGCAGTCCGGACGGCAATATTTTTACGGCACCCAAAAAGTGCCGGACAAGTGAAGTACGCCGCAAAATGACCAGAATAGGGGGCCCGGTACGCGCCGTACCCCCCCCCAGCCCCCGTGAGTACGCGCCGAACCCCCCCAAGCCCCCGTGAGTACGCACTGAGCCCCCCGTAAATGTACACCCCTGTACGTTCGAGTCGTACCCCCCGTGTATGTACACCCCTGTACGTTCGAGTCATACCCCCACCCGTGTATGTACACCCCTGTATGTGTCGAACCCCCCGTGTATGTACACCCCTGTACGTGTCGAACCCCCCGTGTATGTACACCCCTGTACGTGTCGAACCCCCCATGTATGTACACCCCTGTACGTTCGAGTCGTACCCCCACCCGTGTATGTACACCCCTGTACGTGTCGAACCCCCCGTGTATGTGTATGTACACCCCTGTACGTGTCGAACCCCCCGTGTATGTACACCCCTGTACGTGTCAAACCCCCGTGTATGTACACCCCTGTACGTGTCGAACCCCCTGTGTATGTACACCCCTGTACGTTTGAGTCGCGCTGAGGGTACGCACCGTACATACACGGGTGGGGGTACGACTCGAACGTACAGGGGTGTACATACACGGGGGGTTCGACACGTACAGGGGTGTACATACATGGGGGTTCGACACGTACAGGGGTGTACATACCCAGGGGGTTCGACACATACAGGGGTGTACATACACGGGGGGTTCGGTGCGTACTCACGGGGGCTGGGGGGGGTTCGGCGCGTACTCACGGGGGCTGGGGGGGTACGGCGCATACTCACGGGGGCTGGGGGGGGTACGGCGCGTATGCGGGCACATGTGTCCATGGTTGCAATGGGAGTTCGGTGCGGACGGTGTTTTTTCCATACAGTTGTGACATCTGACGCACGGGATGGATCGTACTTGCGCGGTCGGACTTCACTTTTCACGTTTGTACGGTAAATCGTCCGGGGAGGTGTCGGACACATTTTCCGACCCGAGGACGTGTGGGGAATTATTCCCAATGCGACTGGTATGGGCTTGTACGATTCGTACGGTAAAAAGACCGGATACGAGTCGGACGGGCAATTTTTTTACCGGATCGTGATCGGCACCATAGTATTTAAAACCCTCCAGTGGGCCTCAGGGTGTCACTTACTTAGTCCATTTTAAAGCACTGCTGCGTCGGAAACGTCAATGAAAAGTTCTTTGACCTCACGCCCCATATTTCCTTTGAGGGGGGGTTCTCTCCTCCACGGCCGGACTGCCGTTTTTAAATATGAAATCCAAAGGTGTCCTGTGCACGAGGGAGCACTCACTCAGCAGTGAATTCATCCGAATTATTTTTCATCAGGGGAACCAGTAAGAAACATTCTGAGTTCGTTTCAACCTGCCTAACGCGTTTCAGAGCCCCCAGCTCCTTTGTCAAAGGCTGCCTGCAGTTTCCGCAACACAAAACCAAGGTTAACTCACGCTTGTTTAAATCAAATTTATTGCCCTTTGATGGATTTCAGGTGAGTATTTACGCAATGGATGCTGGTATCTGTAGTTAACCTTGTATACTTTCACCCTTTCAGTAGGTTGTGTGCAGCTGCAGACACATATAGTATTTAAAACCCTCCAGTGGGCCTCAGAGTGTCACTTACCTAGTCCATTTTAAACACTGCTGCGTCGGAAACGTCAATGAAAAGTTCTTTGACCTCACGCCCCATATTTCCTTTGATGGGGGGTTCTCTCCTCCACGGCCGGACTGCCGTGTTTAAATATGAAATCTAAAGGTGTCCTGTGCACGAGGGAGCACTCACTCAGCAGTGAATTCATCCGAATTATTTTTCATCAGGGGAACCAGTAAGAAACATTCTGAGTTCGTTTCAACCTGCCTAACGCGTTTCAGAGCCCCCAGCTCCTTTGTCAAAGGCTGCCTGCAGTTTCCGCAACACAAAATCAAGGTTAACTCACGCTTGTTTAAATTAAATGTATTGCCCTTTGATGGATTTCAGGTGAGTATTTACGCAATGGATGCTGGTATCTGTAGTTAACCTTGTATACTTTCACCCTTTCAGTAGGTTGTGTGCAGCTGCAGACACCTATAGTATTTAAATCCCTCCAGTGGGCCTCAGGGTGTCACTTACTTAGTCCATTTTAAAGCACTGCTGCATCGGAAACGTCAATGAAAAGTTCTTTGACCTCACGCCCCATATTTCCTTTGATGGATGAAGGAGTTAAGCTTGGTTTTGTGTTGCGAAAACTACAGGCAGCCTTTGACAAAGGAGCTGGGGGCTCTGAAACGCGTTAGACAGGTTGAAACGAACTCATAATGTTTCTTACTGGTTCCCCTGATGAAAAATATTTCGGATGAATTCACTGCTGAGTGAGTGTTCCCTCGTGCATAGGACACCTTTGGATTTCATATATATATATATATATATATATATATATATATGTATCTTTGAAGCGCGGCACGCTTGTAGAATAGCGTCCTTGTGCCTTGATTTTGATCAGTGTAAGCAAGGGGGTGCGACCAGTCCCTCGCCACAGCTTCAGGAGGAGTCCTTAAAACACACAGTAGGACCTCGCTACTCTCCAGGGCAGCCGACACTGCCTCACAGCCCCCCTGTGGTGTGAGGCACAGGATGGAGCACGCGTGTGCACGGCTTTGAGCAAGCCCTCCTCCCTCAAACACTATTCAAATGTTGTTGAGGCGCATGGGGACATGGTAACTTTATTTGCTTTATTAATGTATGAATATCACTTTTCGTCTACCCTAAAATATCACCACATTAAAAAAGCATGTTTGCTGACTGCTTTATTTGAGGTGGGCTAGAGTCATGGAGTTGCCAGGTGCAAACCTGTGGTTCCAATTTGTGCTAGAGAAGTGTGTGGGTGAATTGAATCTCTCCCGGTTGAGCTGTAGACTCTTCAAAACCAGCAGATCTGTATGCCTTGGGGGCACCCATAGGATGACTGCTCTGTTGTGAATTATGTGGTTTTCGAGCCCTAGATGTGGCAAGGCCAGGGCTTCCAGCTCTCCCCCACCACTCCCACCCGAATACTTGCCTCAGTCCCTCGTTGGCGTAATGTCCAATTTTATAGGTAGGTGGTAGTCTAGAGCTTCCCGTGCATTACAG
Organism: Triturus cristatus; assembly: GCF_964204655.1. Lineage (NCBI taxonomy): Eukaryota > Metazoa > Chordata > Amphibia > Caudata > Salamandridae > Triturus > Triturus cristatus. Next base: position 1,486,903,843 of record NC_140591.1, on the reverse strand, counting down.
CCTACAGCTAATAGATTCTCTCGAATTGCTGATTTTTTTAAATAAATAATGGTGGGTTTGGAAGAGTTAGGGGCATGTTCTTTAAGTAAGCCATTAAGAAAAGGATACCCCCAAGTACTACTTTCAGGTCCAAGAGTAAGGGGGAAAAACAATGACAACTATAAAGATACTCTTGCTAGACCTAAATTATTTTTAAAGTGGCCAAGGAAGGCTCTTTACCTGGGCATTTTCACAACATAAAGTCTTACCAATACAAATGATACAAAATTCATAACTTTTTATCACAAGATTTTTTCATGTGTAAATAACATTTTTGGGAGGTATATTTTGTTACTTTTGTAAGCATTTTATGCATTTCATCTGTGCAAACACATACAATTGGTTTCAATTATCAAATGATTTAGAAACACATCTCTGAGTTAGCAAGCACAAGGTGCAATTATTTACAGATAAAAGGTGTCATTTCTAACAAGTATTACACAAGATATACAAAATCCACGATTAAACTTCCTATGTATAACCCCACACAAACATCCATCAGTCTCTCTCACCATCCCCTTACTCACACATTCACAGCACACTTACACACAGAACAATCCTCAGGGAGACGTCTGTCTCTTCTTATGAACATACACTGCCAAAAAATTGCGTGGATTCATTTGATCACAGAAATGTCCACTGATGTGTTGTCATTAGAAGATCTCCCTCTTATGGTCGGTCAACGGATGTTTCGGTGGAGCAGAATTTTAACCACCTTCATCAGGACCACATATAATGGACTTCAAATCAAGAAAGGTGAAACGGGGTTATCTAAGGGTTAAAAGGAAAAAATTCAATTTTAATTATAGGAAATGCCCAGGACAAACTAAGTCAATAAATGGTAAGATGGAATAGCATTCATTGGTGCAACAACTCAACTAGTGCTCCTAGCTGTGAACTACGACGTGATGCCCGAATCATGAGAAAAGATGGTCCCAGTCACCATGCCGTGCTGGGCAGCTGGTGCATTGATGGGTTATTTCGTGTGACGTTTTACCCGTCTCTTAAATGTTTTTGATTTCATGCTGGTTGAAAAGGTAGACAGGGGCTGGTCGATAATTGGAAATATCTGTTTGTGATTTGACAAATAATGTTCTCGAACAACACTTTGAGGAGTGGGGGGGCGGGCTCGGAGCTATACACAGCCATGCAGGTAACATGTGGCCGTAGCTAAGACAGTCCATAAGCTGTACTTTGGCCGTGCCCTTCATTTGGTTGCGCATGTAGTGCTTCGAATTGCCGGAAGCAAGGCTGTACCACTTTCTAAATTGAAGGGCACAAATGCCAACGCCTGGAGTGTGCCATTAATGAGTGGCATGCAAATCAGTGACTTACTTTGTGCACCACAGATCGTGTTCTCTTAACACACGCCTTTACTGATCTATATGCTGTACTGCACCAAGTACTAAAACGTCAGCAGAGCTCATGCAATACTCCTCTATACCCGCCTTCCTTGTGCTAAGCACCCATCGGGTCCTCATAATGCACCTCTGTCCCACCCTACAGCCTGTACTGCCATTGAAGTACGGAAATGTTAACAGAGCTCAAGCAATGCACCTCTATGCTCACTTTCCTCGTGCAAGCGCCCATCGAGTCCTCATAATACACCTCTGTCCTGAACTGCAGTATTCACTGATTTCCCAGTCCTGAGACACCTGCAGATATACTGAGACATTTGTAGTCCACTTTCTCCACTGTGCACAACTATCCCGGCATTGTGACCTCTAAAAGCTTTATCAGTGCACCTCTGACCACACCCGGACCATCTGCAAGTCCAGGTGTGGATCTGGAGGGAAACTTAGCAAGCATTTGCAATGCAATCAGTCTCACATTTGCAAGAGTTTGAGCTATTGGCATTTGTAAATGACAATGACTTTTATTTATGTGTTGTGAATATCTGCAAGCGCTGTATAAACACACACTTTGTACTTTTAGTCCTTGCTTACAAGAAACACGGTTGACAGCAACTGTGCATTTTTTGCTGCTAGCCTTGCTTCTTGCAAGCAAGGACAATAAGCAGGTTTTCCAAACATAAATATAAGGCATTGTCAATTACAATGCCAATAACTCAAACTCTCGCAAATGCGAGACTGATTGCATTGCAAATGCTTGTTATATATGGCTTTTACATTCATTTATATGTTTTTTACATAATTTAATTCAATTTGATGTACCATTATTTCCTATGGGTGTTATTTTAAATCCCTTCCTCCATTATTTTCTATGGGAGAGGTGTTGCAGCACCAGTTATTGTCCATGTGTAGTGCTAGACTCTTCACTAAAGTGTACATTACTACAAAAGTGCAGTTTTTGAATACGGAAAAGTAGTAAACTTACTCAACAATGTGAACTTACTCAAAGCGCAGTTTGTGAATCAGTCCCTTCCCGTTTATATATTGGGCGAGAAGTCAACAAGAGTATCCTTCAGTTTGGATGAAATATCTGTACATAATTTAGGAATGCAATAATCTAGAATATGCATTACTAGGTAGGAGATGGGCCTTTGGGTATGTGTGGTGCTCAATGCGGAAGTAACTCCACAGTGAGCTTAAGTTTAGGGAACATCCCTTCATACATAATTGGGACAGGCAATAATCCAGAATGTAGAATGCTGATTAAGAGATGGAAAAATGGGTGTTAGTGGTACTCAGTGCAGGAGGTAATCCAGGGTGTGTCTTAGTCTAAGGGTTATCCACGGGTACATCATTTTGGCAAGCAATAGTCCATAATGTGCAACGCTAGTAAGAAGATGGGCCTCTGGGTGTAAGTAGTCAGCATTGTAGAAGCAAACAGAAAGTGTGCTTCAGCACTGGATATACCCCGTGGAACAATATTGTGGCAGTGAATAATCCTGAATCTGCCATGTTGTGTAGGAGAAGCGCCTCTGGGTGCATGCGGTCCCAGCAGGAGTAATTACAGAGCATGCTTGTTGAATGGGAAATGTTAGTCACATGTAGCTCATAATTTGCTTTGTATGCTATGTTTCTAGAGCATAAGCTTTTAAACAATGTGTGTGCCTAAGTAAGGAGGCCCTCAAATTGTGCGTTCTATGTGCAGTATTGAAACACTCTTTGATTGCTACAAGGCATCTCATACTGCAAAATAAAAAGAACAGATAAATTAGAAATTATTCAATGAACATAAACACTTGTCTCAATTTTAAAGAGCCATTGAAACATCACCTGTGGCATATGTTATGTTATGTGAATTGGTATAAGGAATGACTCATCCCAGATGGTATTGTGGTGCTGAAGCAGGAGCTGAGGCTAGGTGAAAAGCCAGGTCTTCAGTTTCTTGTGGAATTCAGGAACCAAAGAGGCTTTTCTGATGAACAAGGGCAGGTTGTTCCGGGCTTTAGGAGTGAGGTAGGAGAAAACATGACATAACCGCTGAATCTGGTTCTATGTAATCAGGGAATGTGTATGAGTAGGACTTCGACTGCATGGAAGTGTCTGTAGGCTTGTGGAAGATTATGCGGTTGTTGACGTACATGGGGTCAATGTTGCGTAAGGCTTTTTATATGTGCATGAGGAGTTTGAAGAGGGACAGTAATGTGAGTGCAGTGTGGGAGGTTGAGGGTGAGTCTGGTTATTGATTTTTAAATGGTTTGGAGTCATCTGGTCAGTTGAGCATTGATTCCATCAAAGAGTGTGTTGCTGTAATCCAGCTTACTGGTGATGAGAGTTCGGGTAATGTTTCTGCGAGTATTGGTGGAAAACCATTTGAAAATCTTCTTGAGCATCTTGAGTGTGTGGCAGTAGGGTATGAAGAGTTTATTCACGTGGCTAGTCATGGCGAGTTGGTTGTTGATTACTATTCTGAAGTTTTTTGCCTGAGCTACAGGGACGGTGTGGGATTGAGTTTGGCAGGGCATCAGGTAGAGTCCCAGAAAGAGGTGTCTCGTCAAAGATTGCTACTTCCATCTTGTCTGTGTTGAGCTTGAGGCAGTTAGTTTTCATCCGTCTGGTGACTTCAGTCATGCAGGTCGGAGAAATTGGTCTGGGTGTTTGGCATCTGGTCAGAGAGGGAGACTATGAGATGGGTGTCCTCAGATGTTGATTCTGTGTGTACGGATGATGGTAGTGAGTGGTGTCATGTAGGCATTGAACAGGTTGGGGCAAACTGGTACTAAATGAGGATCCTTGTGGAGATCCACAGATGAGGTAGATGGAGTCCGAAGTGAAGGGGGCCAGGCTGACTGACTCAGTGAGCCCTGGCAGGAATGAGCAAATGCAGCGAAGTGCAAATACTTGGATGCCAGCTTTGTGTAGTTGTTGGATAAGGATGGGATGGGATGGGAGGTGTCTCCTCTGTCCATGATCATCACAATGTCATCCATGGCATTGATGAGGACGGACTCTGTACTGTGGTTAAGCCTGAATCCAGATTGAGTGGTATCGAGGAGGTGGTTGTCACTGAGGTGAGTTGATAGGCATTTCTTTATCATCATTTCCATGACTTTTGCCAGGTAGGATAACAGGAAGATAGTCCAGTAATAGACTAATGTCTACAGGTCTCTTGAAGGGGAGGTCTATGGGATGTTTCCAGGTACCCGGGTGGGTGACTTTGATGACTGAGTCATTCAGGTCCAGGGTGAGAGCTGCTCTGATGGGATCCAATCCTTTGATGTACATGTGATGAAAGCAGGGATCCGAAGGTGGTCCAGAGTGTATGGACTGCATAGTCTTTGCAGTTTCCTGAGTGATGCTGGTGGGCCAGGTGGTCAAGGTCGTCTTCTGGGTGTTTTTTTAGTTGAGCAGGAGGGTTGAGAGAGTTGAAGGGTCTGGTTGAGGTTCAAAGATGTCATAGATGCTGGTGTTCTTGTTGCTGAAGAATAGGGACAGCTGGGTGCTAAGATCCTGAGAGGGGTTACACTTGTGGAATTTGTTATTGGAGATGTGGCATACTGAAAGCATCTTATTTATAAGTGAGCTAACAACTTGGCAACTCTGCCAGTACTCAAACTTCGATCTCCACATCAGTTCAGCTCACAATTTGTGTCATTTTTACTGTCATGTATGACCCCAGCACTGGCATAGGGGCGCTAGAGGGCATAAAACACAATTGAACAGACTTTAGCAGTGGTCCGGTAGCTGGAGGGCTAATCCATCTATTTTCTTGTCTAAAATGCCCATCCACAACTTTTGAGTAGAGTATTGGAGCACGAAGGAGCTGACAGCCTGATTGCCTGCATTATTTGACTGCTGGAGGAGTGGAAATGATGGGGCTCACTGGGCCACTAAATCTATGTGCAGAGGAGAGCTGACCTGGAAAAGGAGCGAAGCCAGAGCTGGACAGATGATGGAGCCCTGGCTGCCTTGGAGGTGATGCCGTGTTGAGCTTGAATTGACCAGTGATCCACTGCAACCATGAGTTGAGGTGAGAATAAAAAAGTGGAGACGGAGGTTCACATTACTGAGAAAACCATAGGATAGTGGAAGCTCTTGAAGGAATGTGGCTTAGAGCGGACACCTGATTCTCGCTGCGGAGACATATAAAATGAGCATCACCAGTGACAGTTTTGGATTGGCTGCCTAGGAGGAGACGCTGAATTGTGGTGACCAGGGCTACTTCGAGTATGCCTCTATGCCACAGAATTTGTTATACTGGGAATGGAAGCATTTTCATCGATGTTTGTGAAAGATCAAATTTATACCTCACTTAGGGGGTCATTAGGATGGCAGGCAGAACGCCAGCTCGGCAATAGAGGCCCATTGCGGGCCCCAAGGAGGTGGGGGGTGGAGGGTGCACTTGGGGGGTACCCATGGCACCCCCTCCAATCCCAAGCACAAGGTGGCAGGCACCACACGGTGCCTGCCACGTTGTGCATGGGAATGCACACATGGCACTTTGGCATAGTGGGGGGTGCTGCTTACAGCAGCAGCCGCCGCAATGTCAACAATGCGGAATGCCACCACCAGGGTGGCGGTCGCATCCTAATTAGCAGTGCGGGACCGCCACACATCTGGCGGCCGGTCCCAGCATCGCGAGGATGACGGGCATCCTAATCACCCCCTTAGTCCCAGGCCGGTCACGGAAGCTCTCCCACACTTATTGTAGCCAAACTACTCAACTACTGTGACCAAGCACAAGGTGGCGGGCACCGCGCGGTGCCTGCCACGTTGTGCATGGGAATGCACAACATGGCACTTTGGTATTGCGGGGGGTGCTGCTTACAGCAGCAGCCGCCGCAATGTCAACAATGTGGAATGCGACCGCCAGGGTGGCGGTCGCATCCTAATTAGCGGTGCGGGACCACCGCACATCTGGTGGCCGGTCCCAGCACCACGAGCATGGCGGGCATCCTAATCACCCCCTTAGTCCCAGGCTGGTCACGGGAGCTCTCCCATACTTATTGTAGCCAAACTACTCAACTACTGTGACCAGGAATGAGCTCTGCAACTGATGCATGAGATGAATACGGTGCAATATCAGTGATCAATGTTGTCTTTCTTCCCAAACATCTACCAAGCAGTTCAAGAGGCAATATGGAAATTCGCTTTAGAAAAGAAAAAGCTGAGATGGTTAGATAAATGCTGTGTAATTTTCTATCCCACGAAATTTAAATTTAAACACAATGGTGCCCTAGACGTGTTCACAGAACCTAAGGAAGCAGAGGAATATGTGTATAAAAATGTAAAAAACGAAAGGCACAAGGTGGATATAGTGCTGTTACAGAAATTGCAGATAGGCACTGGGGCCCCATGTTGTTTAGATAAAAGATGGGTTACATTCAGATATGTTTCTGCATATTCCACCTATTCCAGAGGAGTTGCACTCCAGATCTGGAAACATACCAAATTTAAACCAAGGAAGGCTAAATCTGACATGGGCTGCTGTGTGATGGTTCTGGGATGGTCTGACAGAGTACAAATGGCAATAGCCAATACATATGGGCCCAACCATGGAGATGCAGAGTGTTTCAACTTTATCAGGCAAAAGCTGGGCCCCACACACAGCTTTCTTGGGTGGTGAATTATCCTTCCATTAAACTCAACTATAGGCAACACTAATGCTGGTCTGCATAGACATAAACAATCACCTACATTACTAAAGATAATTTTGTCACAGTTTGGATTGGCAGACCAATTGCGAATCAGATAGCCAGATGTATAAGTTTATAACCATTTTTCTACTTTACATGGGATAGCATCTTCAATAGAGTTTTGGCTGGGTACTAAGGATATTGGTGGATGGACACGTCACATAGATGTGATCATGCACTGATCTTGTTGGCACTTAGTGTGCCATTTAGGTGGGATGTGGGCAGGATATGGAGATTACAGTCGACTTCCTTGCTGGAGCAATCATTCAGGGATGAGATACAAAATGCAATAAAATAGTATTTTCTAAATACTAAGGGCTCAGTTGACAAGTGCCACATTGTGGGATACGTTTCAGGTGTGTATCGGGGAGTGTATTAGCATGGAACATGGTATTCTCCGGGCATTACTTGGAACACTGGATAACCTGAAAGCTGAACTTAAAGTGCTTGTACAGCAAGAGGTGGAGCCATGGACTCTTTCACTATCCGGGAACTAACCAAATCAGATAGAGTTCAGGGTGGCAGCAGACTATAAAATTAGGTATCTGGGCAAGTAGCTATGAAATCTAGTGAGGAAGAGAGAGACTTGGCCGCACTTTGCCAGGAATGATACGTCCAGCCTGGGCTGCAGCAGACATCCTCCAGATTAACACATGGGAGGGTACAGGTCACTATGAGACAAAGAAGATCCTAAATGTATACAGGGAATCCTATGTGAACCTGCCTTTTTTCCAGCTTCCTGTTTCCATCTTGTACCCCATTGTCCAGTTACCTTCTTTGCTACACCGACTCCACCACAATGCCAAACAACTCCGTTGTCGCCGAGATCCATGGTAAGCCACTTTTTCATTTGTCCTGTGTATCATGTATTGACAATTGCTGTTGCCTGTTTGCATTGCTTTATTTTCCTTAGGTGTATTGCAGTAGTGTTTAGTTTCCTACTCATAAAGGTACATTAAATGCACCTGTAGTGACACTTAAAAAAATATTTGTTGTTTTGGTGTTTGGCAGTGTTGTGCTAGTGGTGCCTGTGGGTGCGCATTCAATAGTGTGTGTATGTTGTGTAAGTAGCATGGAAAAGTAACACAAAGTGGCATATCACATTGCCTGCATATGGTTTATATGTAAACATGACACATATGTGTATTGACATACAAATGAGTAGTGCTTACCTGTCTTCACACCAGCATGAACCTCACTCCGTCATCACTGCAGCCAGTGCACTGCCAGCACAAAGGGAACATCTTAAGCGGCTCGGCACAATCCCACCTGCCTAACAGTGATGATTACTGCTAGCCAAGAACGCAATCACCGAGGTTTTCTGTCTCAAGCCACAACATCTAAATATGGCGGGCGGATCACCAGCAGCCCAAAAGAGTACTTGGGACCACCTACGCAGCGAGACAGTGATTGTACCTACAAGATCTCAATCAGGCCCTATGTCTCTTTTTTGGAAGTCAAAAATCTCCAGCAAGACAAAGCTGCAGACTGTGGTCGACGACCCCTCCAGGAGGCCGGATATCCTTTTGCAGAGGTGCCACTAAAAAGGATTTGATACGGCAGGGGAGAACTTAACAGGAGATACAGCATAGTCAGGCTGACCTGCGATGCACCTTGGGCGGATTGGCGAGCACGTAGGTCTCAGTCTCCTGTTGGTCCTCAGGGTACTTCTTGGCTAATATTTTTCTAAGACTCAGGTTTAGGATTCTTGGGACATATGGGCATCTTCAGCATCACTTTCAAGGGCCAGGACTGGGTGGGCACCACTTGGATGGTAGGACTCACTTCAGGCAAGGCCAAGTTGCACATAAATAAAGTCATTGGAGTTTCTTGTCAATCTTGCGAAAAAGGGAAATAAGACCAGGAAAATAATTAGGGAACACAAGGAGTTCATCTACATGCTCAAAATGGGGAAAGCAACAAATCTGGGAAAGAAAAAATGTAGAAAAATAAGCGAAGATTCATAAAACAGTAATGTTTGGTGCCGCACTCTAACATAATCTTGGAAAAGAATGAAGAGCCTGTTTTAAGGTCACTGTTGCCAGATAACATTTTCCATTTACGTAGACCAGCACAAGAAACAATCCCCACACTAAATTTAACTCAAGCATATACTGTTATAGTTGGAGTGGAGGAAAGACGTAACTTGGATTCTTTAGTTACCGCCAAAATATCACTGGATAATGTGCATAACAATAAGCAGAAAAAGCTAGAATTTCAATGGCAAGATCTAGTCTTAGCCCTCCGGCAGCTAATTTTCAGATAATTACGCATCCAACAATAGTTTCTCATATAGGAGGGAAAGAAAACAATCTCAATGGTATGCCCTCAGACCAACTACTGCATTAGAACAATCTTGCCAGTCAGTAAAAGCGGATGTGAACATAGTAGGTAGATCAGTAACAACTCAAGAGCAGCAGAGGCAAAGTCAGGATTCCAAGAAAGATATTTCAGGGTCACGTCCTCCTGGAGTGCAGAGTAATAACAAAGTGGGTGCCTGTTCCTTAAACGTTTGAAGAATATCTGGATAGTTCAAGGGCAACCTTGGTTGATGCATTAACATATCATTGGTTAAAGTCCTCCGTTGGACAACATTCTGCTTGGCTAAGGGATGAGTCACTGAAATGATTTCTTCTCACAATGCCTTTGACTAATCATCTCAGTTCCTAACCAGAATGTTACATTTACAGTCTTTTGAATTAATTTAAATAATGCATTTAAAAAGAAAGTAATTATAATTGTATATACAAATATATATATTAAAAAAATGTAATTTAAAATTTGGTTTTCTTTTTTTATTTTATAATTGTTAATTTTGGATTGTTATTTTTTAATGGGTTAAAATTTAGGAATGGTATTGAATGTTTTAAAAATATATTAAATATGTATAATAATAAATGTGTTTTATATGTTAATGTTTATATATGAATATATAGGTTCGTAGTTTTGGTTGGTGTTTTTAGATTATGTTTTAGTTTATTTTATAGTTAAAAATCTGTGTGTAAGTATGGAATATTGATTGTGTATATAAAATGTTTAATTTGTATTACCTTGTATAAAGTGTTTTAGATTGCATCTTTTAAAGTAAATGTCACCGGCCTTAGTGTCCGACAACTTCTTCAAAAAGGCTTAGATTGGAGTGGGAATAGTAAATGTCAACCTTTCAGTGTCCAAGAATTTACCCCAATATGAGTGGGAATAGCTAATGTGACTCCTTTAGTGTTGAACACCCTCTTCAAACTGGTATAGATTGAACTTTGAATAGAAAATGTTATCCTTCCAGTGCCCCACACCTTCCCCAAATTGATAAAGGTTGGAGTGGGATTAGTAATAATCCTGGTCCCTTGATATACCTCCATAAAATAAATTGTTGTCCTGAGCTTTTCATTTTTGATTTGTGTTTTTTTATCATTAGAGAAGTAATTTAGCTTGAGTAGACATTGCTAATCTGGGTCGAATATATCTGGATGACATTTTTTCAAATGGCGGTTGTGTTGCAGTGATGATGTAATTTTTCAGGAACCATGAGACCTATATACTTCATTTTGGTGTAAAAACATAGGTCTTGGGGGTCATGTAGTCTTACAGAGACAGAAATTAACTCCTCAGAGTAAACATTCCACCATATTCCAAAATGGTGGCGCTATAATGATGTGTTTTAGCGATCATATTGTTAATTTATTTTAATATTGTTTTTGTTTCAGGTTTTCCATTGATTTAAATTCGGAAAAATGAGCAAAGCAGGTGGTAGTAGAGGATCTTTGCCTCCTGACAGAGTGTTGCTAACTACAAAATCTGAGGACTCCTTCAACAAAGAAAAATGTGTCATATGCCAAACTATGAAAGAAAAGCAACATTGATGACACTGTATTGATCCATGATAATGAAATTAACACTTTTCTAGGGAAAATGTACAGTGACAGAATTTGTTGTTTGTCAGTCTTACACAAAGAATGAGACACTTATGGTGAACGTCTTGCTGCCAAAATAAAATCACAGGATGAAGTACAATGAGCAGGAACCATTTTAAGAAGTACTTGCTGAGTGGTACCCTCGCTTAAGTGCCTTAACTGCATCTTAGTAAGGTTTAACCCCTGTGCATCTGAGGGTTGTGTCGTACTTTAAGAGGACTCGTGTATTCACGAGACTATCGTAATTGATAATCCTTTGACGTTTGGATCTAGACTAGTGAGCAAAGATGCCTGGTTCTAGAATATTTGGTAGATTATTCTGTTTGGGTTGTGGAAAAGATTTCCAGCTGGAGGAATCATGCCCGGTACCTCCGGTTGGAACTCCAACTTATGAGCTCTATGTAAAACATGGCGTAGGCCCCATTGCATATAACGAAGTATGGATCCACTACACCAGGAAAGACGGTGTTTTAAAATGGCCCCAAAATGGTAGTTTCGATACCGATATTTTAGATAATTTGGAAATTAAATTGTTTAAAAAGAAAGCCCGGCCGGCGATGTTTGACTCTTTCCGCTTATGGCGAAAGGAAGCCAAACAGAAGGAAATTAAGCTAGCGAAAAAGAATAAAAGGGAGAGAGGTATGACAGTAATGTAAGCAGCTGTACAATTTAAAGATAATGAGGAGGAACAGATGAATGAGCAATTGCACAGGCAGCGTAAGTTAGGGATCGACAAATGTTACCCAGCTTTACCACACTCTAAGCAGAATGAGTTAGAAGAAAAGGAGAAAGATCCCCTGATGTCGCATTTGTTGAGTTTGCCACCCCCGTATGCTCAAAATGCCACGGCACCTCCCCAGCTTGTGAATATGCCACCTCCAGTTAATATACTGCAAGCCTTGCCGCTACCGCCAGCTGCTGCGCAGCCGGCTCTTATCCATATAGCGCAGCCCTCTCAAGGGCCGCCAGTTGTGTTCCCGACTGCCCCCGCACTTCCTGCGACTTTGTCCAATTCAGCAGCTGCCTCCCCTGACACTCTTCCTTGCACCACTCCAGTACCTGTTTCTGCATCCTCTTTTCTTCCCTCTGTTTTTCCCCCTGTTTTCGCCTCAGCTTCTCCTTCAGCGCAACAGCGCTTAGCTAATGTGGTTACTACGTTAATGTCGCCTCTCTTTGAGTCATCTGGTGCGACTCCTGGTTTACAGCGTAAGCAACTGCGTAGTCAATTGCCTAACCCTGATGAGAAAAAGGTAATAGATAGCATGGCGCGTAGATGGATTGTTTTCCCTTCACTGTATGATGTGGAATCAGTTGTCAACGTTTTCCATCAGTGGGATGCCCCAAAACAGAGATATGTGTTTGAGAAAATGTGCGAAATTCTCTGTGAAGAATTGGAGGATAGTGGTAAAGACCCGAGCCCGCAGGAGTTGTGTAGAGTGAGGTTTGATTTTGGAACTGTTGTGGATCGCGAGGTAGATAAAGCAGTTGCGGTTGTATTGTCCTTCAGAAATGGCGATTGTCAACAGTCGTTGTTTGAACCTGATGTCCCTATGGGAAAGAGGGTAAAAGCACGCCAATATCCGATGCGTGAGGTTCCCCCAGTTTGGAGACCCGCTGATGCAAATGCTAATCCACCTGTCATAGCACATTTCCAGCGTATTTGGGTACATGTTCCATGGAAAAGATCTGAGGTGTTAGCACTCAAGCAGTCATTGCCTGATCCCCGTAAAAACCCTACTGGTTATTATAAGGAGTTGTCACAGACTGCAGAATCTTGTGTAATGAATCTGGCTGATGTAGATATGCTGTTTGGGAATGTGGTTCCACAGCCTTTGTGGGGATCCATACGTAATACGGATCATGCTGCTAGGAACTAGGAGACACATGGGCTAACATCATCGCTGCTGATGCTAGACAAACTGGTGGTGCGAAACCTGAGCCTTTAATAGCAGAACTGCCTGGTAGAATCATCACGTATATGAAGACAATAATGCCCGCGATGCGCGTAAATTGGGACAAGCTATCTGCATGTAAGCAGAAGAAAGATGAGACAGTGTCAGACTTCTTTACCAGGTTTGAAGAAACGTTCATTGACCACATTGGGCAAGATATGAGTACTGAGGGTGGCCAACGGTTATTTGTGGATAAGTTTGTGCAGAATCTACTTCCTGACCTGTGTAAAAAGTTAAAAGATTCAGAAAGTTCTTGGGCTGTTTCCTCTTCAGCGCAAATACTGGCTACTGCACAGTATTATGAAAACAGAGATAAAGACGAGAAAGATAGAACAGAAAAGAAAACGAAGGAACTAAAGACAAAGGTCCTTTTACAGCAGGCCTATCCGCCACGTGGAGGTCAGAATAATTATAGGCAACACCAAGGTGTCTATCACCAACCCCAACAATTTCAGAACAATCAGCAAATGAACGGGTATTATCAACCACGTGTCCCTGTAGGTCCCAACCAATGTTCATACTGCAAAGATGTGTGTATGTATGTATGTGTCTTGTAAAGCGCACTGCTGCCCTGAGGCGTCGTGGCGCTGTAGACCGCTGGGGAACCCGTCCTGGCTATCCCTGTGAGATGGTCCCTCCTGGGTATCTCCAAGGTGAAACCAGGCATCCCCGGCGAATGTGGGGGGCCGTTGTGGAGATGAGGCAAGCTAATGCCCAGAGTTGCCGAGTGTGTTCCTGGTTAGAGTAGGTACCGAGGCGAGAATTATCGAGTCCGTTTTGACCCTGGTCCACAACCCTGCCGCGTCGGGAATTGAACCCTGGTCCCTGGCCGATTCTCTGCTTGCGGATCTGCCGCCTCTAACCAGTGAGCCACACCTCTCCAAAGAGGAAGGTCATTTTAAGTATAGTTGCCCTAAATAAATGCAGCGGAACGGTAATGCGTATGGCGCAAGAGGTAGGGGTGGTCAGCAAGCTCCTAGAGGCAGAGGGCGTGGAAGTGTTCCCCAGAACGCGCGTCCTCTTCCGCCCCAAAACGCCCTTAATAGCTTTGATCAGCAAGCCAATGCGACTAGTAATACGGCTCAGTATTATAATAATGATTATTATGCAGAGGACGGTGATGCAGAAGGTAATGATTACTAGGACAGCCGTAGACAGAGAGAGGGAGTTGTTTCAGTGCCAGTGGATCAGAGTGGACCGTATGTTAAGGTAACTACAGCAAATGTAACGGAGCCCTTTCTGCTAGACACTGGTGCTGCAAAGAGTTCAATCATGCATTCAAAACTCCCTGGCGCACCTTTGTCTGGCGATATAAATGTTTCAGGTTTTTCTGGCGCCCCGGTTAGGAACCCGATTTCTAGTCCCATGTCACTTTCTATTGGGCCTTGCGAGCTGAAAGCACCCCTGATTCTGACAACAGGTTGTGGTGAAAATTTGCTGGGATTAGATTTGTTGAAAAGATTGCATGCTACATTGTATTGTTCTCCTTCAGGAGTACAACTTACATTATGCAAGAAAGTGATTTCCCCGATGTACTTGTCTAAAAATACAATGCCGCCTGAATTGTCATCCCTTCCGGATGCCCTTTGGGCTACTGGTCCCAATGATGTGGGCCTCTTGGAGATACCACCATACGTGGTGACTTTAAAGGCTAATGTCAGACTGCCACGTATTCCCCAGTACAAGATCTCTAATGAAGGCCAGAAAGCATTGTAAGACATTGTCAGCGACTTGATTAATAAGGGTGTGATTGAAGAGACAAGAGGCAACGTTTGCAATAGTCCGATTTTACCTGTCTTAAAACGAACGGACCCTTCACAGCCACCTGTTTACAGATTTGTGATTGATCTTAGAGAGGTTAATAAGATTGTTGTGCCACAGTTTCCGGTTGTCCCTGATATAACTGCCTTGTTAACGATGATTCCAGCCTCTGCTGCATGGTTTTCAGTGATCGATTTAAAGAATGCTTTCTTTAGCATCCCAATTGCAAAGGAGAGCAGAGATATTTTTGGCTTTAGTCTGGGAGGCCGAAGATTCCGCTTCAAACGCGCTCCCCAGGGCTACTGTGAGAGTCCATCCATATACAGTCAAGCTTTGAAAGCGCAGCTTGATGCACTTGTTTTGCCTAGTGGCGCTATTCTGATTCAATACGTGGACGATTTACTAATCGCCGCGGATACTGAACAGATCTGTAAAGAAGCCACATTGTCATTGTTGCGCCATTTATCTACTTTCCATCACAAAGTGTCTCTCTCTAAGCTGCAATATTGTCGACAAGAAGTGACCTACTTAGGTCATCTCTTGTCGAAGGAGGGAAGGAAACTGACCCCAGAAAGAATTCAAGCCATTGCACAGTTGAGTGTGCCAAGAACACAGAGAGAAGTATGTGCTTTCTTGGGCATCACTTCATACTGTAGGCATTGGATTCCTAATTTTTCCTTGTTGGCAAAACCTTTGTTAGCCTTAACATGCAAAGACACACCGAATCCTATCCCATGGTCTGAAGAGTGCCAGAAAAGTTTTGTGGAATTGCGCAATGCATTGTGTTCGGCACCTGTGTTGGGTACTCCTGACTACAGCAAACCTTTTACGTTGTATGTTCACGAGAAAGATGGATGTGCGTTGTCAGTGTTAACACAGCCTTTTGGCGACAGACCGCGCCCATGCGCATATTTTTCATCAACCTTGGACCCTGTAGCGAGGGCATTGCCAAGCTGTCTGAGAGCGACAGCTGCTGCAGCTATGTCTATCCGACAATCTGCTGGTTTGGTAATGGACAACACATTGATCGTTATGGTTCCACATGCTGTAGACACCTTATTAAATAGGACCAAGACACAACACTTGACTAGTGCGCGATTATCGGGCTATGAGCTTACACTGTTAGCAAATCACATACACATAAAGAGATGCAATACGCTGAATCCAGCTACGTTATTGCCAATTCCAGCAGACTCAGATGAGATTGAGCAACATGACTGTCTGTTCAGAACAGAGGAAGAGACGAAAGGGAGAGTAGATCTAAAAGATATTCCCCTGACTGAGTGTGATGGTACTCTATGGGTGGATGGTTCGTGTTTCAAAGCTCCCTAATGGTGACACGACTGCTGCATATGCTATCACGACTTTACACACGGTCGTGGAAACTGCACGAGTGCCACATAATTCGGCCCAAGCAGCAGAATTAATCGCCCTAACAAGAGCATGCGTGTTGTCTGAAGGAATGAGAGTGAATATGTTCACAGATAGCCAGTACGCCTTTGGCGTGGCTCATAATTTTGGGCGACTGTGGAAAGAGCGTGGGTTCCTGACGTCGCATGGAGCTAAAATTCAGAATGGCAAGCTGGTGAATGATCTCCTTGAGTCACTGACCCTACCGTTGCAAGTTGCGATCATGAAATGCAGTGCGCACAGGAAAGTTACAGATGATGTTGGACGTGGGAATGCGTTTGCTGATGAGACCGCGAAAGAAACAGCACAGAATGTGAAGACTAGAATGTATGTTGCAGGCCCCGCAAGATGGTAGATAATGTTGGAATGTGTGAAAACACAATAGAGAGTGTGAAGTCGCTTCAAGCTGAAGCCACAGAGAAAGAGTTAAGCAAGTGGAGAGAAAGTATGGGTAAGTTGGATGAGAATGGTTGTTGGATTGATCTGACAGAACATAGGCGATGGTTGTTACCTGACGCATATGTGCTTCCAGTGGTTACTATGGCACATGGAATGGCACATATCAGTACGAAAGGAATTTGTAAGCTGTTGGCTCCAGTATGGCAGAATGCTGGGATTCCCAAGTGTGCAGAGAATGTGGTCAAGAATTGCATGGTATGCTTAAAGTACAACCCTGGTAGGGGAACCCCAACTCCAGCTGGTCACTTTGTACCCCCATCATGTCCGTTCGAAGTCTTGCAGCTGGACTTTATTCACATGGAAAGATGCAACAACCTGAAATATGTATTGGTGGTTGTTTGTGCTTTCTCGAAATGGATAGAGGCTTATCCTCTGAAAGATAACACTGCCCTATCCACAGCCAAAGCTCTTGTGAAAGAATTTTTCCCTAGGTTTGGGATGCCAAGAATGGTGTGGTGTGATAATGGAAGTGAGTTTGTGGGTAAAGTGATGAAGAATGTATGTGAAGGTTTAGGCATAAAGCAAAAGTTCCACGCTGCAAATCACCCCCAATCAGCTGGACTAGTAGAGCGCTACAATGGAGCCTTAAAGCTCAAGCTGGCCAAAATTCAGGCGAGCAACGGTCTTAAATGGCCTGACGCCCTGCCTTTAGCACTCCTGTCCACCAGAATGACCGTACACTCACGAGAGGGACTTAGTCCTTATGAAGTTGTTTTTGGCCGCCCGGCCAAAGTATGGGGTGTACCGAGGCCTACGAAATTTAGTGAGATTGAGCATCCAGTACTACTCGATTACCTGTATGATTTGACTGTTAAACTGCGTGTTTTGCACCAACAGGTACATGATACTCTTCCCCAAGCTTCTGAACCTCCTGGACACCCTATCAACCCTGGCTCGTGGGTCCTGGTCCGAAATTTCCAGCGCAAGAGCAACGACGAGCCTCGCTGGATCGGCCCTCACCTTGTGCTTTTATCAACGAGATCAGCGGTGCGAGTAAAAGGGAAGAAGCACTGGATCCATGGCACCCACTGCAAAGTAGTCCCCTTGCCTCTGCCATATGACCGGTGGGTCCAGGAGGGTATCGCCGACTCTGAGGCAGACATTGTACCTCATTTTGTACCATTCAGTGACGCACGCATAAGAGGCACAGTTTCAGACCAAGAGAGTGACAATATTCTGCAAGAAGCTGTGCCACCATCAAATCGACTGGACACCACTGAGCCTGAACTTTTGTTCCAGGACCAAGCAACACCTGGCCGTCTCCGCTATAATTTGAGACCAAGGCCCATGGACAAATAGAGATTTCCTTACTATTTCCTTTTTGACATTTTGGCTCTCCCATCTGAAGGACTTTCTTGATTTTTGTTTTTCGAACCACCATCCGGGTTCAGCCGCAGGGTCGCGGTGCCAAGACTTTGGGGTACAGGCCGAAGACGTTAGGTCAACGGTTCTGGTTGGTCTAGGGCGTTTCCCTGGACTGACAGGCGTACTCCTTAGCAGAAGAAACTCATCCGCCGCGAGCGGCCCGATTAGAGGATGGAGTTTTTTAAGATGGAGAGACCCGTTGAGGAAATGAACTCTAAAGCAAGGATGTGTAGAATTGTAAAAAGTAAATGTTTTGTATTTCTGTGCCTATTTACGCTGTGTAGTATAATAATGTTTATTGTAGGATTTGTGTTTTTCTCCTCCCAAAAGCCCATTGCGCCCATTGAACAGCCTATACCTCTTTCTACTGCCTCCTCTCACTCTTTTCACCCTTTGCCTGAACACGAACAGACCAGACGATCAGAGTTCGTAAATAACTCGTTTATCCAGCTCTTGCACCAGCACCAACTAGTAATGAATACGACCAATTGCTGGGTGTGTGGGTTAATGCCACATACCATTAACAAGGGTATTCCTTATTTGGTGCTGCCATTTAGTTATAATGGATCGTCATGGGCATTCCAGACCATGTTCCTCTATGCTCTAGATGCTTACTCCCCGCGACAACCGCGTTCCATCAGACCTGGTACAAATAATAAAGCCTTAGTGAGAGGAATTGCCGATATGAGTAGGGATATTGATGCATACTCATCCATTCCCAAAGAAGAGCTGAGAGCTTATGTAGGGTGGAACGCGACGGGGTATAGTATTAGTCTGGGTGAAAGACAGCGAAAAATCTCATCCCCAATCTGGGTCGTACCCCACATAGGTCGGTTCTGCTTACAGGGTAATGGTCAGAATCCTAGAGCTCAACTGGGGAGAAGTGACTGTACTGAAACGTACACTTTCCTGTCACAGTTTTCCCCAGCGTTTTTGGCTGCCAAGGGCACATATTTCATCTGCAATGACCGAGCATATACATGGCTGCCCCCTGATTTCTCGGGCACATGTTATATTGCGAATCTGCTACCGCCTACATTTACTGCCGCCTCCGATTATCACAAGACCAGAGTTGTGAGAGGTGTGATTAGTAAGGAGGATACTGCCGGTCAAGAAGCGGGAGACTTCTTTTTGGGCTTCCTGCCGTTTTGGGGACCTATGGTCAATAGTAGGAACCTGAGACAACTGACACGTGTGGTTGAATCCACTGTTAATGTGACGGCTGGTGCCCTTGGTAATCTGACAGCTGAGCTCCAAGCGGATCGCCTTATGACTTTACAGAACCGCATGGTTCTAGACGTTATTCTTGCAGACTGCGGTGGGGTATGTAAGGTTATCCAATCCAGTTGCTGCATTTTCATACCAGACAACGCTCCAACAGTATATCAAGCCATCTCCAAACTCCATAAAATATCTGAATCCATACACGTGGATAAAGGAGATTGGTCACTGGTGGGGTGGTTCTGGGAATTGATATCTGCCTGGGGTTGGAAAGTTCTGATGGTCATTGGAATGATCTTAGCCATTCTTTTCCTGTTCTGTCTGTGCATACAGTGTGCTCCTGCGATATGTGGCCTCTGTGCTACCTTATGTGTAAGGAAACCTGTATCGAGGGACGAGCTAAGTAATAGGATGATGCTACAGTAACATCTCCATGACTTCGTGAACATTGACCTAGACTCGGATTAAGATGAGTATAGTGATTGCATATGTAAGGGCAAAAGGAGGGTCTGTCGTACTTTAATCTCTGCGACCGCGTAGGGGACAGGGCCCTACCCCTGTCTATCCTGGTATTAGCAAACCGCGAATGGTTAATACGGTATGTACGAGTGCTTTATATATCGTTCTAGCTATGAATGCACTGTGTACACGTTGTTTTACGTTACTTCGCGGGTTCCATTTTGGAAGCGGTGGCCATCTTGTCATTGCCCTCACATAGGCTATAATGGAGCAAATACGGGCCTCACAGTACATGGGCTTTTCCTTTGACTTCTCTGTGACCTGGGCAGCTGGCTCTGCTGCCCCGGGTCAAACTGGTCTCACGAGCTCCCCTTCCTCCGTCCACCTGTGATTAGCATCAGGGCTTGACCCGTCATCAAACCCTTTCATTCTACACGAGCCTCCGGCTAATCTCTTTCACACCTGACTGTTCCTGCTTTATGACTTGTTTCCCAAAACAGGAGCTGCCCGTGTTTTATTGGGGCCTATTGATATCAAATGTGGGATCTGAACCTTACTGTGTAAATCATTGTGGGCTGGCCGAACTGGAATGTGGGATGGTCATCATGACTCTGCTTTTTCGTTTGTAATGTATACTTGTGATGGCCGTATCATAAAACCTAGGAATGTATGCCTGAGGCAGGAAAAAGCGTATTTAAGGTGAAGTCCGTTTCTATGATTTTCAGCAGTCTCCTGAGAACATACACGCTGTTGTACTTCTAGGATACCTGTAATTGGTCTGCAGCCAATAAACGATCTTTGACTTCACCCAGAAGACTCTGTGTTTCTGTAGGTCTGGAACAGGGTGAACCCAGAAGTCATAGGGTGTGTGCCCCTGCACCGCTGGGACTAAAATACCCAGTACTTCAGTTGTACCACCTAAGTGAGCTGTGACATATGTGAAGCAACTGGTCAGTGCAATTGTGTAAGGTATTATCTATAATACAGGTTCCACTGTTTGTTTATTTATGTTTTTATAAAATTTGTAACCATTTCTGACCTAATACATGGTGTGTGATTTCAATATATATGAAACAGTATGAATTAAATATATGTATGGGTAACTTACTCTAATTTGCTAATGTCATGTATTTTTTAAGCCCCTGTTAGTGATTACAGATGTGGGTAAACACTCTAATTTTAACACCCTGTTTGTAACAAAGAACATAAGCTGTCCAAAGTTGGGACAAAATGACCAGGAGCCAACTGAGGGCCAATTAATGGTACAAACATACTGTGATCCAATGAACCTACAGGCCACATAAATAATGTGGTCAACAGAAAGAAAACAATGAACACTTTATAAAGATAATATCATTCACTGAAACAAACTTTGTAATTGCATATTCACAAAGCAAAAACAGATATAATGGTGCTTATGTATTCCTCTTCCTAAGCAGTATGTTCCTCTGGACAGTAATCTCCTCCTGTAGCAAAAACCAATGAGATACGATGGGCAGTAACATTATTTCTAAGTTATTTCTCAAAATTATAGCTGCACATTTTCTGCCTTATCATGTTGCTGTTGGCAATCCATCACCGTGTTTGCTTGCTGGGAGGTAGTTTCATGAGCTGCAGTTGAAATGCATTATAAAAGGGAACTTACGGCAAAACGTGTAATTAACACAATTAATAATATATTGAAATTACCAGGGGCGGATCTTAGTCAATAATGTGACGTGGGAGTGAGTCTGAGATTTCTGAGGCAGCTACTGATAATGAGGCAAGTTGAGGTAATTATTTTGGAGTTATTTGAAAAAGTGAACAGAATATTGATATTATAAAATAATTAAAGTCATTAGCCAAAACACAAGTTATCCTAGTACTCTGTTTTCTTTCTATTTGTTTACAAACTGAATTATACTATGGTGTGATGGTGCAAGACTTGTGTTTAAAGCATACTCTTTGGGAGGCTTTGTGTGATTGTAGCATGATCTGAATGTGTTGTTCAGGTAGCAAATGGTATGTTAGTTGGTTGTCTTGATTACTTTTTGTATATCTGTATCAGGATAATTGGTTATGAGGAGAGAAATGCAATCTTAGGGTCATAAATGCATTGATTTCACATTGGCCAACTAGCCAGGCTCAAGACATTAGCAAACAAAGAAAAAATAAATTGCCATTCATTGACATTCTTTTCATTGTGCTGTATGAAAGTCAATCAAACACAGCTTGTATGACCAACCTTCTGGGCAGAGATGCTGAAGGGCCCTGGCCTCCTGAAGATACTTCAAGGCTCTTCGCCCCGCCCACTTCCAGTGTGGTGTTGATATCCTACCAGGAAAGTTGACAGCTATGAAAAGTAGTACTTACAGTTTAGAGAACTGGGTTAATAAGTTGAGGCACAGGTTTCCTGAGCATGTTGTCCCATTGGGGGAACTGATTGGCCACTTCCTCCTCTGACGATCGCCCTCCCAACCCCAGCAGGGTCCAGGGGGTGCACCATCCCACATACATTACCAACCATCGCTGTCAACAGTCCGCAATTCCGAGTTTACCAGGAGCAACAGAACACACATGAGTGAATGCTATATGCTGCACTTGGGTTGTTATTTTTGTAGAGTACTTTAAGTCCTTGTGTCCAAAATGGACACATGGATTGCATTACGCTCTAAAATCTAGCAACAAATCCCAGTTTTAAGTGGTGTGTAATTATGCATAATTTAGCATATTTTTTCCAAAATCTTTGCCTAATTGTGCAAAAGAAAATTATACCGATTTCACACATCCTCTAACAGTAACAACAATGTTTTTTTGTGAATAATTAGAATTGAAAGTGTTTCATTTCCAAAAATCTGAGACTGTTAATTAAACATTACTGAGGTGTGAGTATGGCGTAGTGGTCTTTGGAACAACTGTGGGCCAGGTCCCCAAAGGGACACGTGCACAGCCTGGGGGACAAATACAAAGTGTATATCCGTTGTTTACCTTGAATTATTACAATAAATCAATAATTTTGGAGGGCGCTAGGTGGCGCACAGGTGAATGGAAGCCTTCGCGTAGGGCTCCCGCTGTCCGGCGGTAATTATCCGTCAAATCATCCTTATTTGGGGCACCTGGGTCCCGAAATTGAGAGCGGAGCTTCGGTGAGGTGACCGGAGGGTACTGGCCGCCGTTGAGAGAAAACGGACGACCGGTGCCGGAGAACGACGCCTCGCTGTCAGCGGCGCGAGAGTGGCATAGGACAGCGGGGCTGCATTGCCGGATCAAGCTGCTAGGAGAGGCCGGGGCTGCGATAACGGCCGCAGGCCGTGGACGCTGGGACCAGGAAAGACGCATCAGAGGGACACGGCGCCTTGGCGGTGGATGCGAAGCGGGGAGGATCAGGGACCTGCTGCAGGAGCTGGAGGCGCTCTTTGACGGGGAGACCTGCCCCCCCCCCCCTCCGCTTTGGCAGAGCGCAGTTTTTGGCCCCTTCCCGGGAGAAGAGCTCTTTCGAGGTGCGCTCGGTGGCGGTGTGCATTGGGGGAGTCAAGCGACATCTGGACTGCATAGGGGCGAGTGGTATTGGCCCCCCCCCCACCCCCATGTCCTGGGCATTGTGGATAACTCGGAGCAAAGGGCTCCCAGGCACAGAGGAAGGCCGGTCAGGAGCACTGATGGGCGAGTGAGAAGACGATGTGCTGGGACACTGGGCCTGGAGGGACTGGAAGCCAGTGAGTGCGGCTGAGAACCCAGGAGGTGATTGGGAGCACTGCGACAAGTGTGGCCTCGCTAGTGACCGCTGAGGAGGTCGGGTGAGCTGTGCTGGACGGCGGCGCGGACTGCACGTGGCTTGCTTCCCTGGGGAGCTGGCGCGGCTGCCGGCTGACAGCGGAGACCGGTGAGAGTGCGCAGAGGGTGCAGCTGGTGGCGACTGGACTACTACACTGCGCTGGGGTATACGGAACGCTTGTGAGTACTGTGTGAAGTGGGACAGTAGCTCCTGGGCAGTGCGGAGGGAGCATCGGCGCCGCTTCGGGTCCCAAGGGGTCATCTGCTGCCGTTGGCGGAGTGGTCTGACCGGAGATCAGGATGGGCAGGACAGATGCGAGACAGCCCAAACTCACGTTTGAGGCTAGTAAGAAGCCGCTCAAGGTTGTGGAGGAGACTCGTGGTCCAGCAGAGCCGCCGGTGACGGCGGGAGGATCGGCGGATGCGGCGCCCAATTTACAAGATGTCTTGCGAGAGATGCGTCAGGGGTTTGCGACGATTGCTGATAAAGTGGATAGAATGTCGTCCCGTATGGATGCGGTGGTGCAGAAGTTGGACGTCCAAGAGGAACGGATAACGGGGGCGGAACAGCGGATATCTGACACTGAGGACACGGTGACACAACACACCTCACAGTTGTCCAGAATGGACAATCTGCTGCGCCTCATCGCTGCTAAGAATGAGGATTTGGAAGCGCGAAGCAGACGGAATAATGTGCGCATCGTAGGTATTCCGGAGTCGACGAATGTGGGCAAAATGGAGGAATACGTGGAGAAGATGTTGGCGACAGCGATTGGATCGGACGTCTTTTCTCCCCAATTTATTGTGGAGAGGGCGCACCGAGCCCTAGGCCCCAGACCAAAACCGGGAGCGGCGCCCAGGCCGATCATCGCCCGGATGCTCAATTATCGCGACCAGGACGCCGCCTTGAGGGCTGCACGGAGTACGCGCACGTTATCCTATGATGGCAACTCCTTCACGCTGTATCCAGATTTCACTCCGATGGTGCAGGAGGAACGTCGGAAATTTATAGCGGTCAAGGCGAAACTACGAGACTTGCAACTGGATTACGCATTGCTTTACCCAGCGCGCCTGCGGGTCACGTACCAGGGGAGACAGAAGTTCTTCACAAATCCTCAGCTGGTGGAGGACTTCATTAAACAGTACAAGCGCTCCCGTAGATCAGAGGCTGGAGCGGAGAACGACGTGGACCCCAGGCGTGAGGAGATGGTGGATGGTGAACTGTGAGTGGGGAGACTGTAGCTGGCATATTAGACCACACGTGCAGATAAGGGGGTTGCCCGTGAGTTGAGACTGGGATTCCTGGCTGTGAGACATTGCGCTGGGGGTTGGGTAGGACCTGGGTGCTGCGTGGTAGCGAGCATGGCGAGGGGGCAGCGGGTTGTGGGGCCGACGCAGCAGCAGAATCCTTTTAAGGCTGCACAAGGGGTGGCACAGTGTTGGTAGCTGATAAGGGAGGCAGTGATTTGCTTATTGTGGGACCCAGGTGAATCTAGTTCTAGCGCCGGACGCCTCATCGTTTCGTCGAGCCGGACTGCACAGTGTGTGGCCGGGCTGGCGTCTCTGGGGAGGGAATTGGTGGTGCCACCTAGGTTCGCTTCCTGATGGGAAACACCCTAGTACATGTTTGGGGGTTGGGGAATGTACTTGCCCTGGCGTTTGGGGCAATTGTGGGCGGGAAGGGGGGGATACAAGACTGGCAGGTTGGGGTTTGCTTCAGTGGGAGGAGGGTGGGAACGCGGGATGCTGTTATGGTTTGTATGTTTGTAGTTCCAGAACGGGCGAGAGAGCTTAGCACCGGGTGTGGGGTATTTGTCTATGGAGGAGGGCGTGGGCTGGAGTATGATGCGCTACTGACAGGGTCACTTCTGAAAATTCGATCTGATGGGGGTGAGGGGGGCTATTGTTGGGCGGTAGGTATCCGGGGTGGTCATGGCATGCAGTTCTGGGTGACTACTTTGGATCTTGGGAGTTTAACGACGCATGGCTGACAAAGCGCGTAAGTCAAAAGTCACTGTTGTAACCTGGAATGTCCGGGGGTTGAATGACGCAAGGAAATGTAGGAGGGTGGTGGCTTATCTGGAACAGCATAAGGTGCAAATTGCATTGTTACAGGAGACGCATCTTAGTCCCCGGGCCACTTACACTTTTGCTAGCAAATGGGCGGCAGTGCGGAGCTTCTCCTCGTATTCAGGGTATGCCAGGGGCACGGCGATACTGATCAAGAAGGCGGTGTCGTTTGTGAAGCTAGGTGACCTTACGGATAAGGAAGGGAGATTTGTCTTGTTGTGGGGCAGACTTGGAACGGATACGGTCACAATCGTGAACTGCTATCGGCCAAATGTGGATTCGCCTGCCTTCTTCACCATGCTATGGGGCAAAATACTGAACACGGGTTCCATGCACATTATATGGGGGGGTGATTTTAATCTCACAATGGCCTCAGGGCTAGACAGGTCGGATGGTAGCCCGCAATACAGTAAGGGAGCTAGGGACGCAATGGCGGGAATAGTGGCAGAAGGGGGACTTGTAGATAGTTGGAGGTTTGTGCATGCTGGAGTCCGGGAGGGGACACACTTCACAACATATGCCAACTCGTGGGCCAGGCTTGATTACTGTTTTCTATCTACTGGCTTGGCGGTGGATTTAGGTCGAGTGACGCACTTGCCGAGGTCGTATTCGGATCACTGTCCGGTATTGGTACAGGTGGCACTACCGGGATATGGCAGGGCAGCTCCCAGGTGGCGTATGCAACCCACGGCACTTTTGGATCCGGTGTTCCAGGCAGAATTGAGGGAGGAGATAGCTGAGTTTTTTCCCCGCAACAAGGGGTCGGTGGACAGTGTTGAGACCATATGGGAGTCGTTTAAGGTGACGGTCAGGGGATACTACATATCTAAGAGCTTTGGTGTACTAAAAGCAATACAAGGCTCGCTCACCAAATTGGAGACGGAACTAGCGGAGCTGGAAACCAGGATGGCCCAGGAACCGATGGGTCCGATCCATAAGGAATTCCGAGAACGGCTCACGCTTTACGAGCAGGCAGCAGATAGGGAGTCCAAATTCAGGGGCCGATATTGGCAAGCCCGCCGATATTGCGAAGGAGAGAGACCGGGTCGCGCCTTAGCGGAGATTACTAGGCATTCACGGGGACCCACACACATATTGGAGATACGAGAGCGGGGAGGGAACCTACATCAAGATATGAAGGGAATATTAGGTCAATTTATTGAGCATTATGAGGAGTTATATGAGGCCCGCAGTGGTGGGGAGGTGGTGTTTGGGGCCTTTCTGGATGATGTGGCGTTATGTTGGTTAAGCGATGACCATAGGCAGTTTCTCGGAGCTCCATTTGAACTGGATGAGATACGGGAGGCGATTATGTCTCTGAGTAATGGCAAGGCGGCGGGGCTTGATGGACTACCAGCGGAATTCTATAAATGCTATATAGATGTCATGGCTCCGGTGCTTCGGGAAGTGTATGAGGAATCACTGGAGATGGGAGTGTTGCCGGGG
This sequence comes from Triturus cristatus, assembly GCF_964204655.1. Lineage (NCBI taxonomy): Eukaryota > Metazoa > Chordata > Amphibia > Caudata > Salamandridae > Triturus > Triturus cristatus. The sequence goes on along the minus strand of NC_140591.1, from coordinate 1,486,876,952 downwards.
ACAATGAGGGAGGTACTGATTACCTCGCTGTTGAAGCCAGGTAAAGACCCGGCAGAGTGTGATTCATATAGGCCGCTCTCTCTAATCAATTGTGACGCGAAGATTTTGGCGAAAGTACTGGCCACTAGGCTCTCCCTGCTTATGACAAAAATTGCCCTTCCAGATCTGTCGGGGTTTGTCCCGGGTCGCTCGACTGCTAGTAATTTGCGTACGCTTTTTTCCTTGATCAATACGATAGTGCCGGAACTGCCCGTGGCGGCTGTATTTCTTGATGCCACCAAGGCATTTGACTCGGTCGAGTGGAATTACCTGTTTGCCATCTTGTACAGGATGGGCTTTCCCAAAATATTTGTTGCATGGATTAAATTGCTCTATACAGACCCGAAAGCGAGAGTGCTGATTAATGATGAGGTGTCCGACTCGATCCCGCTGACTAGGGGTACCAGGCAGGGGTGCCCGCTCTCCCCATTGCTATTCGCTATTGCGATCGAACCTCTGGCGTGCCGTATCCGACAATTGCATAAGCAGAGTGCCTTTAAATGTTACCAACGGCAGATTGATGTGTCTCTCTATGCTGATGACTTAACGTTGTATGTGGTTGATCCGCAGGTTAACCTTAATCCGGCGCTCCGAGAATTTTTGGTGTTTGGGCGCCTGTCGGGCATTCAAATAAACTGGAAGAAGTCGCAATTTTTTCCCCTGACGCCTGCAGTGGGCCGCTTTCCCCTGGACTACCCGCTTGAATGGTGTGAGACGGATCTCAGATATTTGGGGGTTCAGATTTCAAAGGTCCGGGAGGAGACGTTGAGGCTGAATTATGGTACGGCCATAACTAAGCTGGCAGAGGATGTTACTCGCTGGGTGTCTCTGCCGCTTACCAAAGGCGGGCAGGGCCTCGCTGATCAAGATGGTGGTATTACCTCGTTTTTTATATTTTTTCCAGAACATCCCGTACTATCCGGGTGCGTATTTCTTTCGGACGTTGCGTTCCGAATTATTGCGGCTGTTCTGGGCTGGTAAGCAGCCTCGACTGGCATGGTCGATTATAACTCGGCCGTACGATTGTGGCGGATTTGATGTTCCTGATTTTCTAGAGTATTATTTGAGTGCGCAGGCCCATTTTGCATATCATTGGTTTGCGCCTGCGCCATTCCTGCCACAGCTGGCGGTGGAGGACTGGCTGTCCCGACCTCTCCCACTGACGGGAATTCTTCAGGGCCCAATCCGCGCCCTTGACACGCCATTCACTACGGTGCCGTGCACGGTAGATGCGTGGCAGCGCATACTACGTCGTCTGGCGCTTGACTTTATGTATGCTCCGACCTTGCCGCTGGTTTATCACCCGGACTTGTCGCTGTTGCAGGAAGGAGGGTTCCAGGGGCTGTGCGCTAAAATAAAAATTCGGCAGTGGGGCGACCTCTTCGCTGGTGGTCGGTTCAAAACGAAAGAGCAGCTGTTTGGTGGATATCCGCCTACTCCGCTGGATGTTTTTTATTATGTCCGGCTGCGGCAGGGGCTGCGGAAGATTTTGCCGCGCTTCCCGGAGGAACCTGACATAGTGAGGCCTCTACAAGTCCTGCTTACATCTACGAATGGTCGGCATTTGGTCTCTCAACTATACAGCAGTATTCGAGCGCACAGTGGAAGGGTGGATTGTAGAGCACTCCAGCAGTGGAGAATCGAACTAGGCAGGGACATAACGGAGGAGCAATGGACGTATTGTTGTGAGCTCACCTCCCAGATATCCTCCAGTAGCCGACTGCGTATTATCCATTACAAGTTCTTGCAGAGAATGTATTACACGCCAGTTAAAAAGCTTAGATTTCGACTTTCGGACAATGACAGGTGTGAGAGGTGCCATGCGGAAGGAGCGGATTTCCTGCACTTGGCGTGGTTGTGTCCGAGAGTGGCTGACTACTGGTCGCAGGTGCATACAGCATTGGCGGCTATGTTGGGGGATACGGTGGAGTTTGATCCGCTTGTGATGCTGTTAGGCTATACGGTATCGATACCTAAGATGACTCGCAAATTGGGGAGCATTGCACTATTGTTGGCACAGCGGAGAGTTGCATGTCGGTGGGGCAGAGGGCGCGCACTGAAATTTAAGGAATGGATAGGGGATCTTTTGTACTGCCAGGAGCAGAGTGCTATATACGCCGAGACGCAACCATTACATAGCAGAGCTAGTGACATTTGGGACCCGTTTAAAGAGTATTTGGCGGCATACACTGCCTCTGAGGCAGGGGAAAATCAGCTACAGGTGGTTGCTGACTCTGGGGCTGTAGAGGTCAACTAAGGGGGATCTGATTGTTTGCCCTTCAGGAATGCGATGCTTGTGGACTGCTGAAACGGGTTCTGCTCCTGAATATTCACGCCTCCAGATTGCAGGTAGCGCACAGAGCAGCTGCGCCTAATGGACAAAGTGCTTAGCTCGTTGCCCAGGGATCATGGGGCATTTCATAGTTCTATTGTCATGTTTGATCAACAGGTATCTGCCGCCAGACCTCCGGGTTGTCGGCCACATGGCTGTGTATAGGATGGGGGAATATGTGGGGAAGTGTTATCTGGAGCCGGCCCGTGAGGTTGTAGGCGTGAGATGTATGACTGTGTCAGGTGATAATAAAGGTTTTGGAACTTTAAAAAAAAAACAATAATTTTCACTGCATGTACATTTCGTTTAAGAAACATAACGCAATACTTATATCAGTCCAGCATTTCCAGACTATTTCAATCAAGATTATATAATCCTAGCCATTTACACATTTCTTTTGTACAAGGAAACCAAAAGAACAAAAAGAACTAAATACAAAGAAAGCGAAGCCCAATGCATTTAGGGACATATTTCCCTTCATCAGGGGCGAAAATTTGTAGTCCAAAATGAAAGCCAACGAAGAACTATACTCTACAACCCTATGTCGGGGTGGGTGATTCCTTAATGGAAGACCCCAAGGGAGATTCCACTCCAAACTGAACCCTTTGACTGTCAGCGCTGTCAAATCAAGTCGAAATATTGCTGTTGCTCCTCGTGCAAGAAAACGATCTCCTATCGCAACCTCCGCGCCCGATTAGTTAAAAGCAAGTCGTTGTATCTTCACCAACTTCACTTCTCATGCTTGACGCAGAGTTCCAGTCGCAGTGCCGACGAGTTCAGTCATCTTGATCACTCCTGTCTTTTTCTTTTTTTAATTTATAGAGTTTTACTTAGCGCGAAAGACCCGAAGACATCAGGTATAAGAGGGATTTACATGAGCACCAATTTCCTTACAGATGGACACATTCATTTATTTTTTGTTAGGCACCGGAGATTAAGTGATTTGCTCAGAATCACAGGATGTTGAGCTCTGTTGATGAGACTCAAACCTGGTAACCCAGCTTCAAAGTCAACCGCTCTAGCCGTAAGGCTACATCCTCTACCCTGTTTCCCTTACAAACCACTTTCCTCTGCAATCTCCTACTATGTTAAACACTTACGCCCTTCTTCTCCTTAGAGCTTTCTGAAACACTCCCGCTAAATACCTCACAAGTCATCTCTTTCCTATTCAGCGCCATCTTTTCACCCTCTCCTGCATGTGCTCTGATTTCTTCTCCACCACTTGCCCATCGTTCCACACAGTGGCGTAACGAAACTTGAGGGGGCCCCCCTGCAAAGCACATGGAGGGGGCCCCCCTCCACCGGTGGCGCGGCCCTCCATCTACCACTTTGCCCTACCACCCAGAAATCTAGCATATTTTAATTTGAAACCTCCAACATTTAAATGAAATGCCTCTATATTGTCTTTCTGTAAGTTCTAATGAGAAAGTGGGAAACACTCTTAACATCCAAGCTATGCCATTTGTAACAATACTGTCAAAAGCAGATTATTTAACTGAGGCAGCAATCAGAACAATGCCAAGGAGCGACCCTATTGTCTCAGGAACTGCCTCCGGCTGAAGAACAAAGAGCAACTATGAAGGGTCGAAATAGAATTGACAATACCTTGAAACTTTGAAAGACTAACCCAAACCTGCAATTCCATAAAAACTTGACTGACAATATACATGAGAAGTACACAAACTATAACTCAGTATCCTGTGAAAGTCAAGAGAAATCGACTGGTGAATTATCTGCATGCCACACACTAGCGACTGTCAAGGGTTGTGCATGATAATAACGTGAAATGAGGAAGCAATTTCAATCATAATGTCTTTATTAGTAAGCACTGCAAAACAGGCAGGCAAACAAGGCTGAGGAAGAAAAACTCACAAAGCTAGCGGTATCCCTCTAGGGCAGCACCGGATTTAACAATATCCCAACGTATCTATTGGTGATATATTCCATTCACCACAAGTGTGCAATCTTGGTTAGCACCCGCCAGCACAATGCTGTTCCAGCTACTGGAGTATAAGTGAAAAAACAGCACCAAATGCACCACTCAGCAAAAAGAATATACAATATAAATAACACACATAAGGACTAGGCACAAACAATTATAACAACACAATAGAAAATATTATAAACATGACCAAATACAATTGGACTCTATTACCAATACGGTTACATGCAACATGAATAAACAAATTACAAATCAACATGAAATGAGCAAAGTGATCAATATTTCATAAAATAACTATTCATTGTTTCCAACATCATATTCGTGACATATTGACTGATTGCAGTGACAGGTAAGTGTGTAATATTTATATGAACACTCCTCTCAATATGTCATACAAAAAAACTCCGCGAGACTAAATTGATCAAAAAATATAAATATAATTCCAGTATCAGGCAATAAGTGGCAAGCTAAAGAACCTATTCTGAGACATGATTTTGCCAGGTGTAAAAAGTCAATCTCGGGCAGGTAGGCGAAATCCCTAATTGAGTTTGAGCAACACAGGTTTTCCCCGATCTCAATCTAAAGCAAAATGAAGGGAGACAGAAAAGGTCAAATGCCAAGGAAAAAGGGATGTATACCCACCAAAAAATGATGTAAAAGTCTTTGTGTTTTTTCTTTCTTGCTTCTCCCTCACTACTTAAGTATGCAGTGTTTACAGGAAACGATAATAAATGTCACTAGGGGGGGAAAAAAACAAACACATAGGGCGCACCAGTGTAATAAAGGGCTGAGCACACAGAACAGCTGAACTAATGAGGCATGGTCATAAGATGATAAATTTTACTCACTTTAGAAAAATTCAATCCAATGAAGAAAGGTTGTCAGCTAAATAGCTCAAACGAATCATATCAATAAAAAAGGTCCAAAATCATGTCTCAGAATAGGTTCTTTAGCTTGCCACTTATTGCCTGATACTGGAATTATATTTATATTTTTTGATCAATTTAGTCTCGCGGAGTTTTTTTGTATGACATATTGAGAGGAGTGTTCATATAAATATTACACACTTACCTGTCACTGCAATCAGTCAATATGTCACGAATATGATGTTGGAAACAATGAATAGTTATTTTATGAAATATTGATCACTTTGCTCATTTCATGGTGATTTGTAATTTGTTTATTCATGTTGCATGTAACCGTATTGGTAATTGAGTCCAATTGTATTTGGTCATGTTTATAATATTTTCTATTGTGTTGTTATAACTGTTTGTGCCTAGTCCTTATGTGTGTTATTTATATTGTATATTCTTTTTGCTGAGTGGTTCATTTGGAGCTGTTTTTTCACTTATACTCCAGTAGCTGGAACAGCATTGTGCTGGCGGGTGCTAACCAAGATTGCACACTTGTGGTGAATGGAATATATCACCAATAGATACGTTGGGATATTGTTAAATCCGGTGCTGCCCTAGAGGGATACCGCTAGCTTTGTGAGTTTTTCTTGTTGATACTGTCACCCCAGTTAGCACGGATTTAGCTCCCATACATTTTATAGTAATATCAGTTCAATTAAGAGTACATCGAACCCTAAGTTGCTGCAATTTAGAGAAAAATGGCTCAGTTTAAGGACAGAAGGCACGAGTTGGCACAGGACCTATTTATTAATAATTCGAGAGCAGGAGGTCCAATAATAACAACCCCTAGCTCTGAAGGACTAAAAAGCAAATTCCAAAAGTTAGAGAGACTTAAGAAGGCCGAAATGGCACGTTGGTGGGATGGTACCACTCTTGAGAAATATATGGAGAATGACAAAATCCCTAGGGGATTAAGAATTCTCATTTTCCCCACCTTTGAAAATTTGGAAAATGATGATCTCAAGGATTGGGAAAATAACCTACATGACGCATCATTTGTAATGATGCGAATCCTCATTAAAAATGCAGAAGGAAAAGGGAAAAAGTTACAACAGGAGATCACTGAATTGGAGGCGGAAATAACATCCATGGATTTGAAGGAGGTAATCAAGAAAAACTATGAGATCCTTGATAAGGTTCTTGATGATTACCAAATTTATCTCAAAGAGAAAAAGGTAAAGAAAATACGTCTCAGAATAGGTTCTTTAGCTTGCCACTTATTGCCTGATACTGGAATTATATTTATATTTTTTGATCAATTTAGTCTCGCAGAGTTTTTTTGTATGACATATTGAGAGGAGTGTTCATATAAATATTACACACTTACCTGTCACTGCAATTAGTCAATATGTCACGAATATGATGTTGGAAACAATGAATAGTTATTTTATGAAATATTGATCACTTTGCTCATTTCATGTTGATTTGTAATTTGTTTATTCATGTTGCATGTAACCGTATTGGTAATTGAGTCCAATTGTATTTGGTCATGTTTATAATATTTTCTATTGTGTTGTTATAATTGTTTGTGCCTAGTCCTTATGTGTGTTATTTATATTGTATATTCTTTTTGCTGAGTGGTGCATTTGGTGCTGTTTTTTCAACAAGGCTAAAGAACAAAACTGTTTGGATGCTTCAGAACATTGATGCAGAGGTTTGTCTGTTTTAATTTATAATTTCTGAAGTGTAAACAATGCTAAATACAAGATTTAAGGTACACGTATTACAGACAAGTGCAAGCAACACCATAAATAACACTGCATGTAGAATAAAAACAAACCATATCAGCAATTGCCTAATGGCAATCTATACAAACTGTAGTTGGTAAAGCAAAAGAAAAAGTGCAAATACTTTCAAAGTGCAAAATAAAGCAATCACCAGTCCAGCAATATACAAAAATCAAGCATGTTTTGTAAAACAATCCAACTTTCTTCTTGCATCAAGGTGAAAATACTTTCAAAGTGCATGGTAAAAACAAGTCCAGCAGCTTCCCTCACAAGGACTGACCTGAACCACCAGACTGGGCCTTAGTTCATAACAAACAGAGGCCTGAGACCTCAGTGTGTCAACACTGGCGGTATTTACAATTCACTAAGAGTATAGGCACGCCTGCTAAAGTACAGATTCACCATTGCCTCCAAATGGCTCTATCATCACGTGTGAAACCCCGCCTGCCAGGCCGGGATTTTAAGCCAACAGCGCCTTGCATTCTGGGAGTTGTGCTGTGACCATCTAAGTAAGGGGTTAAACATTCCAGCATGCAAAGTGTTGTTGGATAAAAGCTACGAATGGACACGACATGGTGCCAATGCCACTTGGCAGCTATTTTTTATACAAGCACAAGGGGATGTTTAATTTCCTCAACACAAGCTGCAGAAGTCTAGCGTCAAACAGCAAACACATTGTGCGGAGAACCCAGAAACGTGCTGTGTTTAGCCCCCGTGTATGGACCTGAGGTGTCATTCTCTAAGAGCCCCAGTGGTAAAAGCCCACAGTTGTCTCTAATGCATGTTAGTGCTAGGCAGTGGTCGAAGTGGGGAAAAAAAAGTAGGGGAACTGTGGGAGGAGAATCAGAGGGCGGGAATAACCAATGGATTGGGTCAGTGGGCGGATTGAGAGGTGTGGCAGAAAGAGCAAAATATCCCAATTTTTAGTATTTGTTTGCCATTTCACTAACCGGTTACAGCTTATTACATTATTTAATTTAACCAATACACATGTTTATTCAAGGTTAAATATGTGTTATTGACATTAAAATACATACACAAAGTGGGATACATTTCCAATCACAGAATGTCCCAAATATCCTTAAAAGTGGAATCGCAAGCCATTCGTCTCCCAGCCATGGAGTTTCTGTCATCAGCACTTCTCCTCCCTTTTTCCACAAGAGCAGTTGAAATGAAATGAATGAAATGAAATGAAATGAAATAGCATTTATAAAGCGCATGGTTACCCGAAGGCATCCCAGCGCTAGGGCAGAAACCGCACTAAGCTGGGGCAATCAATTAGGGAAAAGCCAGGTTTTGAGCCTCCTGCAGAAGACAGTGTGGTCTGGCTCTTTACGTAGCTGAAGCAGCAAGGAGTTCCAGAGATTAGCGGCATTGTAAGAGAAGAGCCGGCCGCCACTTCTGGACCTCTTGATTCTGGGAACAGACGCCAGGTGGAGGTCATTTGAACGTAACCGTCTGTTCGCTTGGTAGGGCTGGACAAACGAGGAAATGATAGTCGGTGCCACACCCCCTAGCATCTTATGGGTGGTGCAGAGGGCTTTAAAGTGGACTCTTTCCTGAATAGAAAGCCAATGTAAAGACCTAAGTGCAGCTTTGGCTGAGTGGCAGCTTGGAGTACCCTCAAGAAACCTTGCGGGACAATTTTGCATGATTTGAAGTTTCTTAAAGACCGCACAGGGAGCACCGAGATAAAGAGCGTTGCCATAGTCCAGGAGGGTTAAGACAGGTGCTTGGACCACAAGCGTTCTTGCTTGAGGGGGTAGCAAAGGTAACACTTTACGCAGCAGTCTTAGAATACCGAAGTAGGAGGCAACAACTTTCCTTGCTTGGGTTTTAAAGCTAAGCTCAGAATCAAGCCAGAAACCCAAACTCTTTATTTAAGATTTGGGGATAGGCACAGGGTCCATACATGCTGGCCAGATAGAGGAAACCTCGAGGGGGGGGGGGGATTACCGAGCAACATAAGCTCGGTCTTATCACCGTTTACTTTTAGATGGGAATGGCACATCCACCTCATCACCTCGTCAAAGCATGGGCCAAGACAAGTAGGGGAGCTGCTTTTGTAGTTAAATGCCACCACTAATTGAGTGTCATCGGCATATGTAATTATATGCACCCCAAAGGGTAGAACAATGTCTGCGAGAGAAGCCATGTAAACCTTAAAGAGAGTGGGACTCAGGGACGACCCCTGAGGCACTCCACAATAAAGGGGCCTAGGGTTTGAAATGGCCTCGCCCTCGAAGACCTGGAAGGATCTGCCCTCGAGGAAAAGCACAGCCAATTCAGGGTTGTTCCTGTCAAACCCAGATCTTTGAGTCGATGCATTACGATACGGTGATTAACCATATCAAATGCTGCGTGGAGATCTAACAATATCACGGCTAGAGAACCACCTGCATCAAGAATCCTTCTAGAGTCTTCCGCGACTGCCAATAAGGCTGTTTCAGTCCCTTGAGAGGGGCGAAACCCAGTTTGGGATGGATGCAGGAGTTTTCCAGCTTCAAGATGATGCCTAGAAAGAGAGTACAAACATGAATGGCAAAATATCCTAGTTTGCAAATGTTTTCCACATAACTATGGCTTTGCCATATTTGCCACATAATACATCATCTGCTGCATAATCTGACGATTTTAACTAATAAATTGTTTATAGCTCAAACACATCAAAAGTTACTAAAAAAATTTACTTGTGCTGCTGTGAAGTGGAGGGCCATTTGCAAAGGTTGACTGGTCACCTTTCTCATTGCTGCAGTTGTATGATCCACTAGTACTAATAAGGACAAATCTTTGCAGACACTGTTAGCATGTGTAAAAATTTCAAAATAATAAAATATCAGAAAATGTACAGCACCACTAATACCAGTGTAGAGTATCAGAGCACTTTACATCACACATATTACACAGAGACAATCATTCACATTTGTGTAAATCACTGTGTAGGAAAGGTTACAAAAGACAAAGGACTACAAGGTGTAGGAGTCACATGACAACCACACTAGTAGGCAGCATAGTTTAATAGTGATTGGTCTGCAGAAACACAAACTCAGAATTAAAAACATAATACCATGGTTAGGCATTCTCTTTAATAATCAGAATTGATTTCTACCCAAATGAACCCTTTTTTGCAACATTAGGATAATCGAAGACTGGGGAAAAAAACATAACGCTCTAATTTATACCTTGGAGTTTGCATGCAGCTCTTACATGACAGTTAATAGCTCGCTGTTCTATGTTAGGATTTTAACTTATTAACTGCAAGTAACAATAGGGTCTCTCTGACAAAAGCAGTAACCCACTGACCTATTCACATTCTGTGCACTTTGTCATATGCATGGCACATGTTCTTAGCAGCATGCACATTACACCTCTGCCATTCCTTTTCATAAGTCAAACCTTCCACTAGACAAAACACCATCTCTCTCTACTTAGAACATTAATCACTGGCATTATTAAGACATTTTTATTGTTGCCCAAAAATGTTGGTGGCCAGGAAGCAGGCAGCAAGTGCTTTTAAAACCATAATATACTATGCCCCCACCTGAAGTTAGCGCCCGGTGTGGTCGCACTGCCCTAGAGCCACGCTGCTCAAGGGTCCTGTGACCTCAGTGACAGAGTCACTGCCACTGTATGGTGTGCTGCTTCATAGGTCTGTCCCCAAGACTGGAGGTGAACTTCATGGATGGTGGTGGACAGGCCTTCAAGGTTAATCCACACTTGCCACTGCTAGGGTCCACCTGCTGGTGCTAAGACACCAGGGCTTTTAAGATCTTGTGGCGCCTTCTAAGGTGTAGCACAGGAATGTGCTCCCTTAGGAGAGTGGTCTGGGAGCCTGGCCATTAAGGCTGAACCTGGTTTACCAGTTCCACTTCAGCAGCTCTGACCATAGCGCCACATCCTCTCCCCCAGTGAACACCATACTGCCCCACTGAGAGAAACTTGCACTGCACTGAACCGCTATAAAAACCTGGATGTGACTCAATTCTAATTACGCACTAGACAAGAGCAATATGTTGCCTAAAAAAAATTAACAACATCCTAGAAAAAGCAAACATTCATAGGGAATGCAAGATTAAGTAAAGCATGTGAAATGTAAGCAGTAACAACATGGTTACCTTTTTCCTTTTACACTCATTATTCTGAAATTAGTGAGTGCTTTTGCATGAAAAGGTAAGGCCATGATTACAGGGCCCGGAAGGGACCCATTTCAGTGCCCATTGCTTATATTCTTTCAAAACATAGGCAGTATGGTATAAAAAGACCACATTCGTAAACACACAGTTGCTGTACACATTTTGTTTTCCAATTCACCCATCCAGCAGGTATTTCAGTACCTCCAGGCAAGGTGCACTTTCTCACACAGGGAAAACTATGTTGTTCAAAGAGAGAGGAGTAAACAAAAGTATCCCTTCACTGGCAAACACTGTAAAGTGGCGCTAATGTGATAAGGTGTAAATAAATCAATCTGGACACCTTGCAACCACTCTGTCTTGCTTTAATTAGTTATTTATTTTTCACATTTGAAATGTTTTATTTCTCTCCACCCGGAGGCTGCACTTGTGTCAGAAAAAGACAACGTTTCCAGCAAAAATGTTATTCTTTTTTGGATCCATTTCACAGGGGAGCAAATAAACGAAAGGAGGAAAGAGAGGGTAATATCCGTTTCTTGAAGTCTCGGTTTTCATTAAGGAGCGAGATAGAATGAGAGGGAAGACTCGAAGGCTTAGATGCCGTCACCGTGGTGTGCGCGCACAGTTTAATTTATGGGGACTTGGGGAGGCTGAAGAGGCTTGCTTGCAGGCGCAGCCGTCTCTCTCCGCTTAGAGTGAGTGGGCCCCTGGAGCGTGGGGCCCCCCTGCACTGCGGGGGCTGCGGGGGCCTATGTTACGCCCCTGGTTCCACACCTATAACCCAGCCACTCACCTGTAAGCACTGCATTTTCTTTTCTTTTAGCGCAGTCAAGTTTTTGACAGATGTGTACCTCCTTCACACGCTTTTCCACAATTACATTTGGGACACGTGACGATCGCTTTGTTTGCTCTACAGAGAGGCCAAGGATTGTATGTGCATAAAGTCTTAATGACGAAGTGCCGCAGCGCGGCAACACAAGCCCTTTGTCTGCGCCACGCTGCAGCACTTTCAAAGCACAGGAATGCGACATATTTACAGTAATATGTCGCATTTCTCTGCTCTCCCCAGCTCTGGCGCACAAAGAGCTGCCATGCGCCGGCACCCTTGCACCATGGTGCAAGGATGCCTGCATCATGGGGAGATTGTTTTTGTGCAAGAAGGGGCACCCTGCACCCCACCACTGTTAAATACCAGCCAACACTGCTAAAAAATGTGGGGGGCTGCATCACTGGCATTCTGCTGGAATCAGATAGTGCTTTTGTCTGGAAATTTAAGGCCATGAATATAGGGCCTGATATAGACCCACTTCAAAGTCGTTTTTTTAACAATTAGAGCCCCACTGACTGTATTTCACATGCTAGGGTGCACTCACCCTCCCACATGGTACATCAGAGCAGCTAACAACTGCACCCAGCACTTAGCGGTGGGCTGTGAACCTACTCAGAATATTTAGGGGAGTCCCATTCAATACACCCCACTGCCCCTTGGCGATATGTCCTTTGCAAAATTGGTTTATGCACATGTTTATGTTGGCGCAGGACCAAATCAGTGCCAATATGAGACTAATTTACCCCACAAAGTGATTGTTATGGACAGGCTATCACTGATTTTAAATCAAGATAATACATATTTAAAACTGAAAACGTGTTATCGACCTCGTAGGCGTCACACACAGTTTCTTCTTAGGTCAAGTGTGAGCCAGCGCGCAAGCTCTGCTCAGCAAAGAGCTGTGGTAATGGAGTACGGAGAGAAGCTCTGCCCACTTCCCCACCCTTATTTTTCATTGGCCTGTGTCTTTTGTAAATGCTGTCTTCTGATTGATTATGAGGCTTGTTACTCCCTCCTTATTACAGCCATGTCATCATTTGTATCCTCCCATGGTTACTGGCCCCTTTACTTTGAGTGTTACACGATACGTGTTATTTAGACGGTGAGCACTACTTACTTTAATGAGGTTCTCTTACTGCCTTCTCTACTCCCCCCTCCCTCCCTTTGTCCATGCCTTCTCACCCACTCCCTCCGCCCTCACTCCTGTTGTCTGTGCCTTCTCGCCCCCTTCTCTGCCCTCTCCTCAGCCACACTCCCATTGTCCGGTCCTTCTCCACCCGCCACCCTCCCTCCCGTTGACCGTGGTGACGACCGTTAGCATTGCAATAGGTCTCGCGTAAATGTCAGTCCTATTGCATTGCAAATGCTTGTTATAATATGGTTTGACTATAGAATTTAGAGACAAAGCGCATCATTTACACTTTCCATGATGTGCCAAAAATGTTGCATGCTTCAGGCGCCTCTCTTCACACTCTCTCGTACCATCAACAGCATCCCTAGGTAACAAAAGACGTCTCTGCATTTCATAAAAGGATGTTAGCTGATGTTTAACACTTTGAACAAACACTGTATGTTGCAAGAAACAAACATTTCTAAGACCTCTTTATGGCAGATTCTTAACCTTACTCACTCAGAGCAGCTGGGATAATGCAGCAACGCGCCTGCCTCTCATCCCTCTACCCTCCTTGTATGTTCCAGCCCCTTACTTCCGAGCTTTGTCACTGTGCAGCTAGGTTCTGGCTATAGAAATCACTTTGTATACTTAGTATACTTTAGTGCTGGTGGTGCCCAGTGCGACAATCATTTTTGGCGCCCCCACCCCTATGACCTTCTCATCAGATTCTCTCACTACCACTGGGAAAAATTGCCCCTCATCTCTCCAAGCATAAGTTAATGCTAAACACAGCACACCCCCTGGGATGAGCGCTCCCCTCCACAGATCAGCGCCCAGTGCGGCCGCACCAACCGCACTGCCCTAAAGCTGGCCCTGTAAACATACAATCCCACGCCTTGTATTTTTGGGCAGGATGTATCTAATCCCAGAACATTCCATGCTCCTATCTAGAATGCTCCTTTGCTTCCCATGTTCTGCTATGTAAATAGCAATGCGTACATACACATATACTTCTGGACATACATACATACATATAGATAAAATGCAACAGAAAATTGCCAAATCCGCACAAAGCATGTGCATTATAGAGATAAGAATATTAAACTTGAGTGATTAATATATAAACGTAAATTTTATTAAAGCATCGACTTATGGGTTTTTCTTGTCCAGTGACATGCTAGCAAGAATGACCTAATAACGAAATGCTTGGGGCTTTTGTGTAGAGCTCTGTTAAGAACTGACATTTGCAGATGGCAAAACGGAATGCACTGTAGATAGGAAAGTGTCAGAAGCAGGTAAACCAGAAAAGATATGTGTGCTGTTTAATTGGGAAAACTCATCAAAGGAGGTGAAACTGGGACTACAAGTTGTTCAGTCTGCTCTTCTTCTTCGGCTAGAACAGTCAGGAAACCAGTGCAGTCCCAAATGAACCGGAAGAGATGATAACACTCTCCGGAGAGGCACTGACTAGAGAACTGTAACTAAACTGGGTAAAGCCCTGTATAGACCTGTAGGCCTGTAGCAGCCTATGCAAAGCTTCACACACCCGTGAGTGGCAGATATCAGGTTGGGTCCTCTGGGGCACTGATGCTCATACTGAATTTCTCAAGGTATGGAAAAAAATGGATAGCCTAAGTGTTGGAAACGCCCACTCCCACTCCGCAGGGTGGTGGTGGACTCCCCGAACACACTGTGGTAGCTTGGCTCGAGTGGTCAGGAAACAGGCGCAGTGCTAAGCATACAATATACCCATACAATAACCATGCGTGCATCCGTTCCAAAAACGACTCTACACCGTAAAAATTATGAAAATATTCTTTCTTTATCTTTTTCTCTTAGTTGCTGATTGGAAAAATAAATAGGTCAATCACAATATACAAGTTTCAATTAGTGCAGGTCAAATAAATATTGGCTGTTTGATGAAATAAATAGGGGTGATCATAAATAACAGGGCATAAATACAAGTGCAATATATACAGACAATTAAATACTTTGAGGCAATAAATACTGTACCAATAAATATTGTACACCATCAAGTCCTGTGGACCTATAAATATAGTGCAGCAATAAATAGGTAAAAATTCAATAAATACAGTACCCCCAATAAATAATTAAAAGTATACAGCAACACTCATGTAATCAGATGACACTTCAATTCTTAAGGGCTGATTTGGCCCAGGCACAGCTTGTAGGGTTGTGGAAGGCTTGAGGGGGGGCTACTCCCTGGCTGGGACAAGGCTGAGGCCTAAGCTGAGGTAGATCAAAGGGGGGAATACCAGTGCCCTGGCTTTCTCTCTCCACACAACCTCTCTAGGTTAGTCCCAGTTCACCCCTTGCACAGTCAGGTTGGTTTCAGCACCTCCCTAGCCCCTTAGAGCAGTCTCTCAGGTCTCCACAGGGCCTTAGGCGCCCTCTACTCCACTTACTGCCCTTTTTCTGATGTTCCGACGCCGCTGGAGTCGTGTCGACGCCGTGAGGCGGTTCCGGTTCGGTCTCGGCGGCCTCGGCACAATGTCAGTTCTTTGACGACGCCGGTAGGCGGTTCCGGTCCGATGTCGGTGGCCTCGGTTCGATCTCGACCTCCGATTCGACGGCGTCGGGCAGTCTCTTCACGATGTCGACTTCGGGCGGCTCCGGTCCGATGGCGCTCTCGGCTCCGATGACGTCAGCCGGCCTGGCCTCGATGTCGACTTCCGGCGACTCCGGGGTGCGATCCTCACCCCCGACCTCCGGTGCTCCTCCACACAGGTTCCGGGCGACTCCGGAGTGCGATCCTCACTCCCGATCTCCGGTGCTCCTCTACCTCGGTCTCCGACGACTCCGGAGGGCGGTCTTCACTCCTCCGATGACGCCGCTCGCTCGACCTCGGTTCACTTCCTCCTCGACCTCTGGTATTCCTCACGACCTCCGTCGGCGCCCTCTCACGACCTCAGGCGGCTCCGGGTACGGCGTCTGCTACCTCAGTCAGCGCCGCTTCTCCACCTCGGGCTCCAGGTCTCAGGCTACTCGACGCCGGACTCCAGGGAAACCAGTTTCCAGGTCAGGATCTTGCTGCTTTCTGCTTCTAAGGCCTGTTCCTGCTGTCCAGGTCCTTAGGGTGAGTTTTTCTGTCTTCTTCCCACACAGGGCTATAGGCTGGGATCCATCAGTAGGGACAAGTATCAAGGGTGGGTTTATGGACCCCACTCCAGGCACAAGTTTCCACCCCTGCTGCTTCACTCCTTCCTCCTTCACTGTTGTGCTCCTCTCTCTTCACCAGTCAGGTGCCAACTGCCAGCTCCAACTGCCAACACTCTGTCTTAACCTCCCAACATTCTAAACCGCCTCCAACTGTCACAGAGTTCTGGAATCTTCTGGAATGTTCTGGAAGGTGCTGGTAGGTTCCAGTGGATGCTGGTGATGTCACAGGTGGCCACCATTTTGTGCTCCAGGCCCTCAGACAGAAGTTTCAGGGTTAGCTAAAATGGCTCCCTGAATCTGTAGCAACACGAAAAAGTCTGGTGGTTCCCAAAAAGGAAAAATTCAAACAGGGTTTGAGGCAAAAGTGGGACAAAATAAATAATGATGAGGAGGGACCACCCAAAGGGCTGACAGGTCTAACACGCGTCCCCCCCAGCTGAAAGTGGGGAGAGCTACCCAACCCCTTGGGAGTTCTCATCACTAAGGCGGAAATACCTTGAGAGACCGTCTGCATTGGCGTGGTCCACTCCAGGCCGATGTTCCACCTGAAAGTCCATCCCCTGTAGGGAAATAGACCACCTCAACAACTTGGGATTCTCCCCCTTCATTTGCATCAGCCAACGAAGGGGTCTGTGGTCGGTCTGAACCAGGAAGTGCGAGCCAAACAGGTATGGCCGCAACTTCTTCAGAGCCCATACCACTGCAAAGGCTTCACGCTCTATTGCACTCCACTTCTGTTCCCTGGGAAGTAGTCTCCGGGATAGGAAGACCACGGGTTGATCCAGACCCTCTTCGTTGAGTTGCGATAACACTGCCCCAATGCCATGTTCTGATGCATCTGTCTGGACAATGAACTTTTTGGAAAAGTCTGGGGCCCTTAAGACCGGGGCCTCGCACATGGCTTTCTTCAATCTCTCAAAGGCTTGCTGACAAGCCTCCGTCCAGACTACCCGTCGAGGTTGTTTCTTGGACGTGAGCTCCGTGAGGGGGGCTACGATGGTACCGTACCCCTTCACGAAGCGGCGGTAGTATCCCGTGAGGCCCAAAAATGCTCGGACCTCAGTCTGTGTCTTGGGGGGTTCCCAGGCCATGATGGCCTCGATCTTCGCCTGGAGGGGTTGCACCGCTCCCCTACCCACCAAGTGTCCAAGGTACACTACCGACCCCTGCCCGATCTGGCACTTGCTGGCCTTGATCGTCAATCCAGCTTGTCTCAGGGCCTGGAGAACAGCTTGCAGGTGACGCAAGTGATCCTCCCAGCTGTTACTGAAGACGGCTATGTCATCCAGATAAGCAGCAGAGAAACTCTCCATTCCGGTGAGGATCTGGTTTACCAGGCGCTGAAACGTGGCAGGTGCGTTCTTGAGCCCAAAGGGCATCACACAGAACTGGTAGTGGCCATTGGGCGTGGAGAAGGCTGACCTTTCCCTTGCTCCATCAGTCAAAGAGATCTGCCAGTACCCCGAAGTAAGGTCAAAGGTACTTAGATATTGGGCAGCTCCCAGCCGGTCAATCAATTCATCCGCCCTAGGGATCGGATGAGCATCAGTTTTTGTCACTGAATTCAGTCCCCGGTAGTCCACACAGAACCTCAGTTCTGGTTGGGCACCCGGTGGTGCAGCTTTTGGTACTAACACCACCGGACTGGACCAGGGGCTGCTAGAAGGTTCAATCACTCCTAGCTCCAGCATCTTAGTGACCTCACTATGAATGCTGGCCTTCACCTTGTCTGACATCCGGTAGATCTTGGACTTCACAGGTGGGCTGTCTCCTGTGTCCACGTCATGGACGCACAGGTGAGTCCTACCCGGGACAAGGGAGAACAACGAAGAGTACTGCCCCAGGACCTGGCGACAGTCCTCCTGCTGTTCAGGAGTTAGAGATGGGGAGAGAATCACTCCCTCCACCGACCCATCCTTTTCTTGAGACGCAAACAGATCAGGGAGAGGCTCGCTTTCCACGTCCTCTCCTCCGTCAGTCACCATCATCAAGATGACTTCGGGCCTCTCGTGGTGGGGTTTGAGGCGGTTGGCATGCAGCACCCGCAGGGGCTGACGAGGGGTCTTCAGGTCCACCAAGTAGGTAGCCTTACCCTTCTTCTCCAACACCTCAAAGGGTCCTGACCAGCGATCCTGGAGGGCACTAAGCTCTCCTGGTTCGATCACCCACACCTTCTGGCCAGGCTCTAACTCCACCGGGTGAGCGTTGTGGTCATACCACGCCTTCATCACTGCTTGGCTGGCTTCCAAGTTGTCAGAAGCTTGCTTCCACAACTTAGCCATTTGGCTCCGGAAGGCCAGCATGTAGCTCACCACATCCTGGGGGAGCTTTCTGGGAGTTCTTTCCCATCCGTCTCTCACCAGGTTAAGAGGTCCACGTACAGGGTGCCCATACAGAAGCTCGAAGGGGCTGAAGCCCACTCCCTTCTGTGGCACTTCCCTGTAAGAAAAGAGTAAACAGGGTAGGAGGACGTCCCATTTCCTCCGCAGGCTTTCAGGCAGACTTCTGATCATGCCTTTTAAGGTTTTGTTAAACCTTTCCACCAGACCATTGGTCTGGGGGTGGTAAGGAGTTGTGAACCGGTAGGTCACTCCACACTCCTTCCACATTGCCCGCATATATGCTGACATGAAGTTGGTCCCCCTGTCGGACACAACTTCCTTGGGAAAACCCACTCGGGTAAAGATTCCCATCAGGGCCCTAGCCACAACAGGTGCTGTTATGGTCCTCAGAGGTATTGCCTCTGGGTACCGTGTGGCATGATCCACCAGAACCAGGATAAACCTGTGACCAGCTGTAGTTGGTGGATCTAATGGACCCACAATGTCGATGCCCACCCTTTCAAAGGGGGTGCTAACGACAGGAAGTGGTTCCAGGGGAGCTTTCAGCTTCACCCCTGTTTTCCCACTGGCTTGGCAAGACACACATGTCCGGCAGTAGGTATCGGACGACACTTTCATCTGAGGCCAATAAAAGTGTGGGACAAGACGGGCGAAGGTCTTGTCTTGCCCCAGGTGTCCTGCCAATGGTATCTCGTGAGCCAACTCTAAAAGGAAGGCTCGATAACGTTGAGGGACTACCAAGGCTCGTGACGATCCATGTAGGGGTGCCTTGGGTTCACTGTAGAGGAGGCCATCCTCCCAGTAAACACTGTAGTTCCCTTCAACGTTCCCTGCTGCCTGGGCTTCGGCCTGTCGCCTCAGCCCCTCAAGGGTAGGGCACTCCCTCTGGCCCTGGCAGAATTCCTCCCTGGACGGGCCTCCCTCCACGTGCCACTCGGCCGGGATGGGTAAGTCCTCCAGGTTGGTAACGTCCCCCTCCGCAGACTCCTGGCTCACCACCTCCGGTGGCCTATCCGTCCTACGGGGTGGAGACGCCGAGGCAGGCTCCTCCTGTCCTCGGTTCTTCCCTTGACTGGCAGCTGGCTGGGCCTTTGTTCCAGGCTCCAGCCGGAATGAACTCCCTCTTCGGGTAGTCTCGGACCTTGTGCTAACACAGGCCCAGTCAGGTGTACCCAGCATCTCGGTGTGAGTCCGGTATTCCACCTCCTTCCAAGCGTTGTGCTCCATGTCATTGCCCAGCAGACAATCGACTGGCACGGCAGGGCTTACGGCAACTCGAAGTGAACCTGCAACCCCCCCCCATTCAAAGGGAACCTCGGCCACTGGATAGTGACCTGTTCTGCCGTCAGCCATCGCGGCTGGGTGGAGTACATCGGGAATTACCTGCTCTGGAGACACCAGTTGGCTACGCACCATAGTCATACTGGCTCCTGTGTCTCTCAGAGCCTCCCCTCTTTGGCCGTTGATGGTGATCCACTGCCCATACTTTGCGGTATTTGCGGGCACCTGGATCTTAGGAACCATCTCCCGTTCTCCCAGGGACACTAAAGTGACACCCGCCCACTCCCTTCCCTTAGTTAAGGGCATCTCCTCCCCGAGCACTACACTAGCTACTCCGGGGGGCTTTCCTCCAGTGGGAGGGGGTGATCGTTTCTGACACTTCGGATCTCCTTTATAGTGTCCAACGCCACCGCACTCGTAGCAATGGACAACCCTTGGCTGCTGACTCTGGCCAGGATTAGGGTTTCTGGGTGGGTTAGCCCTAGGGGTGAATCCTGTTCCCTTTCCTTGGAAGCTATTTTGGGGGCTTTTGGAGAACTCCTTTTTCTTTTCCCCTCCCTCTTTCTTCTGGGGGGCGCCCTGTCCGGCCTTTTGAGTATCCCCTCCAGTCCCCCTTGTGGACACCCGGGTACTGGCCCAAATGTCCGCCTCCTCAGCAAGCTTCCGGGGGCTGGTCAGCTTGCTATCCACCAGGTGTTGCCGCAGTTCAGGGAAACATTTCTCGAGTAGGTGTTCCTTCAGTACTAGGTCAAACAGCTCCTCGTAGTTCCTTACTTCACTGCCCTGAATCCAACCTTCCAGTGCCTTCTTTGCATAGTCCAGGAAGTCCACCCAATTCTGTGTGCCCAGTTTGTGACTACCCCTGAACTTCTGTCTGTACTTTTCAGGTGTTAGTCCAAACTTTCTGATGAGCGCCAGTTTCATGGTGGGGTAGTGGGTCTGCTCATCCTCTTCGAGGGCCAATAAAGCATCCCTACCAGCGGGAGGCATGTACTTATACAATCCTCCTCCCCAATACTTCACTGGAACCCCATGGGCCCTCAACGAGACCTCATAGGCTGCTAGCCACTTGGCGATGTCGTCACCCGCCCCATAACTAGCTACTATGTCCTTTGGCAGGTAAGGTTTGGATTCCCTGGTGATTTCTTGGTCTTTGCTGCCACCATTAGGAACAGTTGGTGCCCCAATTCTTAGGATCTGAAGCTCTATCTCTTTCAGTCTTATCTCATGAGCCATCCTCTCTTTCTCCGTCTCATGAGCCAACCTCTGTTCCTCCTTCTCCTTCTCCAGCTTTGCTAAATCCCATGTGAGCTGTCTTTTCTCTCTCCGATCTGCTAACTCCACGCTGGATAAGCCCCCGCTAGACACAGTGCTGCCCTTCCTAGAAAGTGTCCTGGGCCCTGCTGACAGGTTCCCCACCTCAGGTTGGTACATCTCAGCCCCCTCGGGGTCAGGCTCTCCATCCCTGTCTTCCTCCTCAGCCTTGCTTTCTCGGCGTGCCTCCCCCCAAGCCCTTAAGCTGGTTTGGAGTGCACCCTTCTTTGCTCCTGGGGGACAGTACACCCCCTCCCGCTGGCAAAACTCCCTGAGTTGGGCCACAGTGTACGTTTCTAAATCTTCCAGTACAAACTCCATCTTGCCCACTCAGGTTAGAGGACAGGTTTTGTGCAGTAACAATGTAGGGTGGTACCTTTAGTAATACCTCCTCCCACCACCAGAGTAAATTTGGAAAAAGCAAAAACCCACAATTAGGAAGGCCGCTGTGAGAAAACTCCCGGTGTAGGCCTATGGACTACCCACAGTTATTGTTGAGTATATGTAGGCACAGCTCTATCCCACCACTGAACACCAATTTATGTTGGAAACGCCCACTCCCACTCCGCAGGGTGGTGGTGGACTCCCCGAACACACTGTGGTAGCTTGGCTCGAGTGGTCAGGAAACAGGCGCAGTGCTAAGCATACAATATACCCATACAATAACCATGCGTGCATCCGTTCCAAAAACGACTCTACACCGTAAAAATTATGAAAATATTCTTTCTTTATCTTTTTCTCTTAGTTGCTGATTGGAAAAATAAATAGGTCAATCACAATATACAAGTTTCAATTAGTGCAGGTCAAATAAATATTGGCTGTTTGATGAAATAAATAGGGGTGATCATAAATAACAGGGCATAAATACAAGTGCAATATATACAGACAATTAAAAACTTTGAGGCAATAAATACTGTACCAATAAATATTGTACACCATCAAGTCCTGTGGACCTATAAATATAGTGCAGCAATAAATAGGTAAAAATTCAATAAATACAGTACCCCCAATAAATAATTAAAAGTATACAGCAACACTCATGTAATCAGATGACACTTCAATTCTTAAGGGCTGATTTGGCCCAGGCACAGCTTGTAGGGTTGTGGAAGGCTTGAGGGGGGGCTACTCCCTGGCTTGGACAAGGCTGAGGCCTAAGCTGAGGTAGATCAAAGGGGGAATACCAGTGCCCTGGCTTTCTCTCTCCACACAACCTCTCTAGGTTAGTCCCAGTTCACCCCTTGCACAGTCAGGTTGGTTTCAGCACCTCCCTAGCCCCTTAGAGCAGTCTCTCAGGTCTCCACAGGGCCTTAGGCGCCCTCTACTCCACTTACTGCCCTTTTTCTGATGTTCCGACGCCGCTGGAGTCGTGTCGACGCCGTGAGGCGGTTCCGGTTCGGTCTCGGCGGCCTCGGCACAATGTCAGTTCTTTGACGACGCCGGTAGGCGGTTCCGGTCCGATGTCGGTGGCCTCGGTTCGATCTCGACCTCCGATTCGACGGCGTCGGGCAGTCTCTTCACGATGTCGACTTCGGGCGGCTCCGGTCCGATGGCGCTCTCGGCTCCGATGACGTCAGCCGGCCTGGCCTCGATGTCGACTTCCGGCGACTCCGGGGTGCGATCCTCACCCCCGACCTCCGGTGCTCCTCCACACAGGTTCCGGGCGACTCCGGAGTGCGATCCTCACTCCCGATCTCCGGTGCTCCTCTACCTCGGTCTCCGACGACTCCGGAGGGCGGTCTTCACTCCTCCGATGACGCCGCTCGCTCGACCTCGGTTCACTTCCTCCTCGACCTCTGGTATTCCTCACGACCTCCGTCGGCGCCCTCTCACGACCTCAGGCGGCTCCGGGTACGACGTCTGCTACCTCAGTCAGCGCCGCTTCTCCACCTCGGGCTCCAGGTCTCAGGCTACTCGACGCCGGACTCCAGGGAAACCAGTTTCCAGGTCAGGATCTTGCTGCTTTCTGCTTCTAAGGCCTGTTCCTGCTGTCCAGGTCCTTAGGGTGAGTTTTTCTGTCTTCTTCCCACACAGGGCTATAGGCTGGGATCCATCAGTAGGGACAAGTATCAAGGGTGGGTTTATGGACCCCACTCCAGGCACAAGTTTCCACCCCTGCTGCTTCACTCCTTCCTCCTTCACTGTTGTGCTCCTCTCTCTTCACCAGTCAGGTGCCAACTGCCAGCTCCAACTGCCAACACTCTGTCTTAACCTCCCAACATTCTAAACCGCCTCCAACTGTCACAGAGTTCTGGAATCTTCTGGAATGTTCTGGAAGGTGCTGGTAGGTTCCAGTGGATGCTGGTGATGTCACAGGTGGCCACCATTTTGTGCTCCAGGCCCTCAGACAGAAGTTTAAGGGTTAGCTAAAATGGCTCCCTGAATCTGTAGCAACACGAAAAAGTCTGGTGGTTCCCAAAAAGGAAAAATTCAAACAGGGTTTGAGGCAAAAGTGGGACAAAATAAATAATGATGAGGAGGGACCACCCAAAGGGCTGACAGGTCTAACACTAAGGAACATACAAAACAAGCATTGGCATAGCCAATAGGTCTCGCCTTTGGGACCTTATAAGTGTTTAGTTATCCAGCACAATATCCTTGGTGCAGCAACATCAACTGTTGCATGACTAAACACTTATAAGGTACAAGGTTTAGCCATTCAACAGCTGATGTTGTTGCACCAAGGATATTGTGCTGCAAAACTAAATACTTATAAGGTCCCAAAAGCGAGACCTATTGGCTATGCCAATGCTTGTTTCATCATGCCCTGATTGAGACGTGTTGAGATGTGTAGAATGCCCCAAGGGTGCCAGTGTGGGGTCTTGGAGGCCACAGAGCAAGGCACTACTGCCATCCAGATGTGGGAATAAAATGTCTTGTGCAGCAGTTTTGAAGTCAATTTCTGGAAGAGAGGGATTTGGTTCAAGTTAAATTAAGGTATGGGTCTGGTGAATAAATGGTTAAATCATTAGCTGGGTCCATGAATGAAGAAGATTATAGTCTGGATCAATGGAGAGTTTGAGTTAGGGGTAGATAGGTGAAGGGAATGATATAGAGTTAGCTAGGTCGCAAAATAAGGAGAGCTGGATAAATAAAGAGAGGATTTATAGCTGAGGGTATCAATGAAAATAGGAAACAAGCAGGGCTTTGAGTTGGTCAGGTCTTGCTAGGTCTTATGTCGGCAATAAATAAAATTGACTTTGAAACAGGCACCTACTGGGCCCTATATTTGTTACCTTAACAATACAGGCAAAAACATTGATTTCAAAACAATGACTGTAAAACTCCACTACACAATCTCACACAAATAAGGGACATGGCTTTGATTTGAGGTCATTTCTTAAACCACAATCAGAGGCGTGATTGGAGTAATTGGGCAAGATGGCTCATCTAAAAGGAAACATGCACGCCACACGTCAAATTTGAGAATCTTCCAAAGAATTGTCTGATTAGCTGCTTACGTCATTAACTAATCTTGGCCACACTGCCCATCTGTCCACTATTCTGTCTTCTTGTTGCTTTATTGGCTCTATGTGTGTCAATTGTATTCCTAGTTCCCCCTTGGTGTTTTAGAAGAAAGGAAACTATTGTTTACCTACTTTTGATGTGAATTGTGGATGCTGGGGCCTGACTTAGAGTCAGGTGCTAATTTAGAGTCTAACATAAAACAATAGATGTTCCAATCACACTGTCAAATTAAATGCTGTTACACGTCAGACGTCCTCTATTTATGGATGCTCCTCTGCTGGGGATGGTGCAATGCTAACTACTCCAATGTTTGTGGTGATTGCAGTAACCCCATGCATGTGGCTGATTCAGCCCAGACTTTGATCAATGTAGAAATGTGAAAGGTTAGTGAAGTTTCATGAAATCGTGATATTAGTGACCATAAGATCCGGGATCCCCGTCCAAGCATGTTAGGAAGACATGATACGTCACCAGTGACTATTTCCAGGATCATCAGTAGGAGGGGGTAAGACTATTGCCTGAAATTTCATATGGCTAAATTTCTTTCCTCGCCCAAAGACGATTCTCCAACATGGAGTCCGAGGGGGATTTCAACCACCTTGGGCTCCATAAGGCCTTTGTTTTACAAAATAGAACTTTCTGCCCTCTAGGGGCGGAATGTCCTAAAAGCTTCAGATCCCTCCCTAACAGGCTCTACCGGCCATTAAAGGCCAACTCCTTTGTTAAACGCCCTCGCCTTCGGCATGGGCCTTTAACGCTGGAGCGCTCCTTAAATGGTCAGTAGGCGCCCTAAGGCAATATTCCTGTTTCGCTTTTTTGGAGGAGAAAAAAATCACAAATGACAGACATAAGTTTGACCTACCTTGCAGTACCTACTAAGACCTAAAAATGCACTGTGAAACTCACTACCATGTCTTGTTCATGGATGGAAGAGTGACTGCTGAAATGCGCAGCATGAGTCACCGTAAACACTGCCACATCACGGTTACCCACTCTGGTGCTATCCTTGCTTTAAATAGACTTTGTACTCCAAAGTGCCTTCAATGTGGGGAATATGTGCCCTGCTCTCTTGCATAAAATGTTCCACAAGGTGTCTTGAACTGATTAGAAAAGATATTCATTAAGGAAAACAAATGGTCTGTTTATTACAAATTACATTCAGTCCTGGATGGACAATCTGATGATGTCCATTTATAAAGTAAAATTAACTTCAGAGTCCAGTGGTATTAAAATAATTACTCATAGGTGGATATGTATATCTCAGTAACATCTGAGACTATTCTATGCACAAAGGAGCATTGGACGGTTATGTTCAGTGCCACACACACCAATGTGATTTTTCTTTAAAAAGCTATTCTTGTGCAAACGTTTGCATCACTTGGGTTTGAGAAACAAAATACAACAGGTTATTGTAATGTGTACAAGTCAACTCATGCTACTAAAGACTTAAAAGTGATAGGCAACATGTTTGAACAAGTAGTGTACTGAAGTACATTTTCATTTATTAATTAATGGTTTTCAATATCACCGACTATATATAGAGGGGGAGTAAGCTCTTTACAAAAGGCCAGGTTACTAATTACAGGGTGTGAGCAAGAGATTACCGAGCCTGAAAGCAAAGAAGCCAAAATAGGGAGGAATGAACAGCAACCACTCAAATTCAGATTACAGGTAACTAATAATACTGTGGAAAAAAGACATTACATGGATGACAAATTGAGTAGCTTGCACTGAAATACTCTGAAAGACATTGAAAGTATGTTTGGGTTGCACTATTATCACCAATAAGCAAAGGTTAGGAGTTGTGAGAATAGAGTGCCCAACTAAATAAATAAACTTGGGGTCATATCATAGATCTAATCAAAGAAAGTGATATATCTGGATTCACAGATTTGCATCTATGTGCAAGTGCAGATTTCCATCTTTTTGGGATTCACAAAAAAAGAAATCCAAATGGAAAGCTGCACTGTGCATATCCTGCCTTGAAACACCCAGTCATGAATATCAAAATTGTGACTTCTTGAGTGAGATTTGGAATTGCGAACAACTAAACGTTTGTGGTAGAGCTCACCATCTATACATTTCTGGCATGCATAAGAAAAGTAACATCCCCACACTAACATACCATATGTGTGAAAGACTAGGCCTGCTTTGACATGAGACTGCCCCTAGATCTGTTCTGGACCTGAGCAACTCACCAAGCAATACCTCAGTAGTAGCATACAGAAGTGGGAAGGACACTACGCCAGTTACGACTTGAAGCCAGCAAACAAGAATCACAACTTGATTTATTACAGAATTACTTGCCTACTTCAAAGCTAAAAGTGAATGAATTCCATACACTAAGTGGCCCTGATGAAGCAATAAACATCATGAAACATGTTGGCCTTTTTTGTGAATAATATTTTTGACTAAATAAATCTTTCTCTACTGTGAAATAAATGGAAGGTTTTTCTCACTTGTTTGTTCATCAGTTAGAAATAATATACCAGCTGAGCATAAGTCCTCAGTAGTAATAGAAGGCTTCCATGGGTTCATGAGTATAGTGCACTGGTGGCACTATACCGTGTTTTGTAATGATCCTACCGTTACCAGACCTTTTTACATTTGTCACTGGAAAGTAAGCCTACTGGCCCATCGGTATGAGCCCAAGTACATGATGAAAGTGTGTTCTGTGCCAGAAGCATTTTACACACTGCATGAGTGTAGGAGTGAACTAGGATGACACTGACCTGTCGGTACTGTTTTGGAAAGCTTTGAGCTGTTCATTTGCACAAGATGGAGGTGAAGTTGCTTTCTGAGACAGTGAAAATGTATTTAAGTCGTTCAGTTCCGGAGACTTGAGGAATAGAAACCCCAACACTAAAGTGGGAAAAGAGGAGAAAGCCTCTTACCTTACAAACCTCACACATTCAATAAGGTGCTTTTGAAATAGAGGGCTGCTGATTACTCATGCCAAAACTGTCATTTGGTGGGTTGTCATGGTGAAGGGTGGGACTGTAGTTCCTGTTACCAGGATGTGAAGGATTCTTTAGAAAAGGGTCAGCCCTTTGTCTCTCTTCCTGATCACTGTCAGCTGTGAATGTTGATAATCAAACAGAAACTTCTCACTCCTCCCTTAGCCTCTATTGTGGGTGCTTCAGCCTGGATACAACCCTGCTGTGAAGAGCATCACCCAAGACCAAAGCTAATCATGAGCCAGAGAAGCACACATGAAAAGAAAACTGATCCAAACCATTCCAATAGGGCAGACAGAGAATCTACATCTTCTGGCTCCCATCCCTATACAAGTGGGATCTGCTGACCCAATTGCTGTAATTTCAACTTCCTTCTGACCAAAGAGGGGGTGCTCCATAGATTGTGTCTGCCTGACAAGGACATCACATGGCATTTGACATGGAGGAAATATATAGTAATGGCAAAAGGAAGTAAAATGGTGTACAGTGGGATATATGAACAATATAGCAACAAGTATCTGAGTTACATAATGCATAAACAAATATACAGAGCAAAATTATAAAAGAGAATGGTCCAATTGACAGTAGGACATGTGAACGTGAGAGGTCTGAGGTACTTGAGGTAGGGAGATGTGAGGGAGGGTAGAGTAGATGCATAGTTTTTCACCGAGGTAGACAGCAAACAGGCCATCTTAGCGCTTATGTTCATGTCAACTTAGATCTTTACAGTGTAAGCACAACAGCAATAGCATGAAGTACATAGACAGTAGCTAAAAATATATAGTAATGGTAAAAAAAAGAGTAAACGAAATACAGTGGGATATGTAAACTGAGTAGCAGCAAGTACCTAAGCTACATAAAGTGTAAATAAAAATACACACCAACAGTAAATCTAAGAAGAATACGATGACAATTGTGCGGTGGTCCATCCATCCACAAGATACTTTCAATTAACATTATTGGTGCTCTAGCCTGGGATTGGGTTACTGACCTTATTAAGGGAGCAGAGACATTTCTAGCGTTTCTGCAGGGTGCCTGAGTGGCTCCCACTCTCATGCCAGTCGTTGCAGCCATGGCACTTACCCGAGAGTGTTCATCAGTCTGAAAGACTGAAGACTATATTAGGAAGCCCTGTGGCAACTGTCGTATTCCTGTGAATGTGGTTGACATGACCATGTCACAACAGACCCGGCCTGAGCAGTGCCCACCACTGATGAAGAAGAATCCTGCCAACCAATGTTGCCAACCAATGGTTCCCAACACAATGGACACTATTGATTACCAAAGTGAAATCAGATGTTACCTCGCCACTACAATGGGGTAACTTACAGCGCTCTTTTTACAATGCATTGTATATTTACAATGCAATATTTTGCCTTGCAAAAGTGTTGGCAAAGTTTCCTTATTTCAGAACATTTCCAACTTTGTCTGTGTTCTGCAGTGTACAGCTCACAAAAAAGTGGGTACCATGAGGAACTAAGTCTAAGAATAGTATTTTGTACGAAAAGGATACATTACAGTACAAAACCTAAGAGTTGGAAATTGACCTTTTTGCAGGGTCATTCCTAAGCTTTTTGCCTTCCTCCTGGATTTTTCCTAACCTGTTTTTGTGGGCTTTATGACTCTGGGCACTTTACCACTGCTTAGCAGTGCTAAAGTGCATATGCTCTCCCTTTGTAAATATGACTATGTGAATTGGTATATCCCTGATTGGCTTATTTGGTTTACCTGTTAGTCCCTAGTAGAGTGGCCTGTGTGTGCCCAGGCTGGTAACCCAAATGCTGCTGGTGGGCCTGCAGCGCTGGTTTGCGCCACCCACAGTAGCAGCTTGTAAAGTGTGTCTCATACCTGCCACTGCAGTGTCTGTGTGCAGTCCAGAACTGCCATCTTGGCTGTGAAGTGCACCCACTTCCCAGCCCCTGAACCTTCCCTTGACATCTTGTGAGTCACCCCTATGGTAGGGTGCATTGTGTGTGTAAGGTAGGAAATGCCCTGCTGTGTGTAGCATGTCCTGGTAGTGAATTACACCCAATTTCGT